>NW_024962270.1:4559814-5045568 GCF_019238085.1 Lagopus leucura
TTTTTTTTTTTTTTTTTTTTTTTTTTTTTTTTTTTTTTTTGTTGGAACAAACTGAAGTTCTATTTTTGTGTTTTGTAGTTATGATTGCAGTTGTAGTTAAATTATAACACCAACAAAAGTTTTAAATGGCTTATGTTTCTCCAGGCTTATCAATGGTCTATGAAAGAAGCCCCACTGTGTGAAATTAAATTAATCTGCACAAGTGGCCTGGCCAGCCTATGAAGCACATCTCTTGAACCCTTTTTTATATCATGCTAGAGAAAAAGCTTAGGGCAGAGCACTATTTTAATTTCTCACATTCTTTTTTTTTTTATATTTTTTTTTTTTGACAGAGGCATTCAAAAATAAAAAACTCTTAATTTTTTATTTTATTTTTTTTTCTAAACTGCAAGCAAAGTCTGGGCCTTGGTCTTGAGGAGGATTCTGATAATTTTTGTCAAGTCCCTTTCAATAGTCAATTGCCACTAACAGACTTCAACCTCTTCTACAAACAGCAAACAGTCACAGAAGTTTTTAAACTGGTATGTAAAACTAGGCTCTATCTCTGACAAATTGGCAACCTAGTATTGAAAAGCTTTTGTGATAATCAATGGCTCCCATAGTTCCAGAATCTCCACATCTTACTAAGGGAAGATAGTAATCACACAGTTTCATTAGAAAATGCATTTATTTTACCTTTGAGAACTGCACATACAGCTAAAAGTTGTGTTATTACGTGGTCGGGATACCACATTGCATACTCTTGGCTGTGCATTGGGAAGTAACCTACAGCAGAAGTGATATGACTGCACATATTTACTTTCCAATAAAAACACCCTTCTTGAAACATTTTCAGCTGACCGTTTTTGGTCCTGTTAACTAGAGAAGGAGTTGTTACCAACATTGGTTTAGATGGAATAATTGCTTAAACATGACATTTAGGATTCTCTCAGAGGTGAGATGAATAAGGCACCTTTTCCCAATCAGTGAGCAATGGCTTACATGTCTTCCCATTCTCCTTATCCTCAGCTGTTTCTAAACACAGCTTGTACATAAGTACCTCTGTAGAGAATGCAGCAAAATTTCAGCCTGTAGGAAGTTTGAGCTGTTAAGAAGATGAGCACAGCACTAATAAAATCTAAACACTTATAGTCAAATCTTGTTTCTGATGCTGCTAAATGGGAACTTACAGCTTAACATAATAGGCAATTTAGCATATAAATGTGCCCCATAAAAGCAGGATGTTGGCAGTGCAAAACTATAAATGTTAACCTTTGGGCAAGCTGTTACAAATGTGCTACAGGCTCTTGCAGTTTTAATGAACTTGTTTGTACATACAACATTTTGTACTAAACACTAGGGATAACACACACCCAATGATGAACACCTTCAGAAATGCAGAGTTGTGGGAGTTCATCAAGAAGCACTGGCCTACAACATTAGTCACCTTCTTTTGAAGTGAAAAGCCCTGCCATTCTGAAGCTATATCTTAGCCATCTATTATCAGTCACTTATGTCAGAAGGCAACATTTCCCCTCAGAAGTGTGACTGAGAAACAACGCATAACTCTCCTAACAGCATTAGAGAAGATATATTTGTAACTCCAAGGGTTTGTAGTCAAAACTTACATCCTAGTTAGGTAATTAACAAATGCCGTTTTCACAAGTCACTACTTTTGGTAAGTTTCTGGAAAGGCAGAAGACATTGTAAATGTAGGAAATCAATACTAACTGCAAACTTATATCAAGCTAAAAGCAACTAATGGTTGTGTTGTGATCTAGAAGACACTTGTAACCTTTTGCTGAAGGTAATCTGGGTTTGATGAATCAGTGTCTAAGTATCTCCAAAATCAGATGACCCTGTAGAACAACCAGACCAGTTGCTCTCTTTTGGGAGAAGCATTTGCACACATTTTCCACAAGCTTTACTGCTCGTTAATACATTAAGTACAATTCACCTTGATAGCAAATATGTTTTCAGATCAAGCCTCTCATGTCATTTGTCTTTGTAGGCCACTTGATTCTGAAGTATAATTATTTGTAACTATTGTTTCAAGCTAGATGTGAAAAAGATTGATAGGAGTGAATACTGTTTCTTTTTCTAACCAAATTCACTGCCAAACTTTTTTGCTTTATGCCCCGTGATTGCCTCAGCAAAATACCAAGTTTTTAGTTCAAGTTCACATGCCTTAATAACATGATGTCTATTGAAACTTGCACTTGTCATAATGCTTTTACCTTCTTGTTCCTTAATGCAAGTACTCACAGAACTATACTTGCTATGGGGTTCTTTTCTTTAGTCACCAACCTTATCTGCCAGCAAAGCATGGATCTAGATAATTCATACAGAGCTGCAAAGGTACTTAAGAATTTCTTCTTGCAGTTTTATGAATATATGTATGAATACACACACACACAGAGAGAGAGAGAGAGAGAGAGAGAGAGAGAGAGAGAGGTAACAATCTGGAAAGAGGGGAGTAAAGTCATGGACAGTTTGCAATTATGTGGCACAGCCAGTGAGAAAAGCTCCTCCAGCACTATGCTTTAATATGCAGAACAGCATATCCAATTTGGATCCTAGAATATTTATAAGTAAACATTAAGCAGATTTTTTTTTTTTTTTTAAAACTTTTACTTACACACTCAGAATTACAAATTTATGTTTCTCTCAATGTACAGTTCTCCATGATCTCAGGACAATCTTTACACATCTCATTCCCAATCCAGATCTACTAGAAAAAGTGCTGAAGTTATTAAAAAGCTGAATTATTATTATTTTAATTTCACTATAAAGTCACAAGGTCATTTCTCCTCATTCAAGCAAGTGAACAGTCAGAAATCATATTCCATACCCCCCATGTAATACTCAAAAAAGAACCTACAATTCAGAAAACCTAACTTTATATTGCTTTAAAAGTATTCACTGGCTGCTTTGTAACAGCTTAGCTTGTAGAGTTCCATTTCTTTGCAGCACCATTGGACTCAAGGTGAGAAAGCTTGTTTCTCTTGGGAAAAGAACCCATCTACTAAATGGGTTCACTCCAATTTACTTGAGCCAAGACTAGGAGATCTACACTAGCATAAGAATCATGGAACCACTTAGGATGGAGGTGACCTTAAAGATCATCCAGTTCCAACTCCCTGCCATGGGCAGGGCTGCCAACCACTATCAGGCTTCCCAAGGCTCCATCCAACCTGGCCTTGAATGTCTCCGGAATAGGGCACCCAGAACTTTTCTGGGCAACCTGTTCCAACTCCTCACCATTCTCTGAGTAAAAGATTTCTTCCTTCCCAATGTCTAATCTAAGCGTCCTCTATTTAGTTTAAAACCATTCCCCCTTGTCTGTTGCAGATACTTAATTTTTAAAATAAATTTAAGTGTTTTCTTCACTTATGGAGCAAGTTATGATTCAAATCCTCTAAGACAAAGGAAAAAAAGGAAGATAAACATTAGGATTACATCCCGTAATGTTGCTTTTTACTGTTGGTCTCAATGACAGCACAGAAAGTTGACATACATTAGATTTAAAAAATAAGCAAGAATGAACTGAAAATACAGCAGTTTCATTTCCTTATACAGTTATAATAGAAATTGCTGTCCTACTAGTTAGCTAAAAATTAGCTTTCTTAGCTGGCTTTCCAACTACATTTTTTCAAAGTATGAAGAGTTACCCTGAAGGAAAATCCTTGGGGTTGCTCTTTCTTTTTCAGCTCATTGCCTATTATGATCCCTTGGGGAAGAAAAAAAAAGAAAAAAAAAAAAAGCAAAAAAAAGCTCAGTAGTACTGTGGCTCCACTTATGGCAAAAGACAGAATCAGGACAGGAGTACATTCTCATTGCTCCCATTAGTCTTGTGGAAGATGCTCGGTGTCAATAGAAGTTGAAGATACAAGACCCTCAGAACCAAGCATACAGACCCCTCAGACAAAACATCATAAGAAATACAGCTTGTAGCTTTACTGCCTCTGACCTTGCTAAGTATGATCAGTATGTCAAATAAAGGGGGAAAAAAAAAAATAATAATAACCCAAGCATTTGCCAGATACTTTTGTTGTTGTTGTTTTAAAACATCCCAGTAATAAAAGGAAAAACATTATTTTTCATTTACTGGTTTAGGAAACTCAGCACTTTCTTGCCATATTAAATCTGTAGAAATTGCACTATGATTGTGTGAAGATTTTAGGTGATCTGAAATACAAGTTCACTTTTTGACTCATCCTACTGAAATACCCAAGCTTCATCTATTTCCTTCCTGTGTACCACAGTTCACTTGTGTCTATCATGTTGTTTGCACCTATGTTTTCATACCAAATTTAGGGAAGTCTGTTCGGTAGACTACGCCCTGAATGGCATGCAGCCACTGAGTTACTGATATGACTTCCTGCATCCGTGATACCATTCTGCCCATCAACTGTATTTCTGAGTTAGATAAAGTATTCACATCATCCAGAATATCACTTCAATCAAGATTCATCACCTTTCAAAGGAGAAACATCACCTGATTGAATTAGGTACATTAAGAACTGAATCTAATGCGTACTGCATTAAATCATTCAATGAAATCAACTTGTGTTATAGAATATTGCATTTCCAAATTTATTGCCTGGATTGTCTGCATCTTTAAGAAAGCTTATGTGCAGTTTCCTTACTGGAATGTTATGTTTAAGAGACATTCATGCCTTTAAATTAAATCAATAAAACTGCGTGGCTTTTCATGAAAGCAAGAGCATGTTCTCCTGGATATCATAGAATTGTAGAAAGGCTTAAGTTGTCTTTACCTATCTTATCTCCAACTCCTTGCCAACGTGGCTGGTTGTTACCCATTAGACCAGGCTGCCCAGGATTACATCCAACCCAGCCTTGACCACCTCCAGGGATGGGGCATCCACAACTTCTCTGGGCAACTTGTACCAGCACATTAAGGAACACTGGTTACAAAATGTAACTTTCCTCCATGCAACTGTTTTACTGCCAAATATATCTCAGTGACTCCTTTCCTAACATAACTAGATATTTTTTCCCCTGAAGAGCTGATAATCTGTTGGCAAGCTTTACTATCTACTGCTTGGTACCATTCAATCAAGTACATTCATTTTAGTCATGCAAAAAACCTCTGTGAGACTGAGCTTATCAGAAAAAGAATTTCTGAATGTGTTTAGTTTCACTTTTATGGTCCCATTTCAGTACTAGCATCTGTGTCCAGATATCCCAGAGTAATGATAAATAGAGCTAAGGGTTGTTTATTACAATATTTGCTATCTTGAATATGTTGCCATCTCATTACAACATGTTTCAGCTTCTGTATGGTCAGGTCTCTTATTTACACTCTATTGGATTTGTGTAGGGAACACTGATATTTAGAGTGGTAGAAAGGAGAGAGAGAAAGAACATAGTTTCTAACACTTTTTCATATTCTCTTGCCACTTTTAAAATCAGAAACTGATATCTCAGTATCCAAATTTTCTGATTTTGGCATTGTCTGATGAAAATTGCATGATGATGATTAGTCTGGGTCACCTGCATTTTTGGGAGCTGTCAGCCAACCAATGCATAACACATAATGAAAACTATAGATTACTTTGCCTTAGATTCTCAAAACAAGTTTGTGAAAACTACAGCAGAATTGCTGTAAGATTCATAACTTCCAGATAAGAAAGTCCGGCTTACCTTTCTCCCCGCTCTCTATAATACCATTGCACAATTTCTGATACAAAAGAACATAATAAATTTTACCTGTATAGCTCTATACAGTATCTAGCTTTCAGTATTCCGTAGAGAATCAGAACAAACTCTATATGCAATACTTGTTTTAGCTGCATTTTCAATGAACTCTGTAAGGAATCAGTGTTATTATTATATATAACAAGTAATGAAATTACCATTAATTTCTAGAATTCCTTAAATAGATAAAGAAATTATCCTAAAAATAAAGTAAGAGCAAATTTCAGACCTAATGTGAATCAGCTGTTTGAAGTCTGCCTGGCAGCTGACTAAAAGTGGCAAAGAGGTGGTTACCAGGGCCTATACTTATGCCTTTCACCTTTGTTGGGTCCTGGATGGATGTGGACAGCACTCTGTGCAAGCTCATAGGGAACAACTGACTCCCTGGCTGTCCTCCCTGCCTACACAGAGGGATGTGAACAGACTGAAAAAATGAACTGACAGAAACCCAACTAAGCTCAACAGGAGCAAGAGCAAATGTCTGTACTCAGGACATTACAACCCCATGCAACTCTGGAGAGGAGTGGCAGAGAATGCATCAACTGACTAGGAAGTCACTTTCTTTACAAGGAGAGTGGTTAGGCCCTGGAACGGGCTGCCCAGGGAGGTTGTGGATGCCCCGTCCTTGGACGTGTTATAAGGCCAGGTTGGACGGGGTCCTGGGCAACCTGATCTGAATATGTATGTTTGGTGGCCCTGCTAGGCAGGGGGGTTGGAACTACATGATCCTTGAGGTCCCTTCCAACCCGGGTGATTCTGTGAGATTCTGTGAAGTCCTTTTGCAGAAAAGGATATTGAGATCCTGATGGAAAGGCTGAATATGAGACAGGAATATGTTCTTGTAGGGATAAAGACTAACGTTATGCAGTATTTGCAAAAGTATGGCCAATAGGTCAAAAGAAGCAATTATTTCCTTTTTTTGCAGCATCTTTTGCATCACATCTAGGACACTTTGCCCAGTTCTGGGTACCCAGTACCTTGCCAAGCTTTTTAAAATGAAACATCTAATACTTTTTCAAGTACCTATTGAATGTTTCACAGGGAAGATAGAGACAGCACTTTCTCAAAGATGCACAGAAGGAAGATTGGTGGTGACAAACATAAGCTGTAGCAAAATAAAGTTATGATTAGATAATGAATGAAAAATGAATTCCCATTGAATATGTTCAAACATTGGAACGAGGGTGCATTGAGGCTGTGAAATCTCCATTGTTGGAAATACTCAAAACTTGAGAGGAAAAGCTACTGAGCAACTTTGCCAGCTAAGCCATATTTTGAAAGTGGGAGTCAAGATGGTGGCCAAAGATCACTTCCAAGAGGAAATATTCTATATTTCCATGGTTCTAGAATATTGCAGCTAGAGATGATTTAGGTGCTTGTATTCCAGTGTTTATTTTTCCAGGGGGCTTCTGATTTTTCCTGATAAAAATGCCCTTAATACCTAGTTCCAATGCCAGAATAGTTCTTCAAAAGACAGAGGGTGACTGAAATTATTGCATATCACAGATTGCTAAGGAGGATACATCATGGAAAACATCGTGTTTTCCCACACTTCCAGGAGTCTATTCTGTTAAGATCCAAATAAATGTTGTCAGAACAATGAATAAACTGTTCTTCTAGAGTAGGAGAAGCGCAGTCTTTCTTCAGTATACTAACTCCCTCTCTAAGAAGCAAAAAAGAATTTGCTTTGGTTAAAAAGGCACTCTGTTATATGACTTTCTCTTTTGTAGTATCAGATCTCATGTTTCAGTGGCTAAACTTTGCCAGTGAGATATATATTCAAGTCTAAAGTTATGTATTGTAGCAGGAAAAAAAAAAAAAAAAAAAAAAAAACACAGGAAGCAATGACATTGATCTATGGAAGAACAAGTGGGAACTGAACATATCTTCTCAAATCTTTTTCTATACTTGGTGGCAGTCACATGCCTTTAACATATGGAATGAATTTTACCCACTGCATGTAAAGTTAACCTTGAATAGTATGTAGATTTTGTAAGTGCCTGATGTAATTATTTAATAAGCAACTTGTACTTTATGACAATTTGGAGATTTTGGTCACAGTATTTTGTCCTCAGTGTTCTATATTTAACATAGATCTCCCACTGAGATACCTCTTCCCTTGTTTTACATTCAAAATAATGGCTGAAATTCCTTTGTGGCTCCAGAACATAACTTTTGGAACCTCAGGCCACCATCCAGGGCATTTCAGCAATTTTAAAGTGCATAATAAAGAGCTTCAACTTCCTATTGAAGTGACTTGATTTCAGTTTAAGGATTAAAGATTAAACATTGGCTATTTTAAGCATGACAATGAAGCCTGATGACTACAAAAGAAATGGGAGGTTCCGAAGCACCTACTGCTCTAAGTGAAACACATGAAATTGTTTTGTGTAAAATACAGGCTGTAGAGCACAGACTGATATGCCTCTTTCAAGGCTCCCTACAGCTGCCCAGCCAAACTAATCTGTTTGTAAAAGGGGTCAAAAACTGAAAAATTGACATGGTACACATGGTATAAATACTAGTGAATTATTATGCACTATGTATATCAAGTGGTTTTCACTTGCAACATTTTATACTTAAACAAGTTTAAAATATTACCAAGCAGTATCTTCATTTATTTCATGCTGATTAGAAGGACATTGTTTGTGATCTAATTAAGCACTGAAAAATGCAAGTGAAATCTTGCTGTTTTAGGGAGGAGAAAAAAAAAAAAAAAAAAAAAAAAAAAAAGTATATAAAGCTAGGGAAATAAAGCCAACACAAATTGTAACGGTTGACCAGCCCCATCCTGAGTGAAGGTGAACTAAGCTGAAAGAGATGCTCTGAGGCTGTAAAAGCTAGGAGGGGAAAATCATCCCCAAATGATAGTACTAGTTTACTTTCTTATACTTGATCTGCTTCTTGAACTACTTATCCCTGCCTGAAAATGCCCAGGAGCAGGACAGAAAATGAAGACCTACATAAGTCATTGTCTGTTGTCACCATCTTTCAGTGAGTATTGAAAGATGCATCTACTGCGTCAATGCCACTAAAAGGATTTACTAAGTTAATGTAATAAATTGTAATTATCTTGATTTGAGTGAGTCTTTATCTGTTGCTTTTACATGACAAAAGTGCTGTAAGACTCATTATTTTAAATAAACTAATTTTCTACTCATGGTTGCTATAAGAGTTGTTCTTGAATCAACAGCATGAAAATGAACATTTTATTCACTTCTGCATGGTCAGAAGAGTTCATACTTGGAAGTTCATAGGATCACCAAAGTTGGAAAAGACCTCCAAAATCATCCAGTCCACACATAAACCTAATAACTCAGGCTTTGTCCTGAGCACTCGGGATGTCAGGCTCTCTTCAGGGCAGAACTAGAACTACCTGGAGATGAATTTTACTTGGATAGCTGCAACAGTAGTTCTTCTAAAGGCTCACTGGCCACACGTGATTTCTTTAGGCAATGTTTACATGGCACATCCTTTGGTTTTAAGTGCCTAATAGTAACAAGTAGTTTAGCTACTCTTCACATTACAACAAAAGCATGCTACAAAACTTAAAAAAACAAAACAAAACAAACAAACAAACAAACAAAGCGCATTAAAAAGTGAATAGAAAGATGAGGAAGAAAGGAGGAAAAAGAAACCCTCACAATCAGCATCATATTCCCTTGGAAAAAGAACTAATGTTCTAAATGAAATGCCATCCAGACTTCCCATAATTACTTATGGACTAATAGTAATTCTTTGATTAGACAGTTAAGATTTCAATAATACCAACAATAAATTACCCTCTTTTCATAGAAAGTATTTTTTTTTTTAGACCCTAACAAGATCTTGAACACAGTATGCACAGTAGTCTCTGTACTGTCCTTACCTTCTAGAGGAAACTATTTCAATAACATAAACAAAAAGTGTAAGAAAAACAAACAAAAAGTGTTTTTCTACCTGCTTGCTCAGCTCTGAGGCTATTAGGAAATCACAACCTTTGCCTGAAAACACTAAATTTAACTGAACAAAAATCATAAGATGTCAGAGAAAATGCAGATTGACATAAGCACTGCAACGTATGTTTGCCTGATGGATGTTTCTTCCTTGCAGCAATTCATATTCTGCAATCTGAACTAGTCCTCCTCTTTTTCTTAACCCTGTCCTCCAGTAATACCAAGAAATAAAAGCAAAGCATCGGAAATACATGTAAATGCAAGTAATGAAAAAAAAAAAAATAATAATAATGAGGAAGTTCACTGGAGTAGCAATTTTCAGGTCAATCTTTCTATCACTCACCCTTCCTAATACTTTTCATGCTTAAGTGAAGAAACATTTATAAAAAGTTGGAAAATGGGTTTAGAATGACAAATAATATTTAAAAAAAAAAAACCCTATAAAAACTGTAAAATCTTAAACTATTTTTTCCTATTCAAAATTTATTACGAGTAATGGTTATTTGAGGTACTATGTGACATACTGATTAAATCAGGTTTCTGTCAAAAAATATACAAAATTATTTCAGTTGAATTATTTACTTCTTGTAAAACACTTCTTTCTCTACCATGTAATTTTCAGGATAGAGGATAAAAGTTTGGTGTCAACATGTATGCATGCTGCATTATCCACTTTCAAAAACAATGCCATGCAATAACTATTACACACATGTCATGCGTAAGTATCACAGAACTCAAAGGAATTTGCAGATCCAGTTATCCATACAGAAGGAAAAAAAAAAAAAAAAGTATTTCATTCCATCAATCAATAAGCGAAATAGATTTAATGAAACTGCTTACAGAGGTTCTTTCTACCATAGGTCAAGCCACATCTGATCTTGTTTTCCACTCCTTTAGCAGTCATATGGCATTATAATTTAACTTGAAAAATGGCACAGAAAAACAGTCTTAAGGCCATAAAAGTTTAATTTAACATGTTAGACAGTAGCCAGATATCCCCATGTTCTTATCAGAATTATTAATATGCTACGTGAAAACACGAACAACAAAAATCCCTCATTTATTCTCCCTGCACATCAGCAGGATTAACATCAAAAGCTCTCCAACTTCCTGAATAAAATGTTTCTTGTTTTTGCTATGACAAATGAGAAAGAAATCTCAGCCTGAACTTTTTCATCTGCAGATTATTTTCTTTTGTGATTTGTATTTTTTGACAGCTCCAGGTAGACCAGAGGTAATACCAGACACCAATCCATGTTGGCAGAAAGGCAGCAGAAAACTACAGATCAGTACAAAATCCTAATCTCAGTGTTCTATTCTCATCTCAGGTTTTCCTTCCTACACTCTGTGGGTTAAAATGCTGATGCGATTCCATTAAAATAACGCTAGGACATGGGTTAAAGATTTCTCTGACACTGTTGTTACTCTACTGGTGTAGAGACCTGTGCAAATAATCACTCTCGACATGGTCTACAGGTATGTGGATGCACATCATCAGGGACTTTGTGCTACAGAATCTCTACCCTGGAGAGGCAAACTAATTCTATTTGTTCTTTCCATAGCGAATAATGAGTTCTTCCTTGTCCTTCAGAAATGTGCAAAGGCACCATTAATACAGCTCGCTCTCTGGAGTTTATTAAAAAGCTATTTTATTGAATTAGATCTGAAATCTCTACTTCTGCAGAACTGTCTGGTCCTAATTGTGGCTAAAATCATGAGCTAAAAGTGAATATCTGGGAAAAAGAAATTGCCAATGCAATTTCAAATTATTCACCATAGATCAATAATATCAGGTATTTTTGTATTAAGACTTCTTCCCTTTCCAAAGCCACACAATACAGGTAGGAAAAACAGAGGGAATCATAGAGTATTAAAGAAAATTCTTCATTCCTCCAGCCCTACAAACTGTATTCCACAAAAATATTTTCATGCAGGATTAATCCATATCTAGAATAAATGAAATAATTATTTGTGAAGAGTTTTTTCAGATCATTTTGCTCTTCTTCAGAAATTGAATAAAAATGGGAAATAGACATAATTTTAAAGTAGTCTTAATGTTTATGTGCTAGGAATTCCCAAATTCATTCACTTTCTCTTGCAAACAATGTAATTTTGCTTGTGAATTTAGTAAGTTCAGAAATCAAATTTTAATTAGTATCAAACAAGACAAGAGGAAAACTATTTTTTCCACTTTCCTTCTGGATTAAGATTGATCATTTGACTAAAGCACTGTGGAATCTTGTTTTTCTTCTTTTTTAAATTTGTAGTTATTCAGTGTTTCTGAAAATGCTTTGCCTTTCCCATAGATGTGTAAATTCTGTTTCTTGAACCACAAGTACCACAGTGTATAATTTTAATTCTTTTTCTTCCTTCACATCTCTGAATAAGACTTTCTGAAGTCATTCTGGCACTAGTATGACCAACTGTGAAACTTCATCTGAGTATGAAGTCTTTGTATCCTGATCTAAGTTTCCTAGTTAAATTTGTGGCTGTGTGAAGTCCTGGTTATACCCATCACACATTTAGAGATACATTCCTACAAAATAAAGTACCATGGAAGTACTGATGAGTTTGATAGCATACAAGATATGCTCTCCCATATGAAATTGATTTCTGAAACAAACTAACTTGAATAGGCAGTACTTTGAAGTACTGTTTTCATTTTATTATATCATTTCTGTTGTATAATGCCTTCTACCCCCAAATATATTGGCTTGTCAATTAAATAATAGTCTACTTAAATTAGAAATCTGAAACAAATCAGTTACATACATTAAATACAAGAGTCTGTATGAAAACTAATTGGATTGTATATGGAATTTATTGACTTGTAATTAGAATATATTGGTTTGTATGTAGCAGATTGTTTACACTGTGTATGCCGTCTGCTGTGATCAGTAATCATCACATTTAAAACAGATGGGACTTCTTTATAGAGCATAATGGGTTTTGTGTGCATTATAGTATACTGTAGCAATTGACATGCTCAAATACATGTATGAAGTTACAGAACTCAAATGTTTTGGGCTTTTTTTTTTCCCCCAGTCTCCAGCCATAGAGACTATGCATTTCAAGAAATAGTCAAGCTATTAGAAATGTTTATTTATAATTCTATTTATTCTATTCTCATACTGTGTCCAAATGAAGGAACTGTATCCCACTAGCTGTTAATGAAATGAAGATTCTCATTAAACTATATGAATTTTACATGAGCATATTTTGCCTTTGACATGTATATTTAATCATACTAATATATCCAAGAAAATCTGATGATTGATAGCACCTGGAAAACTTGTAGCAGCATGCAACACAGTGGAGCATCAAGGTTAGATCCTTATAAACAGATGTCCACTTTTCTTTTGCCTCAGTAAATCTATATGCTACACCACAAAGAAATATCAGGCTTATGTTTGGGATTGCAAAAGACCGTTGTCTGTTGAGTTCCAGCTGCTACACATTGACAGTCTGCTTGAAGTCCTAAACAGAGACAGACTGACACTGCAGTAACAGACAGAAGAGACAGAAGCAGCTCCAGAGAGACATGCGTAGGAGACATGGGAAATCTGAGCACTGCAGGACATAATCGACTTCAAACTATACTTAGATATGAACTATCGGGAAACACGAGAGAATTACAGATTGAATTGCATCATTTTGGTTGCCTATTATATAGTGTCATATTTTATCAGACTAGAGCAATGCAAATAGCTTTATAATACAAGCGGAGGAAAAAAGCACTATTTTCACTGTTTGAGAATAAAGTAAATACCTTTTTGTATTGCTCTTTTTTTCGTATACTTTTACAGCCAGCACAAACAGTTTTATGTCATTTCCTCTTTCAAAGCTGTTATTCATTTCGAATAAAGTGGCTCTCATTATTGACACAACAATTACAGAAGTATATTAATCATTACATAATATAGACATTTAATTGAAAAGTTCATAATTATTGAGAAAATGACACTTTTTATTCTACGCTATTTTGTATATGCCGATGTATATGAAGTTCAATTGACTCCTTCTGAAAAGTTATTTATTTGAGTACAAGGTTTGTAGGTGGCTGATCTCAATTAAGTAGAGTGCCCTCAAACATCAGGTGAAGCACCTGTTGCCCTGTTAAAATAAAACAAATTGATTGTATTCCTATAATAAGAGGCTGTACACACACACACACACACACACACACACTCTGTAACAAGCTTTTAATGAGAAAGTGCCTATTCCTCAGCAGTGCTTGGGAATATGCGTTTTATGGCTTTCTCTGGTGTATATGGTCTTCTTGGTTTCCCCTTGGGCCTTCATTCTGCTGATCCACTATTCAACATCAAAAGCCTTGTAAAGCTCTCCATGCTTTTCCCCACAATGTACAAGCCTCTTCTCTCCCTGGTCTCTTACTGCCACGTTATCAGAATCTTGTAAAATCTTCAAAGTAATTCAGATATTGACACTCAGAGAAAGACTTTCTGAGAAAGCTAAGTTCTACCAGATTTACCAGAAGCCTTTCTGAGTCAGATCCACAGTACATAGTGCGACTTGAAATTATGAAGTGCTTGCTTTTAATTACAGAAAACATGTACTATACAACATACCTATCAAAAGGTTCACTAACTTTTCATTATATTAGGTTGGCCAGGAGAATCTATAATATTTGGATCGATAACAAGAAAGAAAGCTGCAAGATTTCACTTTGACAAAAAAGTTTGCCATCCGCAAGAACTATGCCATGACTAGCATATAAAGTCATGCCATAGCAGTCTAGGGGAAAAGGAAAAGGGTATTAAGTTGCATTTGCATATGCAGATACCCAAGATCTATGATTGCTTAATTTAGATCATTTTTGTTTTCTTTTTTTCCCCCCCACTGTTTTTCTGAACAGTGAATTTTACCCAAAGCCATTATGTCTTTAGAGTTTTTAAATGACCTGGGATAGTTTCCAAATTCATGTTAATCTCCAGGAATAGATAACATTAACAGCAGACACTTTCAGACAATACAAGTGATTTTTCATATCTTAGTGGTTTTCCACATTTCAAAAGGCTGCTGAGTTCAAGAACAGAAACTTGGAAAAAACCACAGACCAACAGAACTTCAAAAGCCAATTGTCCTTGTCAGACCTTAATGTCAGACCTTAAGCAAAATGCAGCACAATGCATGATAATTAGATTTTAACTTGTTTACTAATGGCTATTTCTACATTTCTTTCCCTAGCTATATTTTCATGTAATCAATAAAAATAACTTCATTCATTTAGTCATTCACTTTAAGTTTAAAATGTAGCTGCTTTTTTTTTTTTTTTTTACCACATAGTGTATGGAAGTACTTTAAAATAAGTTTCCGAATAGAGTTGTGGTTAGTAGAATTGAAAAACAGTCATATGCAACACCTTAGACTCATAGAAGACCACTGAAAATTAGCAAGCTGTTATCTTGCCTAAAATGCTTTTGAGAGTTAAGAACATTTTTAAAACCTTTCTCAGCATGACTTTGTCTCATGTTTCTCACAAGTTCGATTAAAATGGAATTATCCTCATGTTTCCAGAAGCAAAAAGGGACCACACATTTATGTAAATCCTCCAGCTTCAACCTAGCAGGATAGAGGCGATGACAAGTCTTCAAAGGACAATTTTTGTTTGTGTAGGTATCTTCACAAGTCCTGAAGCTTTTGAGAGTTCATTCAGAGAGTTTAGAAGCAAGCATACAGTTGATAACGCAGATACTTAGTATGTAATTAGGTAAATGGAGCTCAAGTGCTTCAGTTAAAGCAGTTCATTCACAGATCTACTTGTGAAAAACAAGGGCAATGAGAAACAAGCAGAGGATGTCCTAGAGCAGTAGGTCACTCTTCAGGATATAGACATGACAGTTCTCAGGAAAACGAAATAGCTAAGCACACATTCTCCTAAGCAGAAACTTTAAGAGGGATTGAAATTAAAAAGAACAGAGATGGAAGGGATCAGCTGGTTCATCCTGCTGACAATTCAGTAATGTTCCTGTGAGGATTAGCATATTGTTCAGGATGGTGTTAAATATTCCCTGCTAGGAGCTTCCTCTTTGAGACCATTTAAACTAGAACAGATCTTACTATCAGGAAGTAGGCTTGTCTGTTACCTAAATATTCATATTTCTTAATTTTATCCTATTATGTCTGCTTAAGCCATGACACATTCTGCTCTGTCAAATAATGCCTATCCTATTTAACTCCTTCAGATACTGAATATTGCTACAGAGCCTACTAGGGCTGTGTCAAAAACAGTCTTGTTAAGTGTTCTTCTCGCTCGTGCGTCATGACTGAATTGCCATTCCAACAGAATTGCCATCATATAATATACTCACATATTACAAATGAAATGGAGTATTTGATATTTATCAAATAAAAAGCAACATGGGAGAACAAACTCCAGAGCGAGTTATTTTATGTCAACTGTCTTAACATTTGCTTTAAAAGTTCTCATCAGTCTGCCACAATAAAGCATGAAATAGAAGACATACGTTCCTCTGAAAATATCCCCAAAGGTTCAGACTTAAAGATTCCTGCTGTGGCAGTCTGCCAGTAAGCTCAATTAGAATTTTTGACTGAATTAAGTAGTGCACAATCAGAGCATACAAAGAAAAAAAAGCACCCTCAAAAAGAATAGCATTCCTGTAGGTGTAACAAAACCTTTTCTTCTCTGCTCAAAATAAGTCTTAAATTATAGTGATGTTATTTGACTTCAGGAGTGCACAGATGTGTTAAGTATTTCATTGGGAATACAGAGTGGTTAGTTGGACAAGCATAAAGCATACATAATTAATTTCAGCCTTGCAGAGCCTCTGCTCTTTAACATGATACTTGTTACTGTAGTAAAAGAAGCTTACTAGGCACCATGTTTAGTTGACAATGTTGAAGGGAATTGTTAAAAAGAAGAAAAATCTGTTCGCATTCCACTCTCAAATTTGCACCTAGTTTCAGACCGTATGTCTGCATTTAGTGTTTTAAAGCAGGCAAAAGAAGAATGGCAGGTTCCTGGAGAGAAATATGTCACTGGTGATAAACAGTCAGTAGAGCAGATAATGCATTGCAGGTCAAAAACTACACCCCTGACAATACTGCACATGCAGGTAATACACTAAATGTCACATTTGAAAGGGGTAATGCTTTTTCTACTGCTACATCCTCAACAAATTGTAGTACATAGCTGAGTTACAAATTGTAGTACCCAGCTGACATGGAAGCATGAAGGATTTTTAGGAGGCAGAAAATACAATGAGAAACTGAGCAAGATAGACCATTGAAACAACAGCAAAACAAACAAAAACAAACAGCAAAATTAACAGCCCAACTCTCAGGAGTAATATGAACCACACAATAAATCATCTTACACTGTAATCATAATCTATAGAAAAGTAATTGTTCTGTATAGCTCTGTATTAGAAGATTAAGCCCTGTACACATAAAGGCATCAGACATCAGGTTAAAAATTGCTTCTTTTAGTCTAGATACATTCTAACCTTCACAAACAGAATTTCTAACTGCACATTTTCTTCTAATAAATAAAGCTGAATTCATCTATTTTGTTTATAACTCTTAGAAACATATATATAGACGTATCTTTACAGCACTGACATTTAACTCGTTCATTCTTACTATACACAGATGAGCTAAAGATGCTGGGAGATGACAGTACTGGAAAGTCTGCCTAAAATCATGTTGGCATTGCTACTGGGATGCAGTACTGATGCTCCATCCCTGGAAGCTTTCAAGGCCAGGCTGGATGGGGCTTCAGGCAAGTGAAAGATGTCCCTGCCCATGGAAGGTGTCCCTGCCCGTGGCAAGGGGCTGGATCTGAACTGTAAGGTCCCTTCCAACCCATGCCATTCTGTGATTCTGTGATTCCAGTCACATACTATTCTCCTGGCTCACTGTCTTCTCAAACACCATCCTCCTTGAGTACTGAGGAAGATGTAGACTGCAGGCTTAATTTTTTTTAATATAAGACATACTGATAGCCTGAAGTCCCCAGTGAAGCTTCTAGTCTGGGCCAAGCTTTCACAATGCAGAGGTCAGCACCTTGAGTATAAACAAGCAGGTATGTATGCAGAAGTAAGCACACAATACATGAAGAAAATGCAGCAGTCTCTAACACAGAACATAGTGGGAAGGAAAAAAGCACTGATGGTTAAACAGACTCCCTAAAGTCCCAGGGCAGCATAAGACAACAAATTCTAAAAGAGCTTTCTTTTGCTGTACACAGCATGCAGATCCCAGATAAGCTCCAAAAAAAGCTGTTATATTCAAACTACTTCCAAGTAGGAGTATCTTAAAATGCAGGAACATTTTAAACAGGGGCAAGTGGCCAGTCTGTTTTCTATAATGAGTCACTTCTTGATTGCCTGAAAATGCACCTTTTAGTTTGGGAATCAAAGAAAATTCTGGAATGTTTTTGTATCACACTGTCTTAGCCAGAAGGTGATTCTGCTGGTGACTTATTTGCCCAGTCTTGTGCTCAGGTTCAGAGATCAGCAAACCTGCACCTAATAGAACAACATGGTAGATGGTCTCCTTTAGCACACTAGAGCTCAGTTAGCATTAATCTTTCCTGTACTGTAATCAAACAAAAAAAAGTAAATTTTGCCACCCCCCCCCCCCCCAAAAAAAAAAAAAAAAAAAAAAAAAACAATTATCTGTGAACCTTTTGACTGCTGACTGTAATAGGAATGATTCAGATGTTATGCACACTCTGTAATCCATTATTTTTGGTGGGTTTGGGGTTTTTTTGTTGACATACAAGACAATTCCCAGGATTCATGCAAATGGTACTGGAAGCTACAAAAAACAAGTAATGATGGACAAACACAATGAAAGCTGGGAGCAAACCTGTAACTTTGGTTCTTCCTATGCTGTGCAACATCTCAAAAGCTCTGTAGCTTCTTGCAATCTGTAACACCATTTAAACTCTAGATTTCTAACTCATGGAATAGGGAGAAAGCGTCTAGAAAGAGGGAAGCAACACAGATGATGAATGGAACTACTATGAAACAATATTACATCTACATGTGTAGTCAACCTACATTTATCCAAAAGACTGTAATGAGAAGGCAAATTTGATGAGGTGTATGATAGAGCTTAGTCAGCAGGTCATTAGTGGATGGCATTTGTCTTTGCATTCCACTTCAATTACAGAAAGAAATCTGCTGCAGCTTAATTCATCAGAAATCACTAAGAAAGTCTTCCAACTGGACAGAAGGACTCGATACAACATGCTGTCTGTACTAGCACTTTCAACCTTTCAATTTTCATGCATTTTCACTATTGGCAAAGAAATCCTCCTAGGCCTGCTCAGCTACACAGTTACAGAAAACTTGCAAAAGCCTGGCATTTCAAATTCAAATATAAAATACATGATATGACAATCCCAGATTAAAGTTGCAAACTGTATACATGACAGCTGTCTGTAACAATTGTCTTGTCAAGTATAGAAATGATGGTTAAATGTCGATGCTAAGACCAGCTATGGAAGCATGCCTTCTGACAGACAGTAAGTTTCATTAGTTCACCTTCTACATCTAATTTTGCCTTAATTTATATAAGATCAGCTGATGTCAAACTCTAAGTGAGAAAAGATCTGAAATCTCATTTTTCTCCCACTCTTAAGAACAATAAATATAATGTACTATAAGAAATAATACAAAGGAGCCCAACTCTATACCGTTGTGCCATTTCTGCACATCCTGTCATCAGTTATCAAGCAGAGATACACTCATCACTCTGACAAAGCTACTCCACACATTGTGAAATAATCCTTGTCAAAAATAGCAACATTTCAATTACAGTTATTAATTTATTTGGGAGGAAGAAAAAGAACTAAGACAGAGTAACAGTAATCACTGCTCTGACTAATCACTTCTAACTCTTCCTCTCTGATTTTGGATGAAATAAAATGACATGATGACATTGCCACCTACATATCTTCCTGAATGACCTAGCGCCTTACCATGCCCTATAGTTTATTTCCAGACAACAGAAAATTAGACAGATAAAGCATCCCTTGAATTGTTTGTAGCATGACGCTAAGCCTGTGAAATATCTTTCCTCATTAACATACAGACTGTTTGCTTTGATAGCAACAGCTCATACTGCCACAAAGGAAAAGCTAAGAGGATGGGAAAGATTCAAAACAATCCTAAGTGAAATCTGAAGGATTTTAGCAGGGTTTTTCCTCACTGAAAGGTAAGGAAATTTTGCAGGAAGAGATTTGTCGTGTATCAGGAGAGGGAATGTAACAGCCAGTTTTTCCTCCTGTTTTTTTCCTGTTTATAACCACTGTGGGTAACTCCCCATGAATGCATCGATTTTTAATCTTTATTTTCATCTGCACAACTCCCAGGATGCAAAAATCCCTTTGCTGAAACTCTGCACTCGGATCTTGTGCTGAAATTGCACCTGTTTGATTTTCCCTTGCACTGACCAGCATTGATGTTTTTAGCTTTCTGACATACTTTTCAAGCACATTCCGTTTCCCTTTCTCAAAACTGGGATATAAATGTTGTATCACCTCAACTGTGTGAATATAGCAGACTTTTCCTAGGTCCCTTACCAGCATTACTAAACTATCTCTCAGAGTCCTGGATTGTTGGGTAGTCCTACATCAAGGGTGATTCTCAACACACACAGGAGGGCTGATGTTGTTTTTTTGTTTGTTTGTTTTCAGACTACAGATTAAAATTCAAAAATAAACAGAATAAATTGTCTTCACTTAAATGTTACAATAAATCAAGATGATAAATTTCTCAGTTCATTTCTTCTCCCAGCTCCACTACCTGGAAACACTTCTCAACATTTTATATTGAGGTTGATGAGCTACAGGTTAATCACAGAATATTCCAAGTTGGAAAAGATGAGTGCGCGCACACACACTCACACACACAGCAGTGTGTGTGTTCTTCTTAAACAGTTCTTTGTTCTGGTTGTGGATTCCACCACTTTTTACTAAATAGATGGAACAACTTTCCTTTCATGAAAGCAAAATCTTTTTGTCATGAGCCTGTTAAGATGTATCATTTGTCCAAAATACAGGTGTGTAGTTTTGCCTGTGTTTGCCTGTTAGAGTTTATTTCTAAAGGGCAGCAGTGTACTAACTGCAAAATCTCCTGAGCATTTTTTCCTAGTACAGAAGTACACCTAAGATGAGCACATGTCTTTAGTATGATTGCTGCACATCAGATGTCATCTGACTTATTTCTTGCACCTATAACATGGCTTTACTTTCACTGCAATACACTTAGCACACAAACTAAAATGAGTAAAAAACTGAAGCCAAGGAGAGCCACTACTAGCAGGACTGCATAAAGATTTTATATTGTGTTCACAAAACATGAAAAACTAATATGAAATCAGCTTCATCAGTTTGGTAAATAGAAGGATTTTAATGTGTGGTATTTTATACAGGTATAATTGCTCTATTTCTTGTGTCTATTGAGCTATCTGTATTTCAGCTCAAAGTGGAGTGATCTGTAAAAGCAGTATAAAGATATGTTCAAAGAGAATTTTGCCATTGTCTATTTACTTACTGAATGATTTTTCTTCCAGCACACTGGTAATACTATTACACCCTCAAAATTACAGATGAAACAAGACAGTTATGTAATAGATAGGTGAGTAGGAATGAATCAGAAAATACTTATTCCATCAGTCAGCCTCAGATAAAGAATTTCACTTCTTTATACAAAATTTTCTCTGATGGCCTTCTTTTTCTCAGAGAGCTCAGAAGATATATTTGGTTGGGCCATATGGCTCTATATCCAGTTTGGCGCTCATTTTTTTTTTCCACTTGGCCTTGCAGCACCATCATGTGGTCACTCTTAAGGAAATAAGATTATTTGGCCTAATACCACCTGCCTGCCATAAATGCAGATTAAATTAGTAAGCAGTTTAGAATAAGGGCAAAGTCTGTTTAGAGGGAAAAATGCAAATAACAGGTGCTAAAAATGAGGAACAATGCATGTTTCCTCAAGGTCATTTGGTTTCTTCTCTGTTTTAAGTTTAATAGTTAATATTATTTGAGCTTTTTCTGCTTTCTATGTACATATCACTTGAAGAACAAGAGTCAAGTCTTTGGTTAAGCTTTCTGAACATAAAAACTTCGCTGATCTTCACTTCCTCACAATTTCACCTGTACAAGTACAATAAAACTATGGTCTTGTCAATTCGGTATTCAACTTCTAAATATAATCTAATAACATACACATCTTAGGTCACAGATGTTACAATGAGAAATTTTAAATTATACTACCCGAAGTAGCAATGGTCTGTTTTAACTTCTAAGTATTTTCTTCCTCTTAAGTTACAAGATTTGATTGAGACATGGCCCAGAATGCATCTTCCCATGCTGTTTCCTTTCAACTTCTGAGGTTTTCTTATAGCAGTTTGGAAGATCGGTTATAAGAAATCTCACGTATAGGCTACCAGTTAAATCAAAAAAGGGTGTCTGACATAGTAGGGTGACAGAAATCATCCATTCAATACACTGATTATACTTCCTCACACTTAAAAAAAAAAAAAAAAACACAAAAAACTCTCTCTCTACATCTTTCTTGTATAAAGCTGGAATATCTACTTCCCTGCACTCAAAAGAAAACTTCAGAAACATTCTGCAGAAATAAAATTCTATTTGTAATAGAGTGCATTTGTCCTCAACTGCAAAATTCATAGGTTAAAATTGATTGGTATCTGATAATACAGTAAGGTAAAAGCAAATAACATTGCTATCACAGGGTGGTCAACAAATTGTATGAATAGAAGGTAATACAGCGTTGTCATATTTCGTGCTTCTCAAAGCCTGGCTACATCACACTTCGAATTCTTGGGATAGTTAAATGTTTTAAGCACATAGTTTGTCATGCCACAGAATTTGAAGCTGGTTCCAGAATTGTTTTGGGTGTTTTACAGACGAAAAAGTTCAGTGAAGGTTTTAAACTAGACAGGATTATTGGTCCTATCACTGTGCTGTGAAATAACATTTTTTTCTGTAATGATTTAAATGCTTCTTGTCCTTTTGCTTAGTATTCACCAAACTATCCACTAACGACTACTTTATGTCCTAAACATGATCTTCATTTATGCCCAGTAGGTATGTAACTGTTTACAAAGAGCATCCATCTACTATAATTCTCTACCAGTTCTATTTTTTCCTCCTAAGAAATATTTATCCTGAGCATTATAACGTTGAACTGGGAGGATTTGCTGCACCTCCAGGATATACTCAGGATATTGACAACTCCTGTGTTCTCCCTTAAGAGATATTACCAGATGCCTGGGATTACATAGTCTGACCTAGGAACAGATTATTTTGTGATAAATTCAGCAAACCACTCACTCTTCAATGTTATTGTATCAGAAAAATCTCTTACATTTTGACACAGAACAAAGCAATCTTATTTGATTAAGGAACATCCACATTAACATTCTCATCTTGTCAAGAATTCTGTTTTAACAGCTAGTCTGTGAGCCTGTACAGTTCATCTAGAAGTGCCCTAGGTGTTAAGGATATGAATATTGCTTAGTATAAAGGAGAGAGCAGGTCTCTACCTCTGTGAGTATTAGTACTTGTTCCTTATCTAAGAAGATAGACTGAAGAATTGAGTTGAGTAGAAGTCACAGCAGTGCAGGTGGTGTAAAAGACTATTGGAAAGAGGAAGGTCATGCTTTCAGTGTTCACAAGAGCACAAAAAACAGCAATAAATCACATCACAGTAAAGCAGATTCATGTCAGACAATATGAAAGGCATTGTAAAATTAGAAACAGGTAAATTCTGAAACAGACTGCCAATACAGACAGTTGTAATAGCTTACAAAAAAAAAAAAAAAAAAAAAAAAAAAAAAAAAAAAAGCACGGTCCTTGTGACTGTTTTGAGCTCTTTCAGACAAACATCATTACATGATTGTTTTTTCTGAATATTCTGTTATTTAATATCAAAATTTAATGTCAAAAACAGTGGAATGAAGAAGAATTCATATTTGTCTCCAGTCTTCAGATAATATAATGCTATAACGTGATAAAAAGTACAGCGATAATTGCAGGGCAGCAAAATCTTTGGCTACAGCAAATAAGAACAAATCCAAATGCAGCAGCTATAGACACAGGAAAAAAAAAAATGAAGAAATACTGCTTACCTTTAGAAGGGCTGCAGCAGATAGGAATCGCCAGCAAGATACCCTCTCCTCCACTGCCAACACTTGAGTGAGGTCTGGGAAGTGGTGACTCCTGGCTCCACACGTTCCAGTCACCCAGGTGTACTGCATGCACCTGAGCTCCCTTGGATTGGCCCTGCCTTCCCACCAGGTGCTCAATCACTGGTTCAGGCTGTGACTTAGCATTTCTGCTACAGATACCCTTTTGATTTTTTCTTTCCTATTTGTCTTCAGACAAAGAATTCCACCATTTTTAACAGATAAGCAAGGGACCTGACTTTGTTTATGTTTTACGCCTCTGAATTCCACAGATAGTCTTCAGCACAGTCACTGGAATAACACTGCTAAACACTTCAGTGATTTTGACAGCTTTCCAGCTATCACTTGCTGTTCACAACCTAATCGGCTGTAAACCTAATTCGGCTTTCACAACCGAAGATCAGAGTTGTTATCCATAAAATATGAATGATGTACACAAATTGAAGCCTTCCACAAGTTCTCTGGTTTTCGTGGCTTTTTTAGACAACACATGGTGCAGAGTACCAATGAGGTACGTACTGCTACTTGTCTTCTTTGCTGCTCTACCATTATCCTTGGACTGCAGAAACAGTGGAGGGCTGAACAGCAGAGGGCCACTGTCCCAGAGTGAACATGTAAGAAGCATACTGAGAAACTGTAACGACCAAATATGCAAATATTTTTCCTCAATCAGGTTCATTATCTATCCCTCTTTTGCAGAGTTGGACTGTGATAGTCACACTGATCTAGCCTGATAATTGATCATTTCTCCTCACAATCAAGTGAAAATTAACCCCTCAGGAGTATTGCCGTATCTTGCCATAGTTCATTTAAATATCAGTTTTAAATATAGATCCCCCAGTTTTAAATGGAAGAAACTCTATCTTTTTAACAGGCATCATGGATTATAAAACAATCTCCAACTTAATACTTTTTTTAAGACTTTTCAAAAGTAGATAACTGAGATACAAGACATGCCTAATACTAATATCTTCCCTAAAATTTTTAACTTCCTACCACTTTTCAGTATGAATTCAGAATGTTTCTTGTTTTACTTCTAGTGGTATATAGAGCACCTCTCATTCCTATCCATATTAATAACATATTAATCCTTTCTTTGATTAATCAAAGCCATCAGGAGCTCTTCTGATTTGGAGAGCATGGAGGGGGAACAAAATAATTTTTTTCATTTATTTAAAAATACTATGAAAATATAGAGTATATGTTTATCTAGAATAAAACACTTTAATACTGACTCCCCACAATACAATCTAGATGGACAGATGTAAGGAAATGGATTTGGTACACATTAAAATTTCTACAAGTAGTTACGCAGCTTCGTATGTATGTATGTAACTACAGAAAGGTAGTCACAAGTTTATGTGAAAGAAATGCAAACACAATTATTTGTACTGTTAAAAGAACATATTTTAAATTCACAGTACATACCACTGAACTAGTCCAAGATGACCCTGTGAAGGAAAGGTGTAACATGAGGCACTACCCTGATGGACAGAAATAGTCCTGGATTGACTGATGATCTCCTGTTAACTTCCTGAGAGAGGAAAGGTTTCTTATTTACTTTATGCTGCTGGAAATGCCTACTTAGATATTGTGTGTCACTGTGAACTGAGCTGGTGTGTCTAAGTGCTATTTCAAGGCACTGTTGCATAAGCTAGATATTACACTCAATCATGTTTTGACCACTGCTAACAAGAAAAATCAATAGAAATTCCAAAATATGATTAAAGCATGTCTGCCCAGGAGAATGTATTGATATACTCAAACCAATATAATTATACCACCCTCGAGGTTACCGTAGGTTTTTCACTTGTCTTTGAAATTTATGTTATTTCTTTTTCTTTTGTTTTCTTATTTTTGGCATTTTTGTTACAGTTGAACCACTTCCAAGGATACACTGAAGAACACTAAATCCTAAGATGTGTTCACATCCCAAGTTACATCACTACATCTGTATCACTAAATTTCCTCGCTTGAATACTCCTCATGTTATGTTTAAGCTTATTTAATGTCTTAAAGCTTACTGTGCTGTTCATAAGCAAGTTGTATACTTGATAGCAGAGCTGTAGATTCATGTTACAGAAAATGACTACAATTGCTGTCACAGTGAAATATCAGACTCAAGTCACTAAAGACACTACAATGTTATGCACTGATGTGCAAGATTTTCTGTGGCACAATGTTCACGTATTCCAAAGCACTGGAATACACTTTGCACTTTACAGAACTGTACTCCTGAATCCTGTAGTAATCAATAAATTGAAACCCACTTCTTTGCTGAAGCTATCTTATTCTGGCTGCAGCTTGATCATACTGGATTCAATATAATATGTATAAGTAAATAACTTTAAACTTAAAATAGAACACATTTTTCAAAAGCAAATTGTTTAATCTTCCCAGGACTCCAGATGGCACCATCAATTAAAAGCAAACAAACATAATAAAAAACTGTAGGTAAGTTACTGTACATATCTGATAGTTAACTGCAGTTCTTATCATCTTCTGTAAAACTGTTGGAAGAGAATTCCTAACAGGAATAATAAATAAAGCAAAAATAAAAGTGAAGAGGTCAAGAAGTTCTGATTGATTCTCTTGTTGAAGCTTTCAAAGATGGCTTTTATAACCAGTCACGTTTATATGAATTGCATTCAGCTGTCATTGACTTGTCATTGATTTCATACCAATTTTTTCTCTCATTAATTTTATTGCCTTAGATTTTCTTATTCATTATATGGAAAATATCTCTACAAATGAGAATTCCCAACCTCTTGTTAGAACTATTAAAGCTTGGAGACAATAAGAAATGTCTTCTAACTGTGGAAGACAATTACTCATCTCAATTCAGCAGCCCATAGAAAGCCTGATGGGAGAGCCAGGAGCCATGGCACACTCAATAGTTCCATAAGAGGCAACTCCTTGTAACATTTGGTTTCCACCCTATTCCTAGCCAATCAGAGGGGTGTATCAGCACTATCTGCCTTGGCATTAAGGAAGAAATGAGTAACATCTTGATTCTTGAGAAGGAAACTCAGGAGGAGTCAGGAGACAGTGAGAATATAATACCTCTAATTTAGAAAAGAAAAATCAAATTTAACACTTAAATGAAGTTGCCAAAGCTAGCCTGGAGGCCAAACCCTCCCACTGTTTTGATCAGTGATCATGTGAGATTAGCCGACAATGAAGCTATGCTGAAAATTAAGATAGGGTAACGGATATTCCATTTGATAATTCCCTGATTACAATAAAGAGACTGGCACAAATATGCATGTACGTACACAGAGCACAAAGATAAAGTGACACTAAGAGGAGTTCAAGAATATTGAATGATTCCTGCCAACGTGAGCCATTCATTGTTCTCCGAGACCTGGAAGATTATCTATTAGACTTCGCTTGTCAGCCTCTCATTGGAAGAGGCATTCACATTGTACGAAAATTAAAAAATAAACCATTAATTGGGGTTTTGCACAAATGAACTATGAAGACAATAAGGATTGACCCTACAAACAAACATTTTTTCACAATAATTAACCATGACCTAACCTGATATTGCATTTAAGTACATCCACATGAAAGTCTAAACAAAATTTAATGTTAAAAACATTAAACTGAATGTACAACTTTTTTTTTCATTGTAGAACTAAACAAGCTACATTCCCAGACTCTACTATACATTTTAGGCAAGACCCATTTTAAACACATTTGTTCTTGAGATCTTTACCAAAATAACAGCGTAAAAAGTTTCAACAAAGCAGAACAGAATTTCAGCTCTTCAGGATGATTCTAAAATCCTTCTACTTATTTATTTATTCATTCATTCATTTTTAGTGTATCATGCCAGAACTAAAAACATTTAACTAGTAATTCTGTCTAGGTAAGAATGTTTGAGACTCAGATTTAATGTTAACCAAAGTAACTGGTTGCTACATGTCTGAAGAGGTATCTTGCAGTTAGCCTGATATGTGGAATTTATTGTTAAAAAGCCTTGGTAAATTCTAGTAAACCAAGTAAATAGCTGTGAAGTAAGCAGTTTATATTTCAAGTTCATTTAATCTCTAAAGAAAGCAGGCTGAATAAATATAAGGTTTTGTTTTTGATTTATACAAAGAAGAATCTCTTTATGTATAAACCCCTGAATTGGCATGTTTACTTCAATTGTAAGTTGTGACAGGAAAGCAAATCTTTGTGGCTTTAATCAGAAGCATTAGGGCTTGAAGTCTGAACAACTGTTTACTATTCCACTATCTGATAAAACTTCAGAACCCTAGGGAAACTAATTGAAAGGAAAGACCTGAGACATACACAAGCTACTGCAAATCTAAAACTAGTCAGTCAAGATGGAAATGAGAGTTTCAGTTTACCAATAAATCTCTATCTGAACAGTGGTGTTACAGTTAATGAACATTAACAAATAGAAGAACATGATAACCACTTCGAATCCCTTGATTTGTGAGGCTAAAAACACAATAGAAATTGAAGGAAAACAGGTTTCATGATAATTTTAGGTTGCAGAATACTACATTTTAAAGAAGAAGAAAGTGTGCCTAACTCTAAGTACTAGTTAAATGAGTAACACCAGTCTGTTAAATTGAGCTTTGATGTATTCAACTTGATTTAAGTGGAATCTTCAAGGCATTGGGGCATTTAAAGTGTTAGGAAATTAAGATTTATTAGACCCTTATTCAGCAAAATACTTAAGTATCTAATTGAATTCTTCCCTATTCAGCAAAGAACATATTCACTTATTGCCTGACATTATACATATAAATATATATATGTATATGTATATGTATATGTATATATGTATAATATGTAAATTTATATATATATAAAAAAGAGGGAATTTAGAAAAAAATGATCCTTAAAGAGAATCAAATTAAATACTGAAGTGGAAGTAAACATATTTATTTTATTCAAACACATTTCAATTTTCTTAGAGTTCTTAAAAATGTTGCAGCACTCCTTCAGTGTCTTAAGGAAACCCTTAAAAAATGAAGAATACAGAAGTGATGCTAAACTTTGGTATATTAAGCATGCAAACACTGTTAGCCAACCAAGTAAGAATTCAAAAGAAAAGAGAAAAAAAAAGCATAAAAATCAATGTTGGGTTTTTTTTTTTCCACATACATCAACAACAGAAATCTTTTCGAAACAAGTCTGTAAGGTCAATATGTACACTCCAAGAGAAACATTCAGAGAAGATAACACTATTTCTGAGAAGCAGTATTCTTCATATATGGTCCCTGTGGCAGAGACAGAAGAGATACTTGTGCCAGAATCATTCTCTGTGGAGGGCTCAAAGGATCTGCCTGAAACTGAAGTGACTACAAAGAGTTTCCTGAATGTTTTGACATTACGAATAGCATCAAGTCACAAGGACTAAGTGGTACTCATCCACAACTTCAAGAGCCAGATTATTCACAGCAGCAAATGATCTTTCATTTAAATCAGTTTGGCATCTGAATATTGGGGCTTGGGGGTGGAATATGGTACCAAATTTTAGAAAGATGACAGGAGAGACATAAGAAATAGTGTCTGAAAGTCTGACATCTGTAGAAATCATTAAAAAAAAAAAAAATGGACATCTGGATAAAAATAATGTACTTTTAGAGAGTCAACATTGCCTCCTATTAAAGGAAATTGCCCCTCATAAACCTAAAGGAAGTCTCCAACAATGTCACCTCTATGCAGTTAAAGTGATCCAGGTGATAAAAGTCTTCAAGTACTTCAAAGAGGCTTTCAACAAAATTTTCCATCAAGTCTTTGAAGGAAACTAAGAAGCCATGGCATAAGAGGGAACGTCACAGATAAATGATTGGTTAAAAGATAGGAAACAAAATGTAGGAGTAAATGATCTGCCCTCATGAAGAAAAGAGGTCACTAATGGCATTCTGCAGGAATCTGTATTGTGACTACTGAACATTCAAAAGAGAGAAAAGGGAATGAGCACCTATGTGACAGAAGTTCAACAGTATGAAGTCGTTCAAGGCACTAAGGACAAAGAGTAACTACAAAGAACTGCAGAAGGACTTCAAGATGGAGCAGCTGGGCACTAAAGCTAGAAAAAACTCAAAGTGGAAAAATACAAAGTGATGCATGTTGGACTATTACCACTGAGGACAAAGACATTCGTAGTTATTATACATAGTTCCATGAAAATGTTAGCACACCTGCAGTCCAAAAGACAAGGCAAATTTTAACCATTTGTATCAGGAAATGAAGAGAAAGCAGCCCAAGCAAACATGTTAATACACTACTCCCTGACATCTTGAATATTGTGTACAATTCTGGTCCTCTCAAGGAATAAAAATAGACCTTGAAAAGGTTCAGAGGAGAGCATTAAGCATTATTAAATTTATGAAAAGGCTTCCTCATGAGGAATGATCAAATAACTGAAGGCTTTTGAGCCTTCAAGAGAAGACTGAGAGAGGAAACAATACAAGTCTGTAACTGTGATTGGTGTTGAAGTGGCTTTGTATCAATTTGTTCATTGATTGTTTTAAATTTATTTATTTATTTATTTATTTATTTTGTATGAGAACTAGATGGCATCAAGCAGACAACCAGGATTCAGGTTCCAACCTATATCATTCTAATATTAACGCAATATGTCATTAGGATATATAACTCCTTGCTAACGAATATTATTGAATATCATTGATGCCAGAAATGTATCTGGGTTCAGTAAGAGTCTGGATGAACCCACAGAAGAGAAATTCTATATTAATCAGGGATTACACTTGGTATCCTGGAATCCTAAACAAAGCTCTAGACCTGACACCAATGCAAGAAAGTGTAATAACAAATGGAAAAGACATCCTGTGTTACCAGAGAAACTGATATCCCTTTTTTCTCTAATAAGAACATCATAAAAATCAGTATCCTTTGATAATAATTGTCTCTGTTTTCTGCTAAATACAGAAATATTCAGGGAACTACAACAGGATGAAGAAAAGAGAGTTTCTGTATATCTTGGGGCCTGATAGCAAAGATTAATGAAATAATAAAGTAAAAAAACCACATTCTAATGGCCACTTCTTTTTCCTTATGACAACCCCTTTGCAGAAAGGCTTGACAAAGAAATGTTACCAAATCAATAAAACTGCCCTATAAGCCTCTAACAACACCTGTACTGTGAGTGGGTAGTTGCTTCTGTGAGACTATTATTTACGCTATTTCAAGATCTTTTCTCAGGCAGCAACATATATTGCATGAAATTCATCTCAGTAAAAATATAAAATCCCAGAAGACTCATACTGATCTGAGGCTATGCTTTGTCTTTCCGAAGCTCCTCCACTGAGTCTGTCGCCTTTCTAGTGTGATTTTGAAATTTGATACTACACAGCTCCACTGATGTGCTGACGCTCATAGGAAGAAGATCTTAGTTTATTAAAAGCTCTAATTCTAAATCACGGTATGTATTTACCATGTGGGATGTTCCATCCAAAACAGCATAGGATACAATAGTATACAACACAAAGCGTGCTGTTCTTGATACTTCTTGCTTCCCCACAAGTTAAATAGTAGTGGGCACCAGAAAGATGTTTCTTTTTTTTTTTCTTCAACACCTTAGTTTACTTTTCCAGAAATCCAAAGAGGCATAGCAATGTAAGTTAAGCATTGCAATTGTAATAGGAAGATACATCTTCTAGATCTTTTTCAAATAGTACAGACACGTGTATGAAGTTTATATTTTAAATAATGAATGCAAAAAAAAGGGCAGTGAACCTGTGGCTATTATGAAAACATTTTAAGAATGAAATCTGAAAAAGAATCACAGAATCACAGAATCACAGACTCACAGAATTGTAGGGGCTGGAAGGGACCTCCGGAGATCATCGAGTCCAACCCCCCTGCCAAAGCAGGTTCCCTACACCAGGTAAGAAGCTATGGCTAACTACACAGAGTAAGATCTTAACTACTCGCATAGCTGTATACATAGCATACTCCTAATTTCCTATTGTACTGGTTAGCTTACCTCCCTCTCTGTAGCTTAGGGATATGAACAAAATGGTTTGCTCTGTTGTCAAACAATTAAAAAATGCAGATTTTAACATGAGAAAAATATACATAAATAAATAAGAAAATGCCTGGCCTCACCAGGGCAGAGCAGAGGGCAAGGACCATCTCTCTATCTGCTGGCTATGCTTTTTTTTAATGCACCCCAGAATACCACTGGCTCACAAGGGCACACTGCTGGCTAAAGGCCAATCTGTAGACCACCAGGAGCCCTAGATCCTTTTCCGCAGAGTTTCTCTTTAACAGGTTATCTCCTAACCTGTACTGATGCGTGTAGTTATCATATGGTGATAAATAAATCCTCATTCCTACCTGGAATATCCTGTATTTCAACTTTTCCCATTTTTTTCTCAATCTCCTCCCTGTGTATTTCCAAGAAGAGTCTGCCCCTGCCCTTTCTGCATCTTCACACAAGGTAGCTGTAGACAGTAACAAGGTCATCCCTTAGCCTTCATTTCCTAATGCTGAAAAAATCAATTTCTCTAACTCTTCTAAAGACAAGAAAAGAGGACACAGCAGCCAAAGATCAGCCCATAGCCAGTATTAAGTGTCAGCCCTTCAGGGTGATCTTCCTTTTCAGAACGACTTGAATCCTTAACAAGGCTCTGTAAGAGTAATGTGGAGCAGCCCTGATCATAAGGAACAAAAAGAAGTCCAAATCATAAAAATAACCAGGACAGAGGTGGTCTTATTTTTTCGAAGTTTTCCATAGTAAACTTCAAGTCTGAAAGATACATTTTCATCCCCACATACTTGGCCAAAACATGCAACTCTGCTCAAGACAATTCAAGAGGCCTAGGAGGAGACCTTGAGCCTCTCTGCCTCCCCAGTGTGATCTCAGCCGTACTGGGAGCTGAGCTGCTCAGTGGTCACCAGCACTTTAGCAGCCCCTCTGAAAGGCACTTTCCAGCCCTCTCTCATGTGCCTGCAGTGCAGGCTGCTGCTCATTGCTAGAGAGGAGTCCACACCTTGCCACCAAACCAAGCAAGCGACCAGCAGCAAATGACCAGCCTGAAGACATCTCTCACTGAAGAACCACCCATTAGAAATCAGCTAACAATCAATCACCATTGACATACTCTACAGACTACAGAAGCTTCTAGAAGCTTCCAGAAGCAATCAAAAGCAGCAGTGCAGAAAGTCAAGTAGATAAAACAATGGAGTGGCGTTGAATAAGAATGTTATGAGAGCTCATAGCTGGTAAAGCCAAAGGTCTGATGAGCTCACTGGGCATACACCTTGGCATAATATCAGGAAAGTGCTGAAGTAGCAATGCTTTCTCCTGACATTTGGAGATTCAGCTGTTCCTGATCTGACATTGTTGGTCGGGAATGACATTTAATAACACAGAGAATTTCTCTTCTGGTAATTCACTGTGTCTCCTGAACTGATTAAGCTCTAAGCAGTGCCTGGAAATGCTAGATGTGGACCACATGAAGAGCCACCACCTTTTGTGTGCCTTGAGTTCTTGCTGGTTTTGGTCTACTTCTTTGATGAGAAATTAATTCCTCTTTGCCTGTTAGAGACCCCTCATAATTTTCTTCTTACTCTACTCATGAGCTTATTCCAATTTAAACTAAATCTTGTTACTGACTGACAGGACCAAATAAACCTATGACTGCAGGACAAATGTGGGCCTTGAAGAGATCTAAGCTGTGCTGGATAAAGCTGTACTGCAGCTATGTCTGCTTCTGAAAAAAGGTTCAAATATTAGGTTTTCTGAGAGTCCTGAGACAATGTTTTCTCATCTGTGCAGGCATTCCAGTCACTCAAGGACCTGAATGGTGCTGTGTTTGCTCCTGATAGATGAGCTCTATCATCAGATGTCACTAGTGTTTGAATCTGGAACACCTCATGCTATCCACTGTTAATATGACAGATGTTGAATAAGATGGTGAACAGTATTAGTTCACATGGGACCTGACATATGAGAGCTTTCAGTATTAAAAATAGCTGCCCATCTCAGACCTGTGAGATATAACAGGAAAGAAATGAGTGAAGACAAGATAAAGTCACCCTAATGATTCATGCCATGTTGTGCGGCTGGGTCAATTATACTTTATGATTGACCGGTAAGACAGGAGGCTGAAATATCTTTCCTACGCCCTATCAATGCTTTGTGATCTCTATATTATACTTTAAAAGAAATTGTTTTTTAGAAAGGATTTCTATTAGGTTTTGAATCCCTCCCAAAACCTTCACATAATCAGAATTGTCACGGAGTTGACCAGATCAATCTATGTCCGTGACAGGGGTGACAGGCCTCTGCCCTCCCCCCCCCACCCCAGTCCCACAAAAATGGGAAGGAAGGAAGGGAGGAAAAGAGCAGTGGCAACAATCTATGGAGGAAAACTTATTTTACTATAATATTGGAATACAAGATAACACAATATAATACAATTTAATTGCAATTGAGATTAATAAATCAGACAAGATGAGAGAGTTCCCGGGACCGAGTCAAACCTGAAAAGCTTGGAACGGCTAGGAAAGCACCCTCCAGCACCCACTGCAAGGCAGCAAGAGAGCGCCCCCCCCACCCGGAAGGGCCAGATCCCGTGACTGCTGTAATGTACAGGGATAGGTACTTGGAACTGGGGCAGTGACACTTTAATGCCCCGTACACTACATGATATTTTGATGTGGAATACTGAAATCCAAAAACAAAAAACAAAAACAAAAAAAACATAGAACCATGACACAGGATTCACCAAATTCATCCCAGAAGATGGTTCTCTGCCAGGCAGATATTCCTTCTTCCAGGCAGAGCTACTTCTGTATAGCTCCCATATTCAGCCTTACTAGGGATTCCACAAGCATTTACTGAATGCTGATCTCAAAATGACTGCATAAGAAGGTACCATTACACTTTGAAAGACTTACTATGCTTGTAATTTTTTTCTGCAGATGTATTTCTGCATAAAAATACAGAGGAAATAAATTGTTTATTTTATCTTCAGCATAATAGTCTGAAAAGAAAACAAGAATGTGTAGGGTACTAACAGCAAGGCAACCAACATACTTCCAAATACTGAAGTTAAGAAGAAAAAGAACTAATCTTCAATGTATATGATAATTCTAAACAGCTTTTACTAAATAGTGCTTTCATTTTTCAACAACTATTGATACAGCAGGTATGCCTATAAAAATAATTAGGAAAAAATCATACATTTTACACTTCTATGAAAGAAGTCTTAATCATTTAGTATGTAACTCAAGGCCCAACAAAAGTTAATGAAAATCTTTTGGTGGATTTCAATGAGGTTTTGTTCTGATGTCTCAGCTCCTGTAAATTCCAGCCCCAAGCAAAAGTACACGGAGCAAGGATTTAAGATTTAATTGGATGATCTGTATTTCTTTCAAGGATACATTAAGAAAAATCACCTGGGTAAAGAACGTACCTAACATTTTATCTATAGTATTCCACCAATTTAATCATTCATTGCCTGCCATATTTGAAACAAGAAAATATTTTCTCAAATAACTCTCTCAAACTGCAGCCGAAGTTTTATCACAGGTTTGAAATGGAAAGTAATGCTGCTGTTAAAATCTAGCCTTGTTACCACATAAATCTACTGACATTATTGAGGTTGTCCTTCCAATGCATTTCAGCATGTTTTGCTAGATTTATGATGAATACGCATCAGTGGAAAAACAGATTAGATTGAATGCAAGGTATGACAAATACATTCTCTCTGGCTTTGCTTTGACTGGCTTACACTATAATGAAAATGTACTTTTGTGCATGTATATGGATAAACAGGTATCACTTACCTACTGTTAACTGAAAATATTTTAAATAAAATATACCAAAAAAATGCATTTCAACATTATCAAAACCAGGTAGAAAAATGGATTAATACTTGTGTGGTTCTTTCTTACATTTCAGTTAAGCAATATAGAAAGACTTCAATTTTCCAGAGTAAGCGCTGAAGAAAATTTGCATATACTCCAGAAAGAACATGCCTTTCTTCAACATATTGCAGACTTCTTCAATGTTTTGAAATACAAGCAGATAAGACAACTTTATTCCAGAGATGCAGCACATAAAGCAAATGAGAGCACAGGCATATTTGGAGAAATTTTGTTCTTTCAGGACTAAACAAAAGGGGTGAATGTGTAAATCCCATAGCTCCAGCTTGTAGCTTTCCACTTGGGAAAACAGTATCTGAGATGAAAAAATTATCTTTCTTTTTGTCACAAAATACAAACCACATTTGGTTTGAACATATGGTCACTAAATTCAGTGGAAACAACCCATTGATTTCAATCAGAATTGGATCAGTTTTGAGTTCTCAAACTTACTAGTAGATGTGAGCATAAATGTGGCACCTCTGCATAGGATCGTGGATTTAGACATGTCTGCCAAATCTCAGGCTCCCAACTGGATATGCAGTCTTCAAAGCACATTTAGAAGTATACAACTTCTGGGTTGATGTTTTCATTAAAAAGTAGCTACATGATCTATATTGTAGCATATGGAAATAAGTCATACTCGGATGTCTACAATATGCTTCTTCAACATTAGCTTTTAGGTTTGCAAAATCAAAGTTCTAATTTCATAAAGATGACATTAGCTTATCAGCATCAGTTACGTGAAGTCAGTAACTATGAATATGCCTGGAGTACCATGCTCTTACTTCTCATACTTTGAAAGATAATATTTACGCCTTCTTGATCACTTCTTCCTCTTTCTCCTTTGAAAAGATTTCACTGTTGGCAAAATACTAGGAAACCGCGTACACTTTGAGGGTGCAAAATGAAATTGAGGAGGAATAATTGATTATCCTAAGAATTAAACATTAGATCACAGAAACAACAAGGAACAAAATCAGAATCTCTTCTGTGTTGGATAACTCTGTTCTTATGAACAGAAATATTTATTTAGAAGGCTATTTCATTATGGTAAACGTATGAAAGTGCAGAAACCTAGCCATGGACCTTTTTGCCCTTCAAGAAGGGTAAAATATTTGCACTGATTAAAAATAAATATAACAGTCCCATTTCCTGTTGTGAAAATTGAGTAGTTAATATTACTACGGATTCTTTTTGTTATATTGTGAATATTCTCTTCACTATATTCAATTTGAGTACAAGTTGCACTATTTGAGATTCTTTGAATAATTCAGATGCATTCATTTAATCTTGATTAGTGGATCAGGTTCTTCAAAAAGTGAGTATTTATTTTATTTGATGACATGTAGCATTAATAATGTATTACCTTTCTCACAAGCTGCTTTCTAAAGAAAGCAATAAAAATATGCAGGGAGACAAGATTTCTGAATAGATATTAAGGAACCACAAAGCCACTTAAGCTGTCATTTTGAAAATAGCCTATTATAACTGCTATTTCTCAGGGAGGAAAAATACAATCTTGATAATGCAGAAGGGTGAGTAACCTGTGTGGAACAGATGGTTGCAATGCCAGAAAAAAGCAGCATTGACTTCCATACTGTACAAGACAAAGTGGCAGTAGTATTCTATGTCTGCACCGTGATGACTTTGTGTTTGGAGAACAATTTTGTGTACTTTTATGAAATATCTCTGGATTCTGAAAAACTGTGTGAAAATTGAAGTGGGCAAAGGCCAAAGAAAATCTCTGGGACCACAAGTAATATTAGTTAGGGCAAATGAAAAATAAATCACAGCTGAAACGTCTGAAGATTTTAAAGCTTGCATTCAAAGGAGAAAAATTGTTAAAAAAAACATATGCTTGTGTAGAAACTCTTTTGAAGAGATGCCATATGTCTACAGACATATTAAAGTAGTGGGACATGATCAGTCCCAGTGAGCTGTGAGCATTGTTAATTGACCAGGTGTCCCTGACTGCCTGCCCAAGAACATGAGAAATGCCCTCCCTCTCCCTGGGGAGACCAGAAGTGTGTCTGGATCTGTGGTCACTTCAAGAGACCTACATGATGATTGAATCCAAAGGCAAATTTTGGAAAATTAGGAAAACTCCATTATATTTTCTAGGTTCATTTATGTCATTGCAGGTAAATGACTGTAGAATACAATAAGAAGAAAAAACTGAGAGAACTTAGAAAAAGAGGTTAACAAAGTCATAGTACCAGGAGTATGTTCCAGGATTTTTAAAATGTTTGTGATACAAAGACTAAAGCTGAGGGGAAAGCATAGAGTAAATGATGTAGAAATACCAAATAAATAAAACAACCCACAATTCCTATTTACACTACTATGCATAATCATATGCAACTGAAATAGCCACTTACTGCTTGCCAACATCCATGCTGCTAATTACCTGTGCACATTCCTAATGTTTGAATGTACTTCTGAGGTCACCTATTTTGAAGAATTCTACTAAAGATGCTTATTTGTCATAGTCTGAAATCCCCATTGTACCTGCCTCAAACTTTCTGGCTGTGTAAGTTTCTCATAAATTTCTACCAATGGCATTATTAAAGTTGCTATTTCTTTAAGTTGCTTCCAACTACAGCCACCCATGATCTTTTAGAATGTTTCAGGAAATTTCCTGACTTGAAGGCCTTTCTAGAAAGCAGAAAGTTGACAAACCTAGAAAAGACATCCCAATTTTAGCCTTTTAAGCATGTCAGGCAAACTAAGCCAGCTATTAAGTTACAGACATGTGGCAACTTAGTCTTGAAGACAGGGAGAGCATACAAAATGTTGGCAAAGTCCAGCATAGAATGAATTAAAAATGGGGAATAAACTGTCAAAACCAGTGGTGCACATTGGAGAAAACTTGTGAATGAGGTTGAAATATGCGTAGAACCTACTGAATACTGAAAGAATTTACTGGAAAATAGGTTTTATCACTTTTCCTTTTAGAAATGGCACTGCCAGGTTTGTGTGATTGTACAATGTGGATGATCAAGTTGCAGGAGGTTTTTAAGTAAGAGACCCAGGGATGTCACCAAGGTCAGTCCAGTACGTCCTTCACACTGAAGTGCTAGTTCCCTGCATATAGCCTTCCTTCCTTCATGTGACCAGCCAATGCCGAGGACAAGCTGACATAATTGTTTTTTGGTTTGTTGCAGTTAGAGGTTATTCAGATATAAGCATTTGAATAGGTAAACACACACACACACACACACACCCCCCAACAAAACCAAGACACCTCTTCCCAGTTCATAAGAATTTTCTCATGAAGAGACAAATCTATCATTTTTTTCTGTACTGTGGCAGTGCTCCTTGCAGCATTTTTTTGCTGTTGATGTTTCTCCTGCATAAAGGGAAACATTATTTAATGTTTTCATTTGGTTTCTCTACGGTACAGGTGCACATGCCTAAGCACAGTTGGCTCCCTGCTAGCTTTCCAAAAGACTTGTCACAGAAAAGAAAGTGACGTGCCAATGCAGCATTTAGCAAAAGAGTGAAGAAAGGGAAGTGAAAACCCAGCAATTGTTCTTACCTTCTTAAATAGATTCTGTTTTGCACTATAGGAGCACACTTCTCTGCATGGCTGGCTCTTGTGCTAGTTAAGCAAAACTTGTCACAGGAAACAAAAATATTTGCCAACTTGGCTTTAATGCAAAACCTATTCTTTGTTCTTTTGCATACATCAAATGTCAGCCTCTCTATACCCCTCTGACAGGAAGCTGGCATGAAAGACAAAACACAACCAGGTGCATCCTGGCAAGCAAAAACTATTCTGAAGAGCTTAGTAGCCCTGTTTGGTGGGAGAAGAGGGGGGCTAGATTTGTTTTGCTTGCCACCAATCAGTCATTCCAATTTTCATACCTAGAATATGGAGTACAACTTTTATGTAAATACTAGACCTTAGAAACATATGAGCTTAGTAATATAAAAGGCGTATCATCTTAATTTTCTAACTTGCTTCCTTCATCAACTGAGTACACAGGGATTCTGAAATTCCAGAGTTGAAGGAATTATCCTTGCAGGTACATTTTTCCCAAAATCCTGTTCAGAAATCTATTAAACAAAACACATCCCTACAACCGGGGTGATGTGTCTGTCTCAGTTATTATGCCTAATTATAAGTATTATGAAAAATACATTTTCCCTGTATCTAATAGGCAAATGCATATATTTGTATCTTTGTTTCTATTTAACCTATTGCCTACATTTACTTTTGTTGCAATTACTGTCATGTACTCTCTTTACTAACATCAAGTGTTCTTCGTACAGGAAGCATTATTAACATTACTGAATTTTCATCACATTTCATGTATCATAGGAAACGTTATATGCAAATTCACCCAAATTTCACAGCATAAATCTCCAATATTAGCATTTTTCTTGGTCTTTTCTGCATATTTTAGTAGCATGTTTTGAAAGAATTTCAGACAAGTACATCCAAAACAACAATAGGCTTAAATAACTGCCTTTTGTGAACTGAAATGACAGCTTTTATATAGGAAAATCTGATCTTTTCTGTAATATTCAGTAGCATTACATTAACAAAAATACATTTGTAATTCAATAGGATGAAATCTGATAAAAAGCATTTAAAAATCCTAGTAGATCGATTGTGCGTAACCATTGCAAGAGAGCAAATTCAACTAACAAAAAGGCTTTCTAACCACATTTCACTGTGCAAATTTTTTTTATACGGGTATAACTGCGTGATACATTTGAAGCATGTAAGCAGCAAATATGACCCTTTATATTATTTTTCTGCCTTCAAAATACTTGTTTAGAATTTCAGAGACTTGTTTTCTTTGCCAGTTTCTGCAGCATAGTTTTTATGAGCCAGTCAGCTCAGACCGTCTAATCTTTTTAGATGCCAAGGTCTTGCATTGTTTCCTATGTTACCAGGCAAGCACAGTGCTAAATGTCTCTGCTGCAATTAAAAACAAACAACTTGTATCTGCCAAGACAAGCAGCTTTGACTTTGTGCACACCTACATAATATAATGAGTATTCTTGGAATAATAACAGTAATCAGTGAGATGCTCAGTGATGGCATCTGACCCATATACATAGAAGAACTTCAAAAGCAAATAAAATAAAATTGAGAGTGTTTATCTGTGTGTCGATCAGTTACATACCTTTATTTTCTCATTTAACATTCAAATTTCTATGGTCCGTATTTCATTAGAGTAACTGGAAAGCCCTTGCTCTTGCACAGCAATGGGAAGAGATACTTCGTATTCACTAGAAATGAATCTGTAGGCCTACCTGGTGCAAAGGTCCAAATAGGCCTAAGCACATTCTAATTGCGTCAGGGTCTAAAGATGCTAATTCTGTTGAAGTTAACGGATATTTTTGTACAGACCAGCGGATCTTAGAATATTTGTTAGCTGGAAAAGTTGACCATATTATCTACTTGCCTCCTTCTTTATAGCATTTCCTCCTATTCAAAATATTCACCTGTTTTTCTACCACTTACAATCACTACTTTTTTTTTTTCAGTCTGATTTTAACTTTTCTGATTATCTTCCAGAGAACTATACAACAGTTTATTTAATTCCACACATCTGTACAATGAAGTTTGTTCTACACAGCAGAGCAGCAGAAACTGTATTTATAGAACAGCTGAAACTCAAAAAAATGTAGGCAAGCTTTTGGGCACAGTCTTATCATCTCCCATAACTAAACAACAACTTCAAGCTAAATACAGGTTAAGAACAATTTATCTTAGTTTAAACTGATGTAATCAGATATTTTACTACATATGTAACAGCTGCAGTAGCAGAGAATAACTTCATTTTGGTGCCGTAGAAAATGTATTTTTGATTGCACATCCTACTCATCTGCTCTAAAGCACATCACTACTGTTGGCTTTAAGCTAAGGGGTTGAAGTCTAGTACAGTGCTTCCAGACATCTCATTTGTGTCTCTTTCATAGGTGTATTATAGACAATTGTAGACAATTCCTATGAGAGAATAAATGTTTAAGAAGAGTCTGTGTCAGTGTCATAAACAAAAGTTATCCAAAAAGCCTGCACCTTCAGATTTAAACTTCTGAAAAAATAATTACTTAGACCTAAATATGAAGACACATTTCAGATAAGCAATGCATTTATTATTAGAACTTCTGCTTTAAGCCTGAAATTAAGCACCATCAAAATACCTTTATATCACTGAAATAATAAAAAATGGAAATATACCACGAGTCTCATTGCAGTTATGATTTATTTTCATGCTGGATTGTGAATGCAAGGACAGAAGAAAGAGATTACATCTTAGAAAAATACCTGTTATTTGCAAGTAGTGTTACATGCATCTTCTGAAAGTCCAACTTTCACCACCACACAAAGGAGAAGAGCTGCTTTTTGTTCACTGCAGAAACTAGCTTCGTGCTCATTTTCTTCTTCGACTTGATACTTATCCATCCATTCTAAGGAGGAGCTAGCTGCTTTTCAATCCAAATGCAGCTCAGTTCTAAAGTCACACCTGAAAGAAACTTGAAGAAAAGGCAAAGAAAGTGCTAAATGATCACACAGGCAGCACATCTCCAATATTGCATGCTACTGGTAAACCCATGTTCTTCTTTAAATAAATCCATTTGTACATTCTAACAAGCAATTACCTTGCTGGAAGACTTCCTAGCAGGAAGCCTTGGAGTCTGTCTTAAAGGCCTTTGAACACTGTATCAGCCCTTAGTGCTGCAGCACTTTGGTGAAAATGCTGCACCCTATAGAGTTACCCAACAGGTATCTGGGATTCAGTTATTCTCAGCACGGCCAGAGAAGAGCACCATGTATTCTTATGTGCTCACAGGAAGGAATGAGAACAGATGATACTCAGGGAACATTACTTCCGCAATCCTGCTGCAGTTTTGCAACACACCAATGCTAAAATTATGCAAATGTTCAGATACTGCTTATTTTTGTCTTGCTCTATTATTCTTAAAACTGGCTTATAATAGCTCTGTGAAATTTGAGTTTCATTGCTTCCTGAGTTTGCCCTTCCAAACCACTACTGCTTAAGAATTTATGATCCAAGCCAGGGATGCCTTCTCTCTAATATGGCATGGATTTTTTTATTATTTTTTTTTTCCGTTTGTTTTCATTGGTTTTAATTTGTAGGCTGAGCATGTTCTTTTCTTGAAAGAGGTTCAGCAGACAGACAAGAAATCTGTGCTTCCAAAGTCATAATTGCATCAAAGAATAAGATACTACTGCTTGATGTCAAGAGAAGTTCTCTTTTTGAATATTAAACAATACAGAAAATGCATGAAATATTATTTCCTTAGTTTCTCATTTGACTGCTAGTGGACTGTCATTAGATGACAACTATAGTGAGAGGCTCATCCCTTTACCTCAACAACAACATATTAATCATGCTCTCTCAATCAGAAATAGCTCATTTTCTCACGTTCTAACAATACAAAACCCATAAACATTCCAAACTCCAGCTTGTAATGATTTTCAATAAATAAGTGTACCGGAGGCATAGTAGAAGGTGGGAGGTTTGTACAAAAAGAAGCAACCGAGAGGCATAAAATATATCTGATAGTAGAAAGCTAGGCTGCTGTACACATTGAATTGTGAATATTTCTACTGCCTATCAAAAGCCTGCTGCTCACTTCTGTGAAGCAACTGCAAGGTAATCAACTTTTCCTTCTTCACAGTCTGGGGGTTTACAAATAAATGAGTTATGAGAAGCAGGGAATGAAGGAAGCAGAGATGGAGGAATATTTAAAAAAGAAAAAAATTAAATCTGCGTTTCAGAAACTCAAAGAAGACAGTGCAAAGGAGAAAACTGCTTTTGTGGATCTAGTTTATTAATAAACATTGTAATTAACAAGACAACATGCTGTACATAGACCTGAAATAGAATTACTGTAAATTTACTGGACTTCAAAAGCTGCTGGACAATGATATATGATGTCCAACTGCACAATTTGTAAAGCATGGTTAGGGCTGCTTCAATACACAGACATATACTGCTCACTCTCAGATCCTGTAGTATGCCATAGAGCAGGGATATTTCCCAGAAATACAAACCCAGATATTTACAAGAATCTGTCAGTCTCTTTTCTTCACTAGGGATAACATGTTATACACAATTTCCTACATATACCAAATAAAATCTTTGCCTTCAACTTTGCTCTGTGTCTGCACAAACCGATCCCTCCCTTTTTACTTACCTAATTAAATAATGGTAGTAAACTGCAGTGTAATCATATAATAAATGATTATTTAATAAGGAGCAGCTTCAAAGCTGCAAAAGCAAAACTTGAGCTAGAATTGTTAAGAACAAAATCAAGTGTAAATGATCAAGCTTTCTCAAACTTCATAAGCTTGAATCAAACGACCTTGCACTAATCAACCATTAATGACTTAATTATTTAAGTCAACTATCTCACTCAACCATGCTAGAAGCGGGCATAACAATGATAATTTGAGGCTGAAGTGGTTCCTCACTGGATTAGAGCTCGCCCAGAACACAGCAGAGCAATGTATCACTTCTCCCAGGGGGAAAAAAAAACACCACAAAAACTGAAAACCCGCATATGTGCACACACGGGGTACACAAATACCTGATACCACCTGATGCAAAGTGGCTAAAGCCTTCATCCCTGTGCCAGACAAAAAAAAAAAAAAAAAAAAGACTTGGTTGTATTCAGAACCACCTAACTAACTTTTCCTCAAACCAAGCCATCACACTAACATTCTTAAGCCCTCAGGTCCTATTAGCATGGGCTCACTGCCATGATAATTAGCTAAATGACCTGCATCTGACTGCCTCATAGCCCTGAGAGAGCAGGTGCTCTGTAGCCTCTGTTTGGTCAAGCAGACAGGGCCTAAATATTCTTCCTTTAGAATTAAGTTATACAGCACAGTTTAGCAAAACAAAGAACTGGCTTTTTATTATTATTATTTTTTAATTATTTTTACAATGAACAGTTTGACTTCAATTCATCTCCTTTTTTTACACTTGGCTATTTGACATCATCAAAAAACTGTCTTTCTTTCTGCTGCTACCACTTATTTTCTCAATGCAGTAGTTGGAAGTGCAACAAGCATGTACTGAGCTTGGGAAAAAAAAATCTAGGCTAGACTGTGTGACACATTACTTTGAAGGCAAAGGTTTTCATTTATTGTTACACTGTATGAAACAAATCTAATCATGTAACTACCATTTTACTGCATATTGTATATAGGATCGTTTTCTTCACAAATTCACACAAGTAAGATAAAATAAGTTAAGTGACTAAAAAAATTACACAAAAATATACAGCCTGTGCACTAGATAAATTACTTATATATATGGCAAGATGTGTAATGAGTCTATAGTAACGTTATTCCTCTGGATACTGACATGACACTTGAACAGACCACAGAAAAAAAATGTTGCCTCCAATGCATAATTTTACATATTAGATATATAATATGCAAAAATGAAAGCAACATTTAACTCCTGATACAGTATGTATTTACAATTAAGTGTTATGTATCTTGATGACTGAATTTTACAATACCATAACACAATTCCCTGGATATGACATTTAACACTTCCTATTACCAGATTCATCTTTACAATTCATCTTGCTTAAGCAGTTGTTCTTCGGGTTTTTGTTGGTTTTTTGCTCATTTGTTTAGGTGTTTTTTTTTTCTTTTGTTTGTTTTCTTTTTAGAAATAATTTGCTAAACTTTTTTGTTCTGTTTTGTTCTTCTGCCTCTGAAAAAAAATATAATTCTAGTGTCTTTATCTTTTCCTGTGAAAATAGCAAAACTGTAGGAATGGATTGCTTTGCCAATAAATTTCAATTACAATATTCTGTCAGAAAGGACTGTTGAGAGGAAAAAAATGAGTTTTCAAGTGCAGCTGCCAATTCTATATACACACAATATAGCAGACTTGTATAATAAAAACTGAAGTCCACTGCTTACAATAGCAAGTATTATATGCCAGCCTTATTCTAAATTTGCACAATTAATGTGTTTGGTAAGGCTGTGTAAACTACAGATAAGCTTTTTTGTATATCCTGAAAAGGACTGCTGAATTTTTCTAACTATGATGTCTCCAAAGCAAACAACGAATGGCTCTGTATATATTAGGTGTAAATTAATTTGTCAAATTTTTAGTTGTCCTGGAACTGAAAATGAGCTGTATCAACCGTTGTGTGTCAGTAGCCAAAGGACTGTTTTGTTTTTTTTCTCCCAGGATTTACATGCAACCAGAAAGCAGTGTGCCATGTCTTTTCTAAACATTATAAAAAATTACATTAACAAAAAAACAAACAAAAAAACCCAGAAGTACATCGTCAGATAATCTGATGTTTATTAATTAAACCCTACCAGTAGATTAAAAGTGATGCTTTTTTTTTTCTTTTTTTTTGTTTAATTTTGCACATAAAATGTAAATGTGATTTGAATAGATTTACAGTGGGGACAACAATATATAAAGCTACTTATACCTGCTGGGCACAAAATAGAAGCTCTTTTAGCATTCATTGGAAACCCTCAACAACTTGAACTTCTGTAAATTCTACAAGCAGCTTTTTTACAGCATTTTTACACTCCTTTTTTAAATTTCATTTCATTTTTATGTTACACGTAAGTTACAGTATGAAGCTTACATAGAATTCTGTCCATGGGAAATATTCATAAACTTTCAAATTTCCCTCCACACAACTTCAATTGTCTCATCTAATGTAGTAATAAACTAAACAAAATTATGCAGTTTGTTAAGGAAAAAGATCTTGGTATGTACACACTGTAAATGATGATGGCTAAACAGCAACAGAATGCTAAAAGGAAAATGTGGTGTTTTTTATTTTTTTCATTGAAGAAAGGAATCTCCATTTTAACCACTACAGAATTTACTAGTTTTATTTCCGCTACTATTATACCATCCAGTTCACAAAACACTAAAAAAAAAAATCCTCATCTTTACAGAGAATCATACTGAGACTTTGTCAAATAATATGATTGGAGTGTGTTTGTAATTATAGTTATCCAGCACTCATTACCTGGATTCCTCTTTCTTTGCCGAGAAATGTCTGTGATTCTCTAATAATAAACTAAGCTACAATGACAACTACTCCTTTATCTTCTAAGTTTGGGGTGAAGTAACTAATATTATCACTAACCTTTTACTGAACACTTGCAATAGGTGATTGATTATAGCTGTAAAACAAACATATACATCACTATAATATTTTAAACACCAGTAGCTTAAAGCCACAATAAGACATCAGCCAAAAAACTACCCCAGTTTCCTACTGATTTCAGCAGTGCCCATGTAATTTTCAACTAACAGGAACAGTAGCCAAAGCAAGCTCTGCAAGATAAAAAATAAAAAAATAAAAAAAAATTAGACTTATAGCCTGAAAAGCATATGCATTATACTGTTGCTTTTATTATTGCAGAAAGGAAAATCTTAAATAAAAATTAACAAAAAATCTTGTAATATTTTTAGATCTATATTGCATCCTGTCCTGTTGTCTATTTCACACAGAAAAGCCTAGTAAGAGCTTTCTATTTCATCTACTGCATTCTTTCAAAGAATAAATACCTGTAGATTCAACCACTGAAAATTAAAATCAAAAGCAGCTGTCATGTCTTTGAGTACATTCTTCTCAATTACATGAAAAGTAAGTTTTGGTAGGAATGTACACCATCCTTCCAAAGTATGTCTTTTTATATTGTGTAAGGTAACCAAAAAAGAAATTGACCACTTGATCTCTATTGGTAAGCAAATGGAAGGTGAAATCTATGAATACCTTATAAATTATAACAATGAAGACAGAAAAAAATTGGAAAGTTATGTTACTGCAATGTTTCCTAAGCTGTATTAAGGAATTGCTTTCAACAGGGAGGAAGACCTGCTAGCAGATATTTGTACCATATAGACCCATATTAGAAAATAAGCAGGTTTTTAAGGTTTTCTTTTGATTGGCTCTGGATTTTGAGTTTTCTTCCCCATTTTATATATTTTACTAAGAATTGGGGTGAATTTTCTTTAACTAAGTCCTAAGGATTTAGCTTTTCAAGTTAAATTTAGGATTCTATATACATAAATATTCACAAGCCTAACAAATTTGTATATGCACTAAGAACAGTGTTAGGCTGTGACTATATACAGTAACACCTTAAAGCCTGAAATAGCCGATTTGTCAGATATGCATTTATAGCTGGTGCTCATGGATAAACGTAGTGCTACTCCCAGACACTGCTGCCTGGTGGGACATGGCAAAATTTGCCAGAGGGATGACTTTGACAGGATCTTCGCTGGTGCACTGTCTTTCACAGGTGTTGTAGAACTGAGGCCTAGGCCCACCTTGGCCTTTGTCAGTGTCATCCTTTGGAAGGGGCCTCCCAAGAGTGTGTCGTCCATCAGACCTGGCTCCTCGGCCCCAGCTTTGCTGGAAGCCAAATGATGGCAAAGGTGTGTTGGATTGTTGATACTGTGTCAAAGAAGGTGGCATCCAGCAGTTGTCAGAATGGCCCAGGATGAGACACTCCTGCGTGCAGGTTTCAGAGGCCTCAGCCAGGGCTTTCTGGAGATTTACTTCAATAGCTGGGAAGACAGAAAAAGATAAAAAAAAATTACCAAAAGATTTAAACAATGATCTACGTAGGGAATGAAGGTTAAGAAAGCAATCCCAGTTCTAAAACAAAGGATGTACTTTAGAAAGAAAATACCTGCAGTAATACGACTTAAATGAACATACAGATGCTTTCAATTTGGAGGCCCACAGTGGTGACATTGGCAAGCATCAGAAAAAACATTAACATTTTAAGAACAGATGATTACACCACTACAGCCCAAGTAACTAAAGCCCTTACATAGTCTACGTATAATGATGTTTTTACTTTCTAAAATTGTCCCCTTAGTAATAAAGCTAAAAGCTTTACAATAATCTAGGAATACAATACTTTTTTGCATTCATGAAAAAATAAGATTAAAATTAGATTTTAAAAATATGCTGTTAATGCTGGATTTTTTTTTTTTCTCTGTTTAAGGAAAAAAACAAATTTAATTTGGATATAGTCAAAGGTGGTACATTGGTTTCAAAGATGCACTCAAGAACTTTAAGAATGAAAGACAGCATTACAGTTATTTTAAAGAGGATTGATTTCTTGATGCATTCAATACTGGAAACCTTGAAAAAATCAAAGGGTAATAGCAAGAAAAGCTGTAACCTCTGTAGTTTACAAGTAATCGAACCAGAGCTCTTGAGTAGATGCAAGGTTTGTGCTCTTGAAAAGGATTACAGAAATGATAATGTGTTCAAAGGCCAACTACTAACTGAGAAACACATAATTTTCAGTACATAAAAAATCTTGATCAATTTCATTTAAATGACTGTGGTTTTACTAGGTAGTGTAGATTCAAATTAATGTAATTAAAACTCCAAAAATCATCCCTTGAAATGTTTTTCATATTATATATAATAATAATTTTATATTATCTTACTATGAACAGAGTTAAAATATGTCAGAAGAGAGGAAAAGTCTCCATTCAGATATTTCACTGTGTCTTTTCACAAAACTTCAACGCTATTTTTCTTTATGATAAAAGCTATGTATGTATTTTTAATATCTAGCTTCAAGAAGATAATCTTTAGAAATGGGTTCTGGCTCGCAACTAGCACAGAAATTATGCTGTTACAAATTACTTATTGCAATATGAGTTCTAAGTAGGAGCCTCTCATCTTTTGAGCTTTGTTTGTAAACAGATGCTTTATTTCTGCTTTAATTTAATGTTCTGTTTTTACTTTGAATGTTGAAATCTGTATAAACTACGAAGCATAAGTACATATTTCCATATTACATCTAAATACAAATGGATTTAGTTTTTCCTTCAGACATTAAAATACATAATGCTGCTGTCCAACATACAGGATGCATCTTTTTTTGAAGTCTACCACTTATAAGTAGTCAATTGCTTTCTTGCTGTTTCATTAATGTTATATTCTTGATAATTTCTCCTGAAGGACACTGTATATTGCATCTGCCTGTTAGGGAAATTAGTGTTTATAAATGTTGTTTTGCCCTAGTATTAGCATTTCAACATGTCTACTTTCATTTTGTCTCCATATGTCTGAATGTAATCCTGACAAAGCGTTGGCACCTTCCTGTTGAAATACTAATCCAGTTTTGATGGGTAGTGGGATATATAAATATGAAAATAATTCAGTAGAGAAAACAGTTCACTCAAAAAAAGTTACTACTGCTAGATTAGTCTAATCTCTTTGTGTCCTACTATGTGCTATTAGAAAAATAAATCTGAGTATATACAAGCTCTTAAAGCTCTTTAATTATCCAGGTTTCCTTCTCTTCTGATCAAGACAATTCACTGAAATCAGGTACATCCTTGACTAAGAGTTGAGTAACCCCTGACTTACGCAAAAACTGATATTTTTGCATTTATTAACAAAACATCTTTGATACTCAATCCCTCAGTGTTCCTTTTATTTCAAGATATCACCTAAAATTCTTTTAATTAATTAAGCTGGAAAAATACAGTTATTTGTTTGGAAATAATAATTCTTATGTATTACTAGCTCCACATAGCAAGTAGTTACAATACTCATAGTATTATCTAATGCTCGAATAAAAAAATAAAATTAAACAATTAAAATCAGCATTTGGCAATAAAAACATAACATTTAAGCTTTAGACAAGGCAACTAAAGAAATAAAAGATCACTTAAAAAACATTCTTAACACCATCTGGACAGATCAGTATGACGGTAACTTTGTGTCATGAGTTGTCAGACTGCATGCAGACTTGAAACATGCTAGTGTGCAAAGAACAACAATGTTCTCAGGATGCCAGTCTCATTTATTATCTTAATAAAGGATTTGCACATGAGTTTTAGCAAAAATATTACGCAAAGACGCTATCAAATCATTAGTACAACTCTGGGCACAATCCTATGATATGAGTACAAATTATTTTGGCTTTGAGGTTTGAGTTTAATTATATAACAATCCTGCACTTACAGACTGTTGAGAAGATGCATTTTTTTGTAGCAATCATAATCTGTCAGTGTAGGTATTTGTAAAATGTAATCTTGATTGTCAAAATAATTCTATTTTTCATCACTGCTTATAATTAGTATATGCAAAATATACAGTTCTCATTAATTTTGAAGAGTTACTTCCATTTTCTACTGAGCAGCTCTGCAGTGCTGCAAGAGAACAGCAAATAAAAAAGTATTTAGGACATACAAGTACTTTTCTGTCTGACTCATTTTTTTTTCCAACAGTAACAGTCAAGTTTTGTTTATAATGCACTGCACTTAAAAAAAAAATTATCAACCTCTACTGTAACTTCAAAAGAAGAACATGTTTTATAAAATGAATAGAAGAGTTTTGTTTTGTTTTTAATTTAAAACATCGGCATATAGTCCATAGCATCACTGCAGCCCTGAGGCACCTTTTAGGAGATTGGGTATGCTGTAGGAAACCAAATTAACTAAGGGTGTGACCATGAATATATTGTGAGACAGGCAAGGTCCTCACTATTTACATTTAAAGGAATCTTAGAAAATCTCAGCAACTGATCTGTTGCAGTAAGAACTACTAGCAAGGACAATCGGGATGCAAAACAACTTCTATTTGGCGTGAATTAGAAATAAATAAACAAAACCATTATTTTTTAGCAAAATGAAGTAAAAATGACCATTGGAGCATAATTCTGTTTTTCAATGAACCAGCACAAAACAGGATTTTTTTCTTCATGAATATTCACCAGACATTATCTTTTTTTGCTTGTTCTTCTAGGTCATGAAATGTAGCTTCTTTCAGTCCTTCTAATTCATTCTCCATTCTCCTAAGATACCATTCTTCTTCTTCATTAGCACTTGAAATCTTTCTCACTTGCTTCCCTGCCCTGGCAGTCTATTGCCATTTAACTATACCTTAGTTATAAAAATGTTACTTTCAACAATTCCTGCTTTTTATCAGCAGTAGAGTGTACTGCTAACGGTGCCAACTTACAATACAATGCTGCTGATTTCCAAAATTCTGTTACCAACTTAGAAAGAAAGGAGTCAATGTAACTAGCACTGAGCCTGGCTCCCCCTCCTCCATTTGCTGCTCACTTAAAAGGAGGGAGTCAGGCTGGCTCCACAGAGCATCCCAGAGGACAATATGAAGAGGAATGCAAGCGCTGCTGGGCGAGAGTCAGGTTCAGTGCTCAACAGGCTATTTATCCAATGCTGTGTAAATTGACCACTGAATTTGCTGGATGCTACTCTTAAAGCTTCGTTTTGCTTTGCGTCTTTTTATGCAGGCAACTGTTTGTAATAGTTACTTTATGCAAGTCACTGCTAAATGTAGGTGAAAAGAAAAACTTTTGAGCCTTTCTCTCATTCAAAATTGGCAATATTGGTAATTATTCTTTCAGTCCCATAAGTATTCTGGTAAGAAAAAATCTATGGAGTCTGCCTCTAACAATCAAGTTAAAGAAGGTTTCTGCCATTTCTGAGTATTTTCAGAATAGAGAATTTCTGTACAGAAATTGTCTAGTAACATCTTCTCATGTAAGAGAACCATCAACTACGACATACAAGTAATATGAAAGAATTTTTAATTCATGCAACAGATCACACTCATACACATGTGAATTTACCAGCGTTGTTTGAACTCCAGATTGTTTTAGGAATGAAGCTGTTATTTAAACTGTCTGCCTCAGAACTAAGAACGTTTTTTAAAGAAAATGTATGTCAGTTCTTATGAAATGTTTAGATCAGAACTGTCAAATATAACTAAAAGCACAATAGTTAAAAGGCTTTCTTCATTGTTCTGCAGTCTTTATCATTTATAGGTCAAAACACTTTTCAGTAAGAACAATTATTTTCACTTAAAACATTGAGTTTCAACTTTGTCAGGTAGCTACCCTTCAGGAAAAGCAGTTATAAAAAATACTACTTAATAGTTTTATGCTTGTTTTTGGTTGTACCTTTCTATGATTACAAAGTCCATGTATGGTATAGATGAAAATACAAATGCTGAGTGTTCTTCTTGCATATGAAATAAAGCTAAAGAATTCTATAATGCTTTTTGCACTATCAGTCTACAAAATACATAGAATAATGCTGCACGCTTTGAAGCTTCCAGCTCAATATTGGAAGTTTAAGACTAGTCCTCATCGAGAATTCTCAAAGGAAGACAAGCTGTTAATACGACTGTGTTACCAGCATTCTCATAATGCTGTGTACATTGCTGTATATAAGACACACTTTCTTTTCTACCCCTATACCCATATGTCCATACCAAACAGGAGGTGTAGTACTAAGATAAGATCACAAAATTCATTACTTGCATTATGGAATCATGCAGGCTTAGGTTGGAAGGGACTTTTGAAGATACCTGGTCAAAATTACTGCTCAAAACAGGCTATCTTGAGCAAGGTATATGGTGTTTTTCCAGAAGTTTAGGCCAAAGTTTAACAATTGCCTTATTGCCTTACATCTCCCCTGAAAGATTTCTTAACACATTTCAAAAGGAAGCTGCACATTCTTAAAGCTGACCAATGAACAGTGTGATTTTCTGGAGAATCCTTAAAATGTCCCCATCTTTATCCACATTAAATGTAATAATAATCAAAAGGAATTGGTAAATTTTCACTAGCAAAGTATTCATATTCCAGGTTTAGGAGCTTATAAATTATATTTAAAAATTTCAAAAACAATTTCAAAAAAAAAATTAAAAATGGAATATAGATAGAGTGCTTGAATTTAATGCTGAAGTCTTAATGAAAAGCCAGTATTGAATATGATACATTTTGGATGCAAACCATCCAGTGTTGCATTTAAAGCACTCTTGTTTCATAATAAAGCAAGCAACAATTAGCAAGCAATTAAGCAAATTGCCCATAATTATGCCATTGCTGAGCTATTTTTCATATTTTCACAACACAGCACATATATGAATACATGGCTTGCAGTGCCAATGCTATTCTGTCAGCATCCAGAAGTACCTCTCATTTACTGAAGCGTTTCATATTAAACAGCTCCCATTGCACTTTCAGTGCTCTCTGCTCAGCAGGAACTCACCAGAGTGATGAAGATGACAATCTTATACTGCTCTTCTCAGCCAATGGCTCCTAAGGAATGGGTTGTGTTCCCTGCTGCACTCTCCCCCTTCCCTTCTCCCCCTCCTTCTTTTGCCCATGTGTATGTACTAAAAGTGGTACTCAATCTAAGCAAGAATTCAAGCATAATATAGGGAAATAATAGCCCAGAATCACCCTGGTGACCAAAAGCTGCCACTTGGGCAACATCATTTAGCAGTCTCTGCTATGTTAAGAGAACTAAAATGACATTAACAATAAGAAAGGAAGGGCAGAATAGTTTGTTAGTATAAACTGGGCTGTTTTAGTAAGTTCAGGAGGAAGAAGCTTGAATGTAGAAACCTTAAATAACTGCTGCTATAATACATCTTTTTTAGCTTTTATAATAGAATCCCTTTAGGAGAAGCTTCCTATGAATATTTTATTTCCCATATATATCTTGGTAACTCAAAAACCTAAATAAATTACTGAAGTTTTAGCCTTTCAACCTTTTTATCCAAAGAACAAGTAGGACACACTACTGCCTTCACTCTTCAGCCTTCCATACAGGGCTTTCCTCTCTCATATCCCATGTTAAATTACACTCCGTGGAAGGCTGATTCTCCAGACATTCTGAATATGCAATCAAGAGGCATGCTGGAAATAACATATCTCTGTGTGGCCATCTTGTGCTCAATAGAATTGCTAGAATATTCTTCCATTCCAGTCATCACAGTTACACATCCTAACATCCATGTTTTTAATTTGAATTTAATCCTAAAAGCTGTCCTGAGTGAAGCTTTTTATTATAAAATCCCACTGGTGTGAAATGTGGATATTTTGCATCTGGCTTCAACTAGTCTAACAAACATTATTAAAGATGGATAGGGAAAGCTGGTGAAGAAGAAGACAGAGAAGGGAGGATGAATCAGGGCAAAAAGAGAGAACATATGGTAATTCCTGTATAATTAACTACACTTGTGAAGTGAAGTGAATCTTTCCTTCACAAATAATAGCCTTAGAAGAAAAAAAAACAAAAACGGAGCACATTACTCTTTCATTAAGCTTCTCATTGTTATTCTGACTGGAATTCCAATCTTGTATTAATCAAAACCAAGAAACTGTTTAAAAGCAACAATCTTATAAGAAGTTTGGTTTTCAGTAATTGCTGTTTTCCACAGAAAGATATTTCACTGAAAAAAATAAGCTTCTGAAAAAAAACTGAGCTCCTCAAACACCTGCAACCTCTTTTGCTCAATGCTAATGAACATGCATGTGAGAATATTGCAGAGTGCATGGTATTGACCTCTCTTCTTTCAGCAGCCCAACTGTATTATTGATCTTTAATGTATGGGCCTTGTTTACAGCAAAACAAATATTCTAATTTGCAAAGGCATATGTTTCTTATATTGAGTTATCAATGAGAATTTTAACCATAACTTGTAAAGTATAATGAACATCTAAAATGAATAGCCTAAAATCTAGTCTATTGATTAAAACAGTGAGTAATACAATGTCCTTTATTTAATATTTAATTAACTGCTTTACATTTGTGCTGAAGCTTTTTAATTATTAATACAGAGTTCATTATTTAACACAGAATATAAATTTAAATTCGAATCAATTAGATAAGGTGAAACTACACAGTGAAGAATGTTTTTTCCTGCAGCAATAACCTTCGACCTGGAGACAAAGAGTGAAATCTGTACCTCTTCCCCCACACATACATCTTCAGTGGTATATATCAAGCTTTTCTACTGATGTAGAATTTCTGCAGTAAACCCAATATCCCGCAAAAATATGCTGGATGAAAAAGAGTTTCAGCAGTGATTTTACAGCTGGCCCCTGGAAAACACTTCCAGTACCAGTTTTCTGAAAGACATTTGTAACACAGCAAATTTTTCTTCCTCTTGATGTGTCAAACTTCATTTTAAGCCTCTACAGATAAAATTATTGTTTGCGGGAAGGAAAAGAAGAGTCTATTTAAAGTTGTAGATACCCAGCAATTATCATCTTGGAATAACTGTCTCCTAAGTATTGTTTTTATCTTAATGTGGTGGGCTGACCTCAGCCAACAACTAAGTGACACACAGTGGCTCACTCACTCCAGCAATCCCAGCAGGATTGAGTGCAGTGAAAACCTTATATCATTCTCTGCTTCTCTCATCAAAGCCATTTTTTACAGTGATCACAAAATGGAAGGCATAGTAATGCTAGTATATCCTCAAGTGTTTGTAGAGAGTCTGAAGCAATAGATACAATACTTATTTCACTAAGTACTCTCTAATATGATGATGTTTCTAAGGCCTTACTGCCCTAAAATATGTGAATTCATATATAAAAACTAGTTTAATGCTTTCTTAAATATCCTTAAACATTACTTGAAATATGTGATGCAGAAGTTCTACGAGGATTAGTATAACTCTTATCAACTTCAAGAGATTAGATTGCAAATGTGTTGTAAAAATTATTTTCCTTAGTTATAGTGGAAGTCACCCCTTAATGTTATACAAGTTGTCTCTTGTTTCCTGCTGCTTTTTTGACAATTAACCCCCTTTGGATATTTCCACTAAGAAGTTACATCTAACATTTAACTATCTATGCCAAATAATATTAGAAAAAAGTTCTAAAATAAAACAATTAAAAAGATAAAATCTGGAATAAAAATACCTGCATATTTATTTTCTCTTTATTAGAACCACAGACATGTTTGTTACCTTAGAAAAAGTAAGAACACGTTAAAACAGAAGAGGGGCCGATTGACAGAAAATTCATTTAACCAATACTGGGTAATAGTAGACACTCTGAAGTAGCATTTATATCTCCTTTTTTGTGATCAAATACTTATCCAAATGCCTCATTAGGAATGCACATGAAGAGCCCTTACCAATTAAACAGATGTGTTTTGCTTAAGTTCATTTATTTATTTAATCAAGAGTCAGTTCAACATGATATGTTCTCTCATTTAATTCAATAAGAAGAAGCTTTTGCATGTGGGTTTGCTGTGGGATTTGGTAGTGTATCAACATTATTTTGAGAGGCACTGAATGGAAAAAGAGAGTGTATTATACAAAGGAAATATGTGCATTGCTATATTTTCTCTTCAAAAAACAGAGGGAAAAAAAACCCTATATTAATGCCATAAGAAGAGCTTGAGGTTTTGTTTGTACAGCACTCCTCAAAACGCAGTTTTTTAAGCTCGTAATTTGAAAATGAAATTTATTTAGCAGTCATTTCTGCTGATAATTCATAACATCTGTTTTTTCTCTTCTTCCAACCTTTCCAAAGAGATTTCTCCCTTTTTCATTCATACTTCCATTCTTGCATTCATTCACAAACACACACATATATATATATGTTTAAGATTCAGAAAAGAAGACAATTATTGTTTACGATACCTGGACTTTAAGTATACAGGGAAGATTACACCATGCTCAGTTTTTTAAGGCCAGGGGGGTGGGGGAGAAAGAGAAGTATGAGAGAGACAAGCAAGGGTACAGAGAAATAGGTCAGTGTTTTTGTGTTGTTCTAAGTTTTTTTGTTTTTACAAATCACTAAATACTTAAAGCATGAAGATTCATAGAGAGAACTAAGAATCACTAAATCTACATAAACTCATTTACTATGGAAACAGCAGAAAATACATTCTTTAAGCTTAGGCTGTGAACACTGCAATCAAAAAAATCAATTACCTTTTGTGGTTCTCTGGCTAGAGAACAAAGATCTATCCTCGGAGACAGGAAAATAGATGAACTTCAAAGAGATAAGGGAATAGAATTTCTAGGTAGAATAGGGTCAGTAGCGTTTATTCTTGATAAATGACCTCCATCAAAATATTAGTGTATACTCATACTACTCTAATAATGAATTCTAACACTCATGAATTAAGGAGATCAGGCCAGCAAGTCATCCTCAGCAGAGTGTAGGATGATGAAGAGGACAAGAAGTTCCTCTTCAGGTATATTTGAGATACCTCACATGCAGCATCAAGGGATCGGTGTGGGATAAAATAACTACATTTCTGCTTCAGTTTTCAGTATTTACACTCTTAATTCACTTTAATAAGTTTCTTAATGCATTTACCAAACTGGGGCTCTGTTTTCAGAAAGTTCAAAGATCTATTATTTTCAATAGTATTGAATTTACAGTAAAAGTAATCAAGATAGAATTCTAAGCAGTTATATAAAGTAACTGAACAATGGTTTGCAATTGTTCATAGTTCAGACGTATTAACGAAATCTTTATTTTCAAAAGGAATTCATAAAAAACCAGATGCTAAGTAAATCAGTAAGTGGATTTTTCCTGTGCCATCCTAAGAGATAGGTAATAAAACTGTGTTCTAAAAAATTTTGCTTTCGTCAGGCATAAACAAACAGAAATTTGAAGTCAAAGACCAGTAGAGCAGCAAACAAAAACCCTTACAAAATTCTTCAAATATTCTCTGCTTTTATGCTGTGAGCCCAATTGCATTTCAAGAAAACAAAACATTTCCTTTATTAGAATGCAAAACAAACCATAACAAGGTTTTGTTTTTATTTTGAATATTACTCAGACTGTGAATATTTCTAGATATTTTCACGATGTTCAAATGTAAATACCTATGTAACAGTGCTTATTTGAGTGCTGTTAGATACTGCATTTGATTGATCAACAGTAGTAAAACTATCTACTTGAGTTCAGTATGCAAGTAAAGCTGGCTGAAGCTTTTCTGGCAAAGCAGTTTTCCATCAAAGTTGTTTTTTCAAGTTCACCTGTTCTGTGACAACATTGATTCAAATGAAATTTTGGGGTACAAAGTATAGGAACTAATAGTTTCCATTTTTCCTCCTTATTTCCATGTGGATTTTTCCAATATGAGAATATCTGCTAGTCCAACATTATGCAGTAAGGACATTATTGAAAGGAAATGTTATAATTTCACCAAAGCTTTTCCTCAGATTTTTCATTTCACAATGTCATGTTCAGCTTATGATTCTGAAAAACAGTAGTACTTCCAGTTAACTGCACCTGCAACACGGCCTTAGCACAATCCACATTCATTTCCATTTTCTAAATTTCCTATGACTCCCTTACCATTACTACAGAAGGACAAGCTTTATGCTCCACCAAATTCTGTTTTGGAGGATTTTCAAGATTTTATGAATAATTATTTTAGAAATATTTTAAAAATAACTACAGCAGAGTCAGTAAGTCACACCCTTTCGTTCCCCTGCACTGACCAGTAGCTTGTCAGATCTCTTGTGCTTATTAAACTCCTTACTCACAATGTACAACCTTGTGCAAAGACAGACAAGAGATGTAAAACTCTGACATTTCATCTCTCCACAGGACAAAAGGATTCCCCTCCTGCAGCTTCTGTCCTCCCCTAGACGACACTCTCCTCCATATGGCTGAAGCCCAGGTGGGTTTGTTTCTTGGAAAACCCTCTGAATTGCAGGCTCCTTGATAGCTAGACAGCATTTTCTAACCAATTTTTCACAGCAGTTTTCTGTCACTACCACTTTGTCAATCTGCCACAGATTGCCCTCTGTGGAACCATGTAGCTACTCATCCCTTCGATAGAGACTCCCAAAAAATGTGAAAGGGCCATGTTTGATTAACAACTTTCTGATTGCTGTAAAAATGAAATTTGAAAGGTAATAATTACACTTGTAATTACTTAGGTCTAAATCTCTTATGTCTTCTGTTCTCCCTCTTTCTGGGCAGCTGGAGCAATGACTCATTAATAATAATAAAGTCATTTAACCCTGCAGGCACATTACAAGGAGAAAGATGTCATTTGTCACCTACACAAATAGAACAATCACTGAGGGATACAGAAAGAACACTATTTCATATTTATTGCAAATGATAAAAGGGACATTTTGCACTCATTCTTACCATGACATCCCAATCTGCTTTTAATTATCAGCAAACATAAGGGAACAGCATACAACATATGAGGGGCTACTAATAATGCATTGTCCTGCGGTGACATTTCCATAATCACTTTAAATCTATCCTATACATATGTACTAGTTAGAGCTTTCTGCTCATGAAATCATACCCCCTAGTAAGGAACGAATTATCCTTTGCAGATTTAGTCACAAAAGCAGCTCTCTCCAAGATCTGAGGGTTTGACAACTGACATATGTATTACTGTTACTTTAAGTGATAAGGTTTGGCATTCTATTTCACTTATGGTTGAATACAGCTTGACTTATATTTAAGTACATTTGCACATTTGAATTCTTTAAGCCAGGATCTTTAGTTATAGTTTCTACTGGTATTAATTCAGCCAAGGACCTTTGCAAGTTGCTCAGTTTTGCAGTTTTTCAGTATTATTCTGAACTTCACTACAAGAACTCTGTGTGAAGCATTCTCTATTAGATGATACAAATGCCATTATTCATAGGAAACTCGTGTCAGTAACTCAGAATTCATGTATTTTAAAAACAATCACAGATGGGACTGCCTGTCTGTGAACTAAAATTCTGAGAAAGAGATGAGGCTATTCTTCCCCTAAATAATTTGTTCAGATGTGAAACCTTGAAGAAAAACACAAGAAACTTTTACTGTGATATTATTATAAAAACAATTGAAAGGAAGTTTCATGTAAATAAAAATCACTCCAATCTGAGTTTCAGCTCCTCCAGGAAGAAGTACAAATTCTTTTTTGCTTTATGATCAGCACTTATCTGACCATCAGGCATCTGGAAAAAACAGTGAACAAATTTTAACAGTACAAAGTTATAAACTGTTATTGTGAGGGGCAAAAAGGAGGTAAGCAAACCTCCTAAATCTGTTTGTATTTTCCCTAGGTACCACAATAGGCTATATAAAGACATTCTTTAAGAAAGTTAAATAAGTAGTGTTAAAAAATAAGGCACATCAGGAAGGAGTAAAATGCATGGAGTAAAATGCATATTTTCACTCAAGATAGTGACAACACAGAAAAGCTTATACATGGAGTGAAATGTTTTGTCAAATTGAAAAATGGAAATAATATGAACACTACAATTTTCACATCAATTCGAGGTAAAATGTTTTGAATTACAGTCATTTTAATCTTGTTTTATAAAGAAAATTACTTCAAATGGGTGATAATTTAAAACAGCATAATCCAAACTCATTGTACTCCAGTCAGGCATAGAAGTGAGAGTGGCTCTGAGCGATTCGGAGCAATCTCTATACAGTAGCTCAGAGCCTCATTCAGAATAAACATTTGAAAGAAATGAAGGGATACTTGACCAGAGTTTCCATCTGATGAGTACAGAACCACTTACTGACTGTGATGTTTCCTACTTCCTAACTGGGATTTTTTTGGCACTGCTAGCACCTTCAGAAATTTTGGCACGATTCTGCTGCGGTAATACTTCCCAAAGTTCTCTCTTTAGGTAATCAGTTGTGACCAGTTACTCCACTGAAGTGGAGCTGTTTGGTTTTAAGTTTCTCATATCACTTCACATAAGCCTTTTCCAACTGTTAAGAAATTTTTGGCACATTGAGGACTTCTGTGCATTATTTTATCTTTTTCTTTGTTGAAAAAAACTCTCAGAAAATACACTGCTGAGTTTTAATTCTCATTTAGCTTCCATTGAACAAATTCCCGCAGTGGCTTTCAGATTTTCTTTGACATTCTTCTCACTTCTCCAAAGCATTTTATGATTAAAATATAAAAATACTCTAATTTTAACAAGGGTGATATGTGAGTAGTTTGTATTTCTGGATCAGATAATTTTCTCAACAGCTGGACAACTGACGTGTGATGGGAATAATCTAGGTCATATCTGTGTTTAACACAATTTTTTAAAGTAAGAGATTACTCATAATTTTAAAAAAGACAGTTTTAGGGAACAATTATAGCTATGATTATTTGGAAGAATTTAGAGTGAGCAATATCATCCTTGGAAATGTGAATAAGCATCTGCTGACAGGATTTTTTTCAGCCCATTTCGATAGCTGCCAGGACATCCACAAGGATTACTTTAACTGTTGGAGGAAAGTGTTTTTTTTTTTTACTTGCTGTTGATTTTGTTTGTTTTTTTAGAAATACTTTTGAGCACACCAAGTGTAGGAGTATAAAGTCAGGTATCTAATTTGTCATTATATACATTACATACATCCAAAAAGTCATTATTAAAAAAAAAACCTGTTTTATAATTGGAACACAATGCTGATTAATCTCTAAATTATGCTTTCTTGAACTTAGTTATACAAGTATCTTTCTCTTATCACAACAAGCTGTCTAAATTGAGGATTCTAGAGATCTATTTGTGGAGCTTTGAATTTCAGAGTGTAGGTGTTAAGTTTTCACTCAGCTCTTTTTAATAACAAGATGTCCTAAGATCAGACAGTAATTTTATTTATATATATTTAATACACCATGGCTTTCTTTACTAAAGTGATTTTCACTCCTATTTGATAATATTTTATATATTTATGCTAATAAAAATGTAATATCTATTAAAAAATGGAGTTAAAAATTAGCATTCTGATTTGTCAAGGAACTTCCCACTTTCCTTAATACGTGAGATTTAATTAGCCATTTCTCTATTGAATTTGGAAGAGGATCCCATAGAAACAAGGCTTAGAAATGCTCAATTTGTATGAAGTCACTAAAAGGTAGCATTTAGCACTTTTAGAAGTTTAGTTTGTAAGTCTGGGATGTAGCAGACATGCGTTAAATAAAATAACATTAGAACAATTCTTGTTAGAAATGGCAGTCCATATACTGCCCTTAAATGTAGTTTATAGAAGCAGATACAAAAAAGCACATGCTTTATGTTTCTTTCTTTTTTTCATAAGCTTTACAGAAAGGATTTTTTAAGTCTAGGGTAAGTGCTGCTCTGGCAGATGTATGTCAAAAGCTCTCAGCATGTTTGGCACACAGATTTGTTTTTAAAAGGGTTCAAACCTGAATTTAGGAGCTAATGTTACTTAGGCTTCAGTAGAATAATATGACAATCATCTTTTCTACAGCAAGTATGGCTGGCAAGAGAACTTTATGTCTGTATTCCAAATGGTTGCTTTGAAATCTTTCTGTGTTTTTAATTAACCATAGAATACAAAAAGACCTAAATGAAAAGCTACCAGTCAATTGCTGACCAAGTGTTCACTAGACTGTTATTGAATCTCTTCAACTATTTATTCCTTAATTCATCTTTAGTCTCCTAGAGATGTCATTAATATGCTCAAAGTTAACTCATTATCATCTATTGCTTCTATTCAAGCTCATGTTAACAGAATAAATTCATGAAAAATGGTCTGACTTGAAAAGGAAGATTTGGATTCTGACAGAGAATAATTTATCATGGCTGGGTAAAAGCCTCCCACCAACTGGGCTTTATGAATGCTGGGAGATGAAACTGTTCTGCAGAACCTCTGCAGAAAAGGATATTAAAGTCTCAAGGAGAAAACAAACAAACAAAAAATACAACGCAGGCCCTACTGCCAAAAAATGTAGGTTCCTGACATGGATTCTCTTTTATTTTTGCACTCACTCACTGGTCCTTTCTCTCACCTTCTGTACTGCCTTGAGGCAGAAGTAATCATTAAGGCTCTGCTGTCCATTTGCATACCACAGAGCCTGTGACACACAGACAGGCACCATCACACAAGGACAGGAGTGACACTGACAGTGACTTTCAAAGCTGTACACAAACATTACTGATACTTGAGGGTCACAAATTGTTAATCAATAGATCCATGAAGCAAAAGTCTTCACAGTAATGCTGCATAAAGTACCAATATTTTTTAGAAAATTGTTTTGTTGTAATTATCACATATAATGGTAATTAGTATTGAGTAATCTACTGCTCTAAGTTTTATACAATATTTTCTAAACACTGTTTATGTGTAGATACACAGAACAGCTGGATATAAGAGCATTTATAACATGTCTTAGGTGCTAATAAATTGCTTGTTCCCAATGTTGTTTTGGGTGTGTCTTTTTTTTTTTTTTTTTTTTTTGCCATTTCCAGTCCATAATATAGTAGAATTGGAAAGCATTGAGATACTATCATGCATATGGAATATGACTCGTGCAAATTTATTTTAAGGCCTGGATACATTTGATTAATCACAATATTTCAGTCAATACACTAGCCAGTGCTGCTTCACCTAGCTACTGTTCTTACTTTCTGCTGTAGCAAAGGGGGAATTTTCCCTCACCTGTACTAGAAGCTGCTGTATACGGGACATGGCCATTTCCCTACAGAGTTGTTACTCCATTTATCTATCACTTTATAGACTTATACTCTAATTCTCTATGAATCGGAGCCACTTTTCTGTTTCTTGTCATAGTATGAGTAATTATGCAACTTCAGGACTTGAGGAACTTAATTTCCCTAGGGAAGGGAAAACAATAAAACCAAAAAGCTAGCAGCAAATACATCAGACTTGCTCAAGAAATACGAAACTTACCAGGCCTAGATATTTTACAGATTATCTTAAATGTGTATTATGATAACTATTTGCAAATGGGAGTAAATTTGAATATCAGTGTATATATGTAAGTTTATCTGTCCGATTCAATCAGAACACACATCCTAGTTCTCTTCCCCCTTCTTTATGCTGCATTCCAAAATCAAATGGAATTGTGATTTCAACTTCACTGCTATAACATTTTGGCATTCCTATTTAGATTGAAGATATATAAGATATATACTTATTATATTAATGCTGTCAATCTGAAAAAAATCAGTGGGGTGAATATGTACCAGTCAAGTGTCTGACTGGTACATGATGGCATGCTGAAGAACTACTACTGAAAAGGAGTTAACGTTTTTCCCTATGAAGCACCAAAAAGTTAGGAAGTGCAAATTCTGCAGTATTAATTCAACTCCCTTGTGTAAATACGTTTTGATGAAAATTTTAATTAAATTATCATAAACTATTTTTGTCAGAGGACCCTTGGGCCCAATTCATATAGTAAATAGTTATTCGATATTTCTCTTCATCTACTTTAATCAGCATGTGGCCATACACCTTTTTAATTAACACTTTCAAAGCCTTGTCATGAATGTAGATTTCATTTTTTATTTTGTTTTCACAGCACAACCAAAATTTTCATGAACACGAACGACATTCCACTTGGAGTATTTGTTTTACTGAGGCTCTTTGATGGGAGGAAGCTGAGGCATGAAGAAAATCCATGTCTCTCTTTGGCTCAGGGCTTCAGAGCTGACTTCAGATGGGGTCTCAAGGACATTGTAGGAGGGGAGAATCACCTCAACCATCCTACTGGCCACACTTCATTCTATGCAGCCCAGGACACATATGGCTTTCTGGCCTGCAAGTGCACACTGCCAGCTCATGTACGATTGTTCATCCATCAGTGCCTTCAAATCTTCCACAAGGCTGTTATCAATCCATTCATCCCACAGTCTATACTGGTGTTTGGGATTGCCTAGAATCTGGTGTAGTTTGTGTAGTCTCAAACATGTTCAGGTCCCTCTGGATGCACCCACTTTTTAGCAAAAAAAAATTAGTTCTCTCTCTACCAAAGTGCTGTGTTACACATATTTTAAAGAATCTTGCAGCATAAAAGAGTATGGTTCCCTTCTGTATCCATTTAAGAAACCACTGTGGTTTTTTTACCAGATTCAATAGTACAACCATCAAAACTTATTTTTGCCAACAACCTTCTCCTAGAACATTGTGAATTTATTGACTTACTTTAAAATAATAATTGTAAATAGAATTTATATTTTAAAACTCATTGAAAGCAAGAAAGTAATGTTTCTGACATTGCTTGAGACATTTAGTTAAGAACAGATTAAATGCACCAGTTTCAAGATCTGAATTTTGTGAAGCTTACAAATTCCACTCCATTCCAAATATCTAGAGTAATTCTAATTTTTCTTCAGCAAGTCTATTCACATAAAGTTAACCATGTGTATGACAATACTATATTCAAGTGGTGAAATCTGTATTGTAACCCTGAATTTTCTGGGGCAAGGTCTTCCGGGGTCAAAACTCTGAGTTTTGTGCATCTGAAAGCAAAGAATGGCCTCTTTTCCTATTTAAGATCTGCTTGAAATGTTACTTGAATTATTCACAGCTGTTGTTTTATTTTTCCTCCTGCTTAAAGTAGACGTATTAATGATTTATCTTCCATCATCATTAGTAACGACAATATATATATGTATATATATATAATTGACTCTAATTTAATAAATTGTAATCCTTAATAATATATAAAGCTTTTATCATTTCTCTATGTAATTTAAAATTAGATTTTGCCTCATGCAATTAAAATTACACATGTATCTTCAGTGCTCAAAACTATGGTGTTATATTTACTGATTAGTATTTTATTTTGAAACATTTTTGGTGTATATTTCTGACATGAGCTGTAAACTTTCCTTCTTAACTGCTATAGACAGGATACAATTTCTGTACAATGAAGTTAATAACTTCTGTTCTCAGTGAACAATACAGATACAAGCACAGATAATGTGAAGGAAAAATTTCAGAAAGAAAGTTAAAATTTTTGAGCGCTGAAAGTCTGTTCTCCCCTTCAAGTTGCAATGCAATCATCATCTGTGTAAATCTTATAAATTGTTATCATACAGATGGCAGAAAGTTCAGAAGTGATTCAGAAGAGCTGTGTACAGTTATATACAGGGGTCTATTCAACAGACAGCACAATATGCTCATTTTAATTAGTTAAACTCAAGTCAGCTCAGGCATAACTAACTTTACGGCAATGGCACCAGGGAGCTCAGTTACAACTGTGCAGCTTTTCTGTGGAAACACTTGAACTACATCCATGTTACTGCAACTTGCACCTGCATATGCTATGATTACTGTGCTGAAGTTACAGAGGAATTAAGAAACACATATAAACAGGTTAAAATTTGCTGATTTGTACAGATTATATCAATGTAATTATATAACAGTGTATAAATAGAGTTGAGGACAACCACAAAGGATGAGGGAGAAGAAAAGGCATCTAACTTATTCTGTAACACAAAAGCTTCTTCACATTGGCTCCTACACATATGCCAACTTGAAGATTAAAAGCTCTGAACAGCTATATTCCTGTAATCCAAAAAAAGAAGAAAAATAACAGGACCATCTTTCCTTCCATGAAACAACAACAACAAAAAAGTAAAGTGGGGAATGCAATAACTCTAGCAGGGCTCTGGTCTATCAAGTTTCAATGCTAGACTTGTCATTATAAGGTTTCTCTTTCAGAAGCAACAATTTGCTGGCCAGGTCTGTTCAGAAAACCATTTTCTAATTTGAGCCTCAAGTATCCACTAGAAACGTTTTTTGCCCAAAGATTTTCAGATACAGTTGTGCTTCCAATTCCACTAATTCACAGCAAGCATCTTGAATGTAAGTCTCTCTTCTTCCAGGAGGAAAGGGAAAAAACAACACAATAACCTTCTACAGAACCTTCTGAACACAGCAAAGATAACTTTTACTGATCCTGCCAACCAGCCCAGAATTGTAATGCACACATGTAGATATGCCCAAGAAAAAATAACTACTAAAAAAAAATTTCACGTTTATATTACAATCAAAGCTACTAAGAATGGTATTCTAGTCAAACAATAGAAGAAGAAACTTTTGAAATAGAGTATATCTGATGTAGCCTAAGAGTACAAGTAAATGGGATATTATACATTAAGGGAAAATTAACTTGTAATAACTGCCTTTCAGGTTGTCACTGACACTATGTATCAAAATCAAATGTATAAATATATATCAAAATAGAATCATATGACAACATTGACGTATGAAACAATATGACTTTTTACTTTCTTCTCCTAAATATATACCTTTTGTCACTCACCAATCATGCATTGTTCATTACAGACTCCATTTTTTCTGACTTAGTTTAAATACAGCTCATCCTATTTACTGTGTTCGCTTCTCCATCAAAAAGACAAATACAAAAAAGCACAGAGCACCTAAAATGCAGCTGGCATGATGCAAAATTTCATTAGCTTCCCCAAAGCCAAGACATGATCATTTTATTTCCTCCCCTTCATAACAAAGTTAGGCGATACTTTAGGAAATCTTTATTATACTCTCAATAGTCAAGCTCTTAAGAGCCTGCTAAAACATTACCATGCTAAATAGTATGCCATTACCATAACATCACATTAAATCTATTACATTAGCGTGTTATTTCCATGCAAAATGACCAATAAAAAATTACTGATCATGGCAAATGGCTGGTAAAATACATCTTCTTAGATGACATACTTGATTTCTAGGTCAGCCAGGTGTGCCCTCCCTCTCATATAAGACATTGGAAAAAACAACAGAAGTCATCATTACATCTGAAGAATCCAAACTACTTTTAAATTTCTAAAATTTCATCAAAATCTCAGATTCTGAAACATAGTTGCATTTCAGTATTTCTGTACATGAGTCCCAGTGACAGCTCATGCCAAGCGTTCTGTGGAGTTTCTGCCATAAAGCGTGGTAAATTGCTCACAAATCTCGTTGAGAATTAAAAAAAAGGTGAAAAGAAAAAATATTCTTCAAATCACCATTTTGAAATTGGAATGTATTCTCCTTATTACAGACAGTTAATTCTTTTAAGGAATATGCATCATGTTATCAAATTTTGAGAAGCATTGCTGGTGATGATTCAGGAAGAATGAATAAAATAATAAAAATATACATATAGGAAATGATAGGGATTTTTCTCTTGACTACAATGTAATATTGCTACGGTAAGCCTATGTTGCAGGGGAAAAAAATCTTCAGGCATTTGGAAGTCTATTTTCAATGAAGACTTTTCAGAGTAGCTTTCATAAATCCAATAATTGATAAAGAATTGCTTTAATTTTATTTATCAATTTTGTTTCTAAAGAAATAAAATGGTATTTTAACAAGTGATTGAGTACAGAATATATAGCAACTACAAACAGTTAATTTGCTGCAAATAAAATATGTTGTGCTTTTATGATTTTTGATTGGTCATTCCACATCATAACATCATGCATTGGTCATTCCACATCATAACATCACTGGGAGTTAAAGAGTTAACGCTGCTGTTCTGTGGATGGTCAATAGTTCTGGTTACCTGGTCTCAGAAGAGAAGAATGAACTATAACTCCCAGAAGACTTCATTTTTCTGTTTCCATGTTCTTTCCAGAGGGCAAGATAAAACTGACTGGGAGTCATGAGACTGCACTCCTTGCTCTCTGTGCTCCCTGGCTGTCTCAACGATAGCATTAGAGTAAGAACTTTGGTTTCAGAAACACTCTCTCTCTCATTTTATTTATTAGCTTCAATTCCTTTCCCAGGGTATGGGTCCGTGGGTTCCTTTGCCCCCTTTGTCACAGAACTAGGCCAAGCCAGGCCAAACCATGACAGAAGGAAAAGATTTCAGTTCACAAAGGACTAAATATTTATCTAACATCGTTTCTTCATCTTTCTCTTTCTTTCATACCTCTCTTTCTTTCCTCTGCCTCTTTTTTTCCATTATGCCCTATGCAGAGGTGGGCTCTTCTGTTTAGTCTGTAGCCAATTACAGCTTCTCAGGTGCAGTTTTTCATCACAAGGGAATTTGGTAATCTTACACTGATTAATTAAACTAGGGTCTCAAGGCAAACTGCTAAAACTCCTATATTCACAGCTTGCATATCTAATCCAGATAACAGGATAAACGACGAGACTGCCAAAGTACACGTAGAAATGAAAACAAAAACACCCTGTATTCATTCTTCTTTGTAGAGTTTCTAAACAAAGAATAAGTTGTACTTTTGGGTAGAAAATCTAATCTGCATTTAAATAGAATTTTTCCAAATAATAAACAAAAGCCTGAAGCAACATTTTTACAGCAAGTCTTGCTGCTAGTTCACAGCCTAATCCTTCTATCTCTATCTGTAATTCTTTCTACCCTTGTATATTCATTTTCTTACCAGTTTATCAAGGCATCTTAGCAGTTGAGTTCACAGGAACAATAGTAACTTTGCCTTTCCTCAGTTTTTTTCAAAACTGAGCCCAAAACTGTTAAAACTTTGGCTGGTCAGAAACTCAAGGCAAAGAGGTAGAATCTCCTTTATAAAACCAAAGAGAAACGATTAACCTAAAGAGTGAGAAGTGTGGGCTACATTTTCATACTCTGGCTATGACTTTGCTTCTTCTTGAGGCTGTAGAAGAGAACCTACATGAAGAAATGAAAAACAGCTGCAGTGTAGTATTCCCCAAAATGAGAAATTTAAGTCTCAAATAGGAGGATATTGAACACTAGAAAATACTTTTAAAAATATTTTGAAGTAGGAAGAATTATTTTTTTAGATTCTGCCTTCTTACTCCAGCAGAGTATATTATTCTGTTTAAAGGCAATAGATCTGATTTTACTTCTGAGTACCCACCTCACCTACTGCTTTGTCTTTGAAAATAATGTTTATGCATTTCAGTGCAGAAACTAAAAGATGGCCTCAAAAAAGACCTCTGTCCTAAATGAGAAAGCTATTATTGAGTGAGAAGATGCCTCAAAGAAAAAGACTGAAGGACTGAATTAGCATACTAGATGAGATTTACCGAATTCTCAGCTAGCAAGAAAGCTAGTGCCAGATGAGCAAAAACTAATTTAATTCAGACTGCTTTACTTTAATAAATGCCACTTCTAATTAGACAAATGCATGCTTTTTTTCTTTTTTTTTTTTTCTACCCGAGTCCCACGTTATTCCTAATATTGACAGGCAATCAGCACATTATCCTACAAAATATTTTCTCATTCTGCAGCCCAACAAATCTGACCTATAACTACTGGATTATTAGATGCGTTTGAAATGGGTTCATTCTTTACAGGGCAATGCAGACCTGTCTGTCTTTGAACCGACAGTTTGCAGTGCCAGGCAGGCACTGTAATAATTTTGTTTACAGGCCTCAGCAATGTACTTTTTTTTTTTTCCTGAAAACAGAGTTATAACCCAATCTGTGATTTTTATTTACTTTTTTATATCAAGAAAGAGATAACTAAGGAATCAGTTCTCCTCCAGTTTGTCTGTAGCATTTATTCACATTCAGGAAATTAAAACAAGATTATTAAGGATCCCTTAAAAGGCTTGATAAGCTTCTTTAGTAATCAGGAAAAACAAACTAACAATTACTCTCTCAAGGAAACATTCTCCTTATAGAATGAACTTATGAACTAAATCAGTGTGACAATCAGTCTTTCTTTTATTTAAAGGAGAAAACATTTGGTCTTCAAGGTAGGAGATGGTCACTGAGTAAATTGTTCAGCTGAAGACAAAGTGGTTCTATGAAGAAAAGTCTGGATGAGAGAAAAAAAGACTTTCCACTTTACAATTCATGATAGCAAGTTCAAGAAAGAAAAACATATATATATATATATAATTCATTCATTATTTATGGATAAATAAAGTATTTATTGCAGAGCGAATAATAATAATATACTTTTCATCATCACAAGTGCTGTGTATCCAGAGACTGTTACATAAAATATATCAGGAATATTTTAACTACGGCTGGAGGCTTAATGTCTCACCATTCCACTGAAAAGGCTTCTAGTTTCTGGCCTACTTATAAAGAATACTTAAGTTCCCTGAATTATAATCTGCTAGAAAACAAATTTGTCTGTGTAATGTTTCTTTGAATTATGTTTCCTGTAAGTATTTTGTTTTTTGTTTTTTGTTTTCGTTTTTTTCTGAAAAAAAAAAAAAATTATGTTGTCAGAGGTTTTCCTTTAGGAGCCATACAATACAAATAATTACATTCATAAAGTCAATTAGAAGTCAAAAGTAAATAAGTGTTGAACTGCAGTAATTAGACCATGCAATATAAATGATTAATCCATTATAGTTCACAGCAAAGGTAAGATGCTGATCCTGCATGTACAGTGGCACTAACAGAGAATGGATTTAAAAAACCCTTCTAATTAGATGGAATTAAGAGGTCAACTCTCTTAACTGGAAGGAAAGTAGAATTCATACATAAGAGCTCTGACTGCTGCACCCTGAGCAGCTGGAGGAAAAGGACACTGCTGCTGAACACGTAGTGCCAGCACTCCCCATCCTTAGGGAGCTGAGCATGCTGGTTTCTTACTAAGTTACTGATGGCCCATCCCAATGGATGAGATGGAAATAAAAAGGTAAGTACTGGTCCAGTAGCCACTCCAAAAAACAAGGTACTTTGCAGTATTTCTTAGAATAGTTATTAGCAAACTTGCACCTCCCTGTCATGAAATTAAGTTTCACCATGAGAGACTGGAGCAGTTGAGATAGATTGAAAGACAATGGGAGAGCATTTTGGAGCCAGGTGACAGAACGAAAGATTGAGTTGTATTAAGCAGTGCCAACCCCAGTACCACAGACACAACCAAACTATCAGAGTACCTCCAAGTTAGCATTATCCTCAGTGGGAAAAAAATAATCAGAATAATCAGAATTTTGGCCTTAAAGCATTTTCTTTATTTTGAGGAACCACTAAGACTTTACCAGCCACCTCTGAACACAGACTTTTTTAAAATTCTGTTTGTTGTTAACATAAATCACACTTCTCCTACAATCTTCCTAGTACACATGTGGATACCATAGCAACTATCACAATGTATGAATCCTACGCTCATAAAACACACAACTGAGTGATGAAAGGATTGCTATCTGTAAATCCAGAGATCTGCAATCACCTCATAGCCATGGCTTAATAGTACAAGTAATTATATAATAGCTTTTATTTTCTTTATTTATTTTTTTTTTTTAAACAGAAATCCAGAAATTACAGAACAATCACATATTGCTTTTCCTATGTAACTATATAAAGATCAGCATCACGGCTCTCTTAAAAAGCTGAGTAGTTAATTATATTACCTTCAATGTTAGTGAATAACTGTCAGAAAATAGACTTAAAACTCAGATTCTGTTTTAATTTATGTTATTTATGGGCACAAGTGAGGTTTTCAGGTCAATTAGTATAAAATAACTTGGATTGTGAATGCTAAAATAGCGGTAGATTTAAAATAGATGTAGATTTAAGTAGAACAGATGCTTAAAAATGAAGAATTGCTTGAAAACAAACCAAGCAACCTGATGATCAGAGAAAACACATGGATGGGGTAGGAACACAAGACCAAGGTAAAAAGAAGAGCAAGGCCAAGATCCTGCAAGCTAAGATCCAAGACACTAAACCATCTCTCAGTACTAAGCCATTGCAGACCCATCTCACATCCTGAGTCACACAAAGAGAATACTTCAGAAGATTCTGTAATCAATTAAAGCTTCTTTTCCAAAACATGTACGTCTGGTTTCTGTCAGAAAGTCTGGTGTCTGAGAGAAAGTATATAGAACAAATCATGTTCAGAACTGTTCTTGTTCCTGAATTGCCTTTTCTCAATATCTACACTAATTAAAGAATGCTCAGAAGTATAGGTTTTCCTCAGCCTTTTTACTATGGGCAGGGATTTGCTTCTGTGTTACAGGTCTGCAGAGGTATTATTCAGGTAATTGAAAAGAAGGCTAGATATTTGTGAACAACAATGGGAAACCAGCCTAACCATTTGATCTGTGCTTCCCCAATGGTCGCTATTACACAGCATAGTTTGTTATTGTATTCAGTTATTCCAGAAATATCAGGAAAAAAAGGAGCTATATTTTTGTTCATTTTAACTAAAGTTAGAGTTTCTCTAAGCATTCATGGGCTTAGATGTGCATTCTATAGAAATCAACAATTCCTGAATAGCTGAGGCCCTTGAAGAAGAACCCCTTGGCCATCTGTTCCATTTATAAATTCCCAGATGGAGCAGTTTCACAACGCTCCACTGAACTCCAAACTTTAAGTTACAAAATTTAAAAGAGAACTGCATAGACAATGTTATTATGTAATCCAGTTGATATCTGCTTAATTAAGACTAGTTCTTTATTCTTATAATTTGCACAAATAGATTAGGAGCAACTTTCTCCTTAATTTTGTATTTTTGTTGTTGTTGTTTTTCAGTAGGGGCTACTCTTCTACAGTATTTAGCTAGAAATGAACTAAAAAATACACAAGAATATCTCCATAGTATGACTGTACTGATTACATAAAGACGTAGATGGAAATATTTTCCTAAGTGGCAAAATTGCATCTGAAATACCTGAAAGCACAGAATTTCACTTTGATTCTTGCTTTTGGAAAACAGGTGAGTCTTTTAAACTCATATTTTCCTGTTTGAAAGGCTTTTGCTTTTTTGAGTGTTACACATTTACTTGTTTAGCTCAGATGATACAAGCACCAACTTTGCAAATGGCTGCTCGCATATATGCGTGATACTTCAGCTGTAAATCTACTGTGCATTCACTTACAAGCCAATGGCAATTAAAGACACAATAGCTAATGTAATAGCATTTTATAATTGCAGGGCCACGAGTCATGACAGTGATCAAGAATCTAATTAAAGTTTTTACTAGAGTGTCCGTGACAGCTGCCATTCATCAAAATATAACAACGGTAATAAAATAAATACATGATCCATCCTAAATGATGAGAGCTTTGAGGAGAACCTGTGTTAGACTGCTGCCAGCTACCTGTGCCATGCCCTGGTATGCTCTTCCTCCACCCATGACAGCCACATACATAACATACAGCAGCCCTGATAAAGCAGTCAGCCCTCCTGTTTTCTGCTGAGCCATGCTCTTACAAAAAATAGTAGCATAAAGTACCAATACAGTAAAATGCAAAGAAACAAATCAGCACCCATCATAAAGAGTTACATGGGATTAACCTGACATGTCAGAGGAACAGTTACGGTATTAACCAGCAAATGCAGTGATTGGTGATTACCATCACACTATAGGGAATCACTGCTGTGTTATTTTGTTAGAAGAGCACTAACAACCCTGGACTAAATTGAAACTGGTGCTGGAAATGCTAACTCAGATAGATCTTGCATGAACTAGCCATACAAAATAAAGAAATTGAATTTTTTTCTTATGTGAGTGATCGTGGCAAAGTCATGTGTCATCGTCTTTAATCCCTCCAGTTGGACAAAACAGAATACACCATTTTACTTGCTCTGTATCTGAGAGACTTGTTAAGAAATAAAAATAAAAACAACAGTATGACAGTATGTTCTGTTGTCCCCTGAAAATAAATGAACATTTTAAGAAAATAACTTTGAGAGCTACCATTAACGTGAAATGTTGTTAGTAACAAGGTGTTGGAAAGGTATTATACACACACACACACGTATATATATATATATATATATATATTCTTTTACTATTCTATATAACTTCCATTTTCAGGAAGCCTGAGAAATTTGGAAACCCCAGAGTAATAATGCTTGGATGACTGAGAATATATTAAGGCGATCTCAAACCTTGCGTGACATAAAATGTCTAAAAAATGGTTCAAAACACTAAAAAATGGTTAATCTGTTACCGAAAGAAAAACATATACCGATAGATGTTTCACAGATGACTACATTTATATGAGAAAATATATGGCCCTCAAGAGAAACAGGTTACCACCTGAGAAAACGTAATCTGATGGATGGTCCTAAGAATGGATGCATTAGAAAATTAAGGAAAACACAAACCCTTTGAAGGAATTAACCCTTTACAGTAATGGTGCTACTTAAAATGGAGAATCAAAGTTGACCATAAATATAGACATGTGACCACAGATAAATCACATACAACAAAACTTGTTCATCTGTACAGATGCCCTTTTTCTTTAGCATTGAGATAAGAAAAATTAATCATTATGATAACCTATATTGCACTGCTTCTTTATATAAAAAGTACTGTCTTCTCATCGTTACAAGGAACTACATCTTAGGATCTGGCTTAAGGGTAATTTTGTTGTCTGATTGGTCCAGTTATACACCTTTGAGGACTGGCTGTTGAGACTTAGTGCAACCACAATGCAAACACTAATGAAAATATGAGCTGTTTTCATTCAAGTAATAACTTGTATTAAATATCAGAAGACATTCTGCTGTGCCAGAGTATGCCAAATGTAATAAACAACTAGGCGCCATGCCCCCAGAAAAATGTAAGCAATATGATAACCACTAATGAAGGCAGAATGAAAGGTTAAGTGAAAAATAACGAATCAATGGAACTGCCAGACATTCAATAGAAATCCCAGTTTCTCCTCTCAATACACTTCTGATGAAATTTGTCTAAAGTCTCAGATCACTTACAGATTACACTCCCTGCTTTTTGAGTTGTAGAGTTTGGGCATTTTGAAAATATCCAAGTGAGTTCTAATTAACACTATAACATGAACAGCAAATTCATGTTTGGCCTGAACTTTAAGACACTCACTGCAATCTCCTTGAAGACATGACATTGTAAGAACCCCTCACAAATTAGCTCATATAATGGAAAATAAAATTGACTTTACCCTTTAGTAAGACAGAGTTCACAGTCTTCAGGTTCTGAAAGTAGAAATTTGAGCTGAAAAGACACCAAATTGTTTTAACATTTAACCAATTTGGATCAGACAGAATGAAATCTACGGTCACAATGAACTAAGCAAAGTATAAGGGAAACTTAATTGTTCCATTTTGTTCTACTGAAAAATAGGTTTCTGGAAAAGCAGTCAATACAGTGAGGAAATGATCTGTCACAATCATGGCACAATTGTGACAGCCGTATTGCCATTTATGAATGACTACTTGTCTCTTCTCCATATACCAAATCAAAGGCTGGTGGATGGAGCATTCCAGGCCTGTATATGAGTTTGCCAGCTTGTGCAGTGGATCCTTAAAAGATAAAATATCGTTTATATTTACCATTCTGAAAGTTTGGGCATCTACATGTTAGGACAACTAAATTAAGCATATAGCTTCAGCATGGCTAAAGTTTGATGGGGATCCCTTTCATTTTTTTGGACTGATATTAAAAATAGTAAATATTGCCCTTCCTTGCAAAGAGCACTCCAAGAAACACTACCAGAGGATGAGAATAATTTTGATAGATGCAGGACACACTTTGTCTTTGCCTTGATTTTATTTTTCCTGCCTAGGAATCCCTTTAATGAAGAATGGAAAGAGGTGCTCCTGAACTAAAAGTTTCTTAAAATGTTATTTGACACAGATGCACAAACACAAGAACCCACGCAATGGAAGTCCATTTACCACTTTATGTACTTGGCTAGCAAGAAAATATGTCCCAGCTTTTAAACCAAATTCCAGTTCAACTGACCTACACTTCTACTTGTGAAGAGATAAAGTGGATGGGAAAAGGTAATAATTCCAACCTGACAAAAATTTTCAAGACAATAATAAATTTCAAAACATTATTTTTTCTTCGGGTTGATAAAAATACTATTTCTGAGAAGGCAGAAAATAAATGTATTTCTGCTTATTGATCTATTCAATCTGATGACAATAGGTTCAGGAATTCTTACTACTGTGACCTGGCAACCAGTTATGTGATATGAAAGGTAATGGTAAATCCCATGTTAAATGGTAAATCCCAATGTTAATAAGAATGTGTAAGAGAAGCTCCATGCTCAGTAGCATATGTTCCCAGCAGAACCATCTGAGTTTCTGCTTCAAGAAAATGAAAAAAAAAAAACCTTCTGCATCAGCAGCAGGCACTTTAAAAAGAATTTCCAACACAAAAGGTGTAATAACAGTAACATAAAGTAACATCTAGCCTATGATGGACATGCTGCAAATTAGATAGTACCTTAATAAGCAGGGAGAATATTTTTTTTGCAGATGAAAAATAATTTGGAAGAAACGGAAACTGTTTCTTCTGTATGTGGTAGGCTTAATATTTAAGTGGCTATTACTCTACTCCAGAAATTTGTTCTGCTGTGTGTTCTACTGAATTAGATCAAGAATAAATTTGGGTGAAGTTACAGTGCCAGTTTCATCAGTGAAAGCGGAATAGAGATCACACTCCAGTCAGAGGAATAAAAAGAATGATTAAATGAGTTCTATGTGCTTTTTGTAGGACATAGGGCTGGAGGCTCTTTTATACAAATCTAGAGTTCAAAGCTATCTCCTAGGAGTACATTAAAAATAAAATAGCACCAAAAGAAGATTGGAGAGGGCAGAATTTTTACCCTGAATATTTCTACTTTCTGTGTAAATTATGGATAACCCTTATCAGCTGTACTTAAGCCCACTTCTCTTCCAAAAGCTCAACAGTGGCAGCCAGGAATGTGGTGATAGTCCAGGTTCTTTAAGAATTAAAGATAGAGCATAAAAACACCAAAGTGACTAGAAGACATTCTTAAAAGTACAGCAATTGTAGGGAAAATCTCTATACAGAAAAGCCATTTACACCATATGCTGACAACACAAATATACTAAACTGTATTTTCTAATCTCGTAACAATTGATATTTGTAAATTTCCAGACACTAGTACTTACTGTTGCTGTATCCAACCCAATACTATGTGTGTGCATTATATTATGTATCTTTGTATCTAAGAGAAGATGTCACCATGGCTCCGTATTGGAGAACTAGACTTGTGGAAAGTTAAGCCTACTGCCTTAAGTTTTTGGGCCTGTGAGTCACTTACATAATGTTTAACATAGGAAGGGGCAGCAATATGAAACAAGGGTTTACGTTGCATTTGCAGCTCAGATCACCAACCATGAAACAGAGCTCATGAAACATGAGTTGTGAAATCTTTCCAAGAAGAAAGCTGTACCATCTCGTACCTCCTGTTAGCTTTAGCCATGCTTCTACCCATAGGAAAAAAAAAAAAAAAAAAAAAAAAGCAACATAAGAAACACTTCATTTTTTCATACCTTCCTTATTTTATTTCTAGTTGTAAAAGAAGATCTTTCTGCACAGAGATCCTGGGCAGAATTCTTGCAATTTTTTTTTTTCCACATCCTGATCTTTGTATATAATAACCTCTGTGCAAAAGAACCCCATTTATGGAAGCAAAGCTGGTGATTTCCTTTCAGATCATTTGATGCATTTTTACAGCATCTGAGTAAGACTGCACACAAAATAAATAGAGGAGATATGTTGCAATATTAAGATATATACTCTTGAACAATAATATAACATCAAAATCTGCTACGTTTTTAGAAATAATTTATGGTGGGGAAGTAATCTAACTAGGGATATACATACATTTGTGTGTGTGTGTGTGTGTGTGAAATGAGTGGGAAGAGGATAGAGTACAGAACAATGTACAGGCTTGAAGGAGAGTACTTGCATCTGTTTCATTTGTCACTTTTTTTTTTTTTTAACTTTACGAACTTGAAGGTAATTTCCAAAAGAATTTTCTCCCTTACAAGTTAAATACTTTTTCTCCTCCTCCTGTTCCACTGCCGTTAACAAAAAGGAGCTCATAAATCAAACTTTAATCAAGCTGAAAATCCCAATTTTCTTTCTTCACTTCCCTAGGGGGTCAGAGCATTTTGCAGAATCTTTTATTTTCCGAACTTATCCACTTCAGAACTTCTGTTTGCTACTTGCTTTCTCTCCTAGTAAAATTACTTTCATTTAGGATTACTACCCTCCTCCTCTTCCTGACACTGCATTTGCTTCTTCAGCCTCTTGTGATGGAAACTATTTAAAGCCTTGCAACTTAATTGGAAGAAACATGACTGTAAGGGATTAGCAAACCCTCAATTCAATATATAGAATTATGCTTATGCAGCTACAGAGAGATTCATCTGCTGTTTCTCTGATTTTTCTTGTGTTTTCCTAGCTTTACACTTCAAATCTTCATAGATCAATACAGAGTAGACAAATGACATGGGTACAGGACATTATCACAAACTACTCATGCTGTTGACAGTGATTATGCTGAATTAACTTCCTAAACTTTCCAGCAATACATGCAAATTTAATTCCTCTGAAACTCCTTCTCACAGTACATTTCTGAAAAACAACTGCCTGATGCAAAGTTTACCTGCACCAGCACATTTAGTATATTTTGAATCAATTCCTGGATTAATTTATCCTGGAATGAAGCATGATATATTTGCAAGGTTATAAACATGCAAACTGATGTGCTAACAGAAGACAAGACACTGATTTGAAGCAGACATGTTCTGCCTTAAAATTTTGAATGGATTATAAATGTATTGTTTCTTATTACTGTTTTAAAATATAGCTTGAAATGTACTTGAGGCACCACAAGGCCTTTTAAAGGCTTTTTTTATGAATAGAATAGGGGCAAGAATGAATAAAAACGAGTGTTTGGATTGCATGATAAGAAACTCAACCAGAAAATGAATGTTTCCTATGAGATTCCACTATGAGATTTCCAGAATGACTAAAGATTGTCTTTAAGGTGATAAGCCAAGTTTTATATTGTAGTTCAGGGATTCGCTTCCCAAGAATGAACAGAATTACGCCTGTGGCATTTAGTAAAATCAATGCTGAAGGACAAGAAAACCCCATAGCTAACCCTGAAAATCTGTGTCTCTTGCTTCTTTTTTGTTACCTAGCTGTTTTCTTTTATTATATGATAGGGATAGCTCTGAGCTATAAAATGTGAATGAAAAGGAAAACTTTTTCACACAATGAAACTTCCCACTTCAATCTGTAGTAAACTCAGACATTCCAGTTACAGAATTTAATTTAATTTCTTTTCAACTTACCTCATTACTCAACAACAACAAAGACAAAAAAGAAGAGAGAGAAAAATCCTACCAATAAAATGAAAGTTTTAAATGGCACATGCCTCCCTTAGCCCTTAAACAAGAAGCCAAAATTAAAGTTCTAAGCAAAGCAATCAAGTTGATATATCTGCCAAACACTTAGCTGAGTTCCAAGGGCATATTTTTATAGCAAAGAATCCATGACACAAAGCTCAAGATTGACTTTCCTGTCATATGGAAGGGGGAATGTCTGGATCCTCATGGCCAAACAAAGGAATTAATACTTTGGGAAGTGGTTTGGCAATGGTTTGCTTTGAGTCACATTAAAATGATACAAGTGCATAGAAGACTTATGTGAGCATCAAAGTAGAATAGAAGCAATACACATAAATCAGCATGAAAATATACTCAAGTACTCGGGAGCGAGTATGAAGCATTTTAAAAGTGATATATTACAGCCTATTCTGTTTCTTCTATTTCTATAGGTCAGAAGTCTCTCCAGGTAGCTGGTGTTTTCTAATGATTTCAATGATCTGTTAAGTATTTTTTGATTTTGCTGACTACCACTTTTTTGTTGACGATTAATAATACTTCAGTGTTTTTCTGCACATAACTAGAAGACAATGATTGTCACAAAAGCTTCCAGTGTGTTAGCCCTTTCAACATCTGAACAGTGAATGACAAGTAAAAGCCTATTGTAAGGTCACGATCTACATTTGTTACAATACAACTAGATTGTTTTATAAGAAAAATTTCTTCTGCTGTACAAAAGTCATTATAATACATTTAGATGGAAAGTCTTCACACCTGATTTTAGTGGGCTTAATGATCTGATTTGCTTAGTAATATGAACAAAAAACATTTAACTCATTTATGCATTTTCATTTCTGGATTTTGTTTCATTGTTCAAATAGACTTTCAATAAAGTAACTTGAACTGTGACAAATAACAGATTAATTCTTTGAGGAACTACTATTAATTCAGCATTGAATGTCATGAGTTTACCCTCCTCCAGAAGTATTAACTGCTTTTATAAAATTTTGTTAAACCCTTAATGAGACTTTGTATAAAATTAATTCTCAGAGTAATTATCCATAATAAGTAGCTGACTGCCTCTGCTTCAACTTAAAATGTTGAGTGTGCTGCATTTTAGGTGTATCTAGCTACCTAGTCTGCCTGTGAACAAGACTGTACAATTGAAATATGATTCAATGGACTGTGTAGATAGTATACTCCATCACTTTCAAAAGTACAGGTAAGAGAATAGGGATTTGCATGAATGTGCTGATGCTTTGAAGAAATGGGGGACTACTCTAACGTGTCCTTCACACAGCAGATGGTATGTGAAATCTGTTTCATGGTTGGTAAGCCTTGTAAAGGCTTGTAAAGATTTGTTCCCTGCTGCTTTAGCCAGAAAATGAAGATATATACCTACACCAAAAACATTAAGAAAAAAATCAATTGTAATGGTATAATCTCATAAAACAATGCAGGTTTTTCATAAACTAAAAGAAATAGTCATTAGTTTCAGTGAAATCATGGCTTTGACAGACTAAGAAATTTTGCACCCCAAAATGAAAAAGCTATGCTTGTATTTCTCTGAAGCCACACTTTCCAATTACAAAAATAAATCAATTAACTTAAGTAGGAACAGATATTTACAACTCTCAAAAGGATTTAAAACATACACTGCCACAGCACTTCATAGGAACATCAGGACAAATTCACTTGATCATAATGTGCACATCATACTCATGCCTCAGACAGAGAAGAAATCTAGATGAATATCTCATCTTAAAAAGAATCTTCTGCCATTAATGGCAGTGTCAAGTACTAGATAAATTGTTAACCACTGTTTAAATATTACTGAAATTTAATTATAAAATATATTTTCATGTTTGTAATTTCTAAATGTAAAGCCCTAGTCTAATTCAGACACATTCAGTGAAAGCCAAGAAGCTGTAACAGACTTGATGAATGCAGTAAAAACAAAGCAATCTTTACAAAATGGTGTCTCAAGGGTTGTAATGTATAAAGCAATGGGAATGTTCATATTATACCTTACTATAAGGACATTGAAACAACATACTATATGGAAGTTGTTTTTATTAAATATAGCACAGTAGAACCTTGAGGCAATCCTATTTAATGCTTTGCCATCTTCTAAATTGTTTACTTATTCCTACTCTATTTTTGGTATCTTATCAAGTTTCTAATCCAAAGCAATAATTTACGTGACAATTCATGACAACTTCTTTTCTATTAATCTGTCAGAGGCTTTAATCTTTTAGTGCAGCAAGGAATTATTCCAATACGTTCTAGCTTATCTATTATTCAATCAACAAGCCAAGGAAATTCTAAAGAATCAGGAAGTAAAATGTGCTCATACAGAAGCTATACTAACAATTCAGGTTCTCAGAATTATTTTCAAAGTAACTGGAGGTTTCAGATTATTCTGAAACACTTTCTCGGAAAGTTTTCCAATTTTTAATGATCCCCAAATCATTTCTAGCATTAAGAAAGAAAAAAAGAAAGCTGCTATCTTTTTCCTTCTATCATTCTTTATTTAGATGCAAACTACCCACTTTTGTGAGCTTGCTCATGTTATATGCACCCTCAAAATTCATTGATCATTTATGATTAGGTATAATTTATGCTTTTTTGGGTTCTTGCTCAATTTCTAATGGCAGTAAAATAATGAAAGTAAATCTTAATCTTTCACAATCATGATTCTCAACTAAGCTCTCTATCTCCTGATATTTTGACATCTTCTGATTCTTTCTCAATCTTCATATTACCAATTCATTCAGTACATTGTTTTCCATTTCCTTCTCATAATTTGTCCAGTTGTTCCACGTTCTTACTCTAGCTTTTATGATTTTCTATTCACATAATTAATTTCCCACTTCCTATTTGAAAAATTTATGTCAGTCTCTACCATCAAAATCTTTGAATTAACCAATAAAATATTTTTTAAAAACATACCAATAATACTAATGACTGTTTTTTTTCCCAAGAAATCTAAATACAACGTGCACATTTTACTGCATATCTAATGATGATAATATTATACACAGAATACCTGATGAAGTATACTGAGGAACGAGTTCTTGTTCCAGTTCATAGCTTGAACCTTCCATAGTAAATGGCTTGCGAAGACTCACAAAAGGAAAGGTTTTCACATTCTCTTCTGCTGTACACAGACCTCCTTAAGCTCACTGAAAAGACTCATAAGCAAGCTTTTACACAACTGAACTACTGCTGCAGCTGACCGAAAACAGGGGAAGTGATAGACCAGACTTGTTGCATAACAAAGTACAGAAATAAAATTGGCAGGCGTTGACCTTACTATCTCCTAAATTCAGTTGCGTCTAATTTCAACCTATTGTTGCAATTGTATCTATTTCTATTCAGAGCAGTTATTAAGAACTTGTTAACAACTTTATAAATATTTCAGAATACTGTGGTACTGTGGAAGATCCTTGAAATGTTTGCCATAATTTAAGGATGTTGGTCATACAAAATAACTTGTGTACTAACTACGCCATTTACATTGCGACTCAGCTCAGATTTTAAAAGGGGTTATCAATACCCTACTACCAAGCATATCATACACATTTGTAATAATTCTCCTGAAATTTTAAAAAATTACTTCTGAAATTATGGAACACTTTGAAAGATTTTTATCTACTGATCACTACACTACTGATCACTACACTACTCATCACGTACTATCAACTGGTTTCCAAAAATATCACATGTGGTCTAAATCAGATCATCTAAATCCCATAAAGTATTTCCTTATATATCTCTATAACCTTATACATCTTTTACATATCTTTACCTACACAAAAGCAGCTATTAGGGAACAAAATATTCAGATTCTGCAATTCTCTAAAAGTTTTCTTCAGATAAAAACACTACACAAAAGACTGATTTAACAAAGCGTGCTACCCTCATAATGACAAGGAGAATAAAATAAAATAAAATAAAATAAAATAAAATAAAATAAAATAAAATAAAATAAAGGAAAAGAAAATAACGAGACAAAATTTTACTGATTTTAGGAAAAAGTCATTTGTCTCTCATTAGTGACTTTTCTCCTCCTTGACCTTATTTTCTTAAGAGATTGGATTTACTAACCATCTCAGCTTTTATCATACAAGATTTCTAAGAGCTACATTCTGGAAATTGGGTTTGTGTATCATGGCAGGTCTGGCATGCGAGGAAATCAGCTACATGCTGGATTTTTTCCCCATTCCTATCCAAAAATACACAGCACAATTTCCATCCCATCATTTCAGCTAAGAAGAAAATCTGACAATTTATTACAGTCCTCCTGTGCCAGATAATAGTCCAATTGATGGTATGTGACAGAGCAGCTTAACTTCAAGAGCAAGCGCTTCTTCATATAACTGCTGTCATTTTTGCTTTTCTCAACTTCACCTCAGTAACTTTTTTTGTTGCTGTTGTTGCATTTTTTTTTTTTCCCCACTGTTTGAATTTTGATATGTCTCGTTTCCTCAGGAGGTTGCCAAGAAAGTGAATAAAAAAATAAGTTGATGTAAAATACTCTGTTTACAGTGCATCATTTTCCACCTAATGTATGTACAAGGAAGAACAGAGTGCAGATATTTGACATAGGTCTGGTCTCTGCACATGAATGCCTAAAGTGTTCACTTGGAAAAGTATCTAATGCTACAGATCTGACTATACTATCTATTCAGAGGAGCCTTTTTAATTTAGGCTGAGTGCTGGGGTCAGACTGCTACTGAAATAAAATTGCCCATGTAAAACTATCTTGGTTGAGTTACACTGCAGTTACAGCTAAGTATTTACATTACAGAAATGTGCTACTTTAAATAAGGTGGAAAGGGCAAACAGGAGCAAGAAGTTTTGAAAGTTTTACGCCAATTTTTTACAAGGGAATTTCAGTACATTCTGCACTTCAGTTCAAGGTCTTGACAGTTTACAAAATTCCTAGTCATTTGTAAGTACTGCCTATTATTTTAAGATTATAAAGCAAGAATAAGAGACATAATTACCTCTTCTCTTTACAATCTTTCCAGTCTTAATGTCATATTAACATTACAAGATATCAGTAAAATGCAATGTCTAAAAGAAATCATAAATGTAACTTGAATTTCTAACATTCATAAATCAACCAGCCAAAGGAAAAATACTACAAAAGTAATTTGAAAATACAAGACCCAAATGACTTCAAATCAATCTTTACAATTTCACAAACTTGTCTTCTCTTTAGACAAGCTTCCCTGTATTGGTTTAAAGAAATTGTGTTGAAAATGATGAATTAACAGGGGTCCATCCTGTACTCTTGCACATCACGACACTGATTAGGTAGATAACTAAAAGGATTCAACTTACACAGCAATGGATGCAATAACATCAGTGAAATCTGCCTGAGAAGAACTACATTTACGCATATTTCCACATACTCATATATTTATTCATATGTGCATTTAAATGTGGAAATAGTTACAAATAAGCAAGAAACCTATATACATACATAACATGTTCACATGTATGCATGTATACAAATATTGAAGAAAAATAATTATCTGTAATACGAGCATTTTAATATTCAACATTTCGTAATTTAAATGTGTTCATATGTGTACATGCTAATGTGAATCCATACATGAGAAAAACTTCTCTCTCTCTTCTTCTGTAGTTATAAAGACGCACATGCATACATTTCAAGGTCAAAGAACTCTCCCTTAGAACCACCTTAACCTCACTATATGAGGACATTGCCACTGTATGAAGACATTGCCAGCGGGTCATGATAAAAGATCATCTGCCTCAGCATTGTGACTCCAGCAATGGCCAAATAGATGACTTTGCTGTACCAACCTGCTGTAATTGAAGAATCAGGAGCTGTCTGAAGCTCCGGAGGAGTGGTGTTCATGAGAATTGAAAACTCCAAACGAGTGTTCATATTCATTTACTATTCTCACAGCATTCTGCATATACTCCCACCCGCACACAGCGCTTTATATGCATAATTGCTAATACTTACAGGTTTTTCCCTCTAGTAAAAATTCTGCCTGCCTCAACTGTCAAAGAAGTCAGTGAGAACACAACTGATATAACTATTATAACTGATTTTAATTTATCCATTTCTAAAATAAAGGTAATACAAACAATTAATTGTAGGATATAAAGTGCTCAATCCTTGTCATATCAAGCCTGTACTTAGCTGGAGACTCTACAAACAGGGTGAGTTTTGTTAATGCATATAGTCAGGCTTTTAACATACTAAAGGTATCTACTTTTCAAATGAACCAAATTGTTTGTAGTGATGCTTAAACAGCTTAAACATCCATCATTAGAACAGATGTGAATGAAACTCAAATTAATTAATCCCTGTCAAGGTTATAAGATTGCTCAGAACAGTTTTAGAGCTTTTTCTTTTTTTTTTTTTTTTTTTAAAAAAATTTTAAAAAGGAAAAAAAAAGGTTAGATTTGTTTGCTGAATTCTTCATAAAGTATCAAAACAGCCTGTATGTTGGAATCCTGTGTTATTGAATCAATCTTAAATCCGTTATTACATCATACCATATCATGCCATTTTTGCATATTTGAAAGAAGCAACAAAAGCACATTTTCAGAACACTTACAACTGGAAGCATTTTTATTTTAGAGCTATTTATTTTCTTATAATATTTCCTAGTCGCAAATCTTTCCAAACACATGCATTTAAATAATCCAGCTGTAATTTACTAACAGTAGCAACACAAAATAAAACAACAATCTGATTGTACTATGGAGATACATCTTGACTCCTCTTCTGTTCCTATCTCTTCTCTGCCACTCACAAAGAAAGGCCTGGGATAACTGCTAGACTAGGTAGAAGTGGTCAATACTTAGTACACACTCAGATGCTGGAAAAGAAAAGGTGAGCATTGTGCATTTTAATTAACTCTGCATTATAAGCATCTTCAGTGAAAGGGATTTTTAAGGTTTTTGTCAAATTTTGTATTTCTACACCACTCAAAGAGATGGACATAATGTTTCATTGTTAAACAAATGTGATTGTGGATCATATTTTATCAGATTAATACATAATTTAATACACTATAAAGAACAGCAACAAAATTTAAATCATTAGTATTTTTATTGAATCTGAGCTACTAAGTCTACTGTAAAATTAAAATCTTTCTAGCCTTGGCTACTAGAGCCTGAGATTTCAATCCAGTATCTACTGAAAGTCAGTGGAAGGGCTTTTGGTGCATTACATGAGGAAAGGGAAAAGCACAAAGCTTACCAGATCAATTAAGTCACATTGCAAATTGTGTACAGCTGGATGAGAGAATAGTAATTCTGTCAATGTGAATCACCCTTAGACCTTGCCCTGAGGTTTCTGCTCAGCATATGCACATGCTATCTCATTTACAAAATTTCTTTTGAAACAGAAACAATAAATATTCCACTAGATGAAACCTGGGGCTTTGATCCACTGACTACTATATGAGGTATTAAGGCAGAAGGTGCCATCGCTCCCCCTGCCTAACTCAGCTTTCCAAACTGTCTTTCAGAACCACTCTCAAGCACCGTCTACATGCTTCACAGTGCCCTGCTATAAAAATATATACACAGCCCTCTGTGATTATGCTGAATAAACTATTAATACACTTTACTTCTTAAATTAACTCTTTAACAAGTTTCAGGCTCCATGAATTACTTTGAGCATCCACTGATGACAATGAGGCATCTGTGACACTGAGACACTGAGGATGACAAACTTGTGATAGCAGGCCTCATACTATCCTAGCCTTATCAGCACCACGTGGGACTTCTGTGAAAATCTTCATGACCACTTCCAGGAATGAAACAGTTCTGTGATTCTGACCTAGAGTACATCCCTGAAAAAGCCTTCCTTAAAGTCCTATAATGAGATCCTAGAGACTATAAAACAGTAAGGATCAGACAAGCAATCCACCAACTGAATTTGCACAATAGGAGCTGCTTAACATTTATTTTAAAAATTCTAAGCCAGGATGGTCACAGTTAGGAACCATTAGCTACCAGACAGTACTACAGGCAAATGAGCCTGGAAACTTTGCGTTCCACATGTACTGTGAAGCTGGCCTCTTTTAGAAACTATGTAGTGTTTTGTGTTATTTATATATATATATACATATATATATACACATATATATACATACATACATATATATACATATATATACATATACTTAGATTATTCTTTCATAAAGAAGAGCAGTAAAGCAGAGGGAAGGAGTATATGCACACAAGCATGCACAGTTCAGTGAGCAATGAATCCAGTTAATAAAGTAAAATAATGTCACTTCTAGGAACAAAACAGGATCCTACTTCATCACTTAGGTAACCATAATACTGCAATTCTTCAAGTATGTACTCCTTAAACACAGTATTTTCACCAGAAGTACCAGCCCTGTTTATGACATTATCTAATTGTCAGAGGCACACTGACCTTCATTAACAGTAACAATGCTTCTAAAGAGCTGTAAAATGCTGGTATTTGGGGAATAACTTCAAACATCTGTTTATTCCACTCTCAAACCTTTTCCAATCCAAACAAGGGCATTTGTTACTCTAACCACTGAAGATGTGAATCAAAGAAAATCCAAAATGTTTAGCAGATTATAATATAATATCTAGAGTATTATCTGGTGCCCCTTTTAATTACAGTAGCACAGATTACTTGGTGTTAACAGCTCCTTCTCATTTTCATTACCATCAACTACTTTTGAGTAGGCCATAGTTAGTGAATATTCACTGTGGCTAAAGCTTGACTGAAATTCTCAAGCCATCACAGTCCTTCCTCAGATCAGGGAGCAACCCTCCATCTTCCAAGGCAGTCAGATGATCAAAAACCGGTAAGGCGACAAGTTTCACTCCTAGAACTCCTTCACTGAAGCGTCAGAGGAATGGCCAGCTCAGATCAAAGCAGTCATCCATCTAATCCCAAATCCTGTCTTGAACAGTGATACTATACAGGAAAAAGAACCAAACTCTTAATTTAGGAGACAAATCTACTGCTTAAAAACGTCCTTTCTACCACATGCACCACAAGACCATTTATGCAAGAAAATATGAAGATTTGTAATGCTTTCTGTACTCTTCACATGCTTTTAAATACTAATCATTTCAAAGTAGCACATTATCTTACTCTTATTAATGTTCAGTCCAAGATGCCATATGGCAATGTGTGATGCAGATTAATCATTAGCCCCAAAGGAAAAACAGCATTTCTGTGTTGGTTTTTGACAGGCCAGCTTTCCATTGGTGCCCTTCCTTCTTAGAACATGAAGAATTTAAAAACTTCAAAACTATCCTTTCCACATCTTCCATGATTCAGTATCACAGCTTTATCACATCTCTTATAAAATTATCTCCCCTTTATTAGGGGAGCTCAAATGACAACAATGGAGACTCAACTGGGTTGCTGAAAAATTAACAGGGGATTGTTTTTTGAGGATGTGTTAAACATTAGGAAAAAGAATCAATGCTTCATAATGTTAAGGGATGGCAGGGACATAAAGAAAAAGAACATGAAAGCTGTATTTGGAGTAGACCACCAAATAGCTGGAGAGCTGTCCAAATTTGAAGACTTCAGTTGTATCGTCCGCATGACCTTACTATTATTTATTACTTCTCCCATATAATAAATATTCACCTCAAAATTCCTTGATGAGTTTCAGAAGGATTTTGAAGTGCTCAAATACAAATTCAAGCAGGAACACCTAAGTGCGATTATAAGGATAAAGAAATGAGTCCTGTAGTATTGTAGTAACTGAGAACTGCACTCTAAAAGTGAAAATAAAAGAAACTTAGAAAAGATGGAAAGATGAACAGCGCCTTCTTTCCCCTTCTTTTTCTAATGAGGGAAAATTACAGTGACTGAAAGGAAAAACTGCAGGTTTCTGGAAACATCCTTGCTTCTTATCTACTGTGCAAGCCCTTTGGCATCATAGCTAATGCTATGTTTTTATACAGTGCCTACTATGTCTGAGAGGCTATTATTAATAATATATAATCCAGCTAGACTTGTAAATGTTTTTTTATTACTTTTTACATTTATTATAACTGCTCAGGCAAGTTTGACAGTTGAAAATAGTCGCTAAAATGGTATCTCAACTTACAAGCATGCAAACAGGTCAGTGTACATCATAACTTAACATTTTAAGTTAGACTTCCTAAATTAGGAAAGTTGGTTAATTAATATACCAACTCTCAATTAATTCACGACAACTTTGAACTTTCATTAAGAAGTTTATATCTAAACTAAGGTTAGGTGTGGGATTTGCTTTTTGGCTGTGACATGAATCAATAGATGCTTGATTTTTTCATCACTGGTGACAGGTGACTTGGGTCATGTCATAATTAAGGGCAGTGTTAACACCTGTGTGGGAGACAAATTTCAGTAAAGTCTATAGGTGCACCCTTAGAGACACAGTCATGCTCAAAGAATTTAATTAAGACTTATGCCAGATATCACAGGTGGTTTGGAGGACTGAAATGCCATAGGCAAGACTGGAAAATCACCTGAGGAACTGCTTTTAAAATGCAAATTCATCACATGAAGACAATGTAGGATTGATTGGTCACATTCATGTACCTTGTGGCAGAATGACAAGTCATTTGCTAGAAACACAGTTCCATTCACAGTGCCCATAGTGTATACTGTCAACTGGTTAAAAACACCTAATATTGGTATTTTAGGGGAAGTATGAACAAACAGATAATTAATATCAAAACAGAGCAAAGCATTTGGCTTTCCAATGTCCTCATGGACTTAAGCAACAGCCAAACTCACTGCTGTAGAAATTCATTGCTACATATGCCATATCTTGAAAGCCAAATGGACTTTCACAGTCCTGTTTCCATTGGAGTTCCCTCACCCTAAAGGAGAATTCCCTATTAATATGGAATAGCTTTTAGGTTCGTCACTTCCTCTCAGTACTCTGTAGCATGACTGGGCTGATGGCTCACATCTTGACTTCCTCATTAGTAATTAATTGTTCACTAAGTAAATGGTCACTGTTACCCTTTACCCTGATGAAAGAAACAATGTAAGAAGTCTATATAAATGCTAAGGTATATTTTCATATTAGCCCTCACAACTATTTTTACTATAGGTGTATGGTATACATCTGTTTCCTCACAGTATAACCAGCCGTATGGATCTGCACAGAGTACATCACACTGCTTAAGGTATATTCTGCCTTTGCTTTTTTCTTTTCACTATTACATGTTTATATATTCTGTACATTATCTGAGTAAAGAAAGTATGCATTACTGCAGTTTTGCTTTGCAAAAGTCACTGCAGAAAACAAGTCTGACTACATACTCTTGTCAGTTTTTCTTTACAGAAAAGTGTTAGGTGCATTGCTTATACAAGTACAACAACAACCACATCAAATAAACTTCATTTTTCACAGAAAAAACTGACAGTGACACTTAAAATGGGGACGGATCTTCAAATCAATGGAAAACAGCTTAGATACAAAACCAGGATAGAACACAATAGCTAGATCAGGGCAAAATAAAGTCTCACCTTTTAATAAACAATTGAACAGGATTTTACAACTTAGCTATTTATAGGCAAGGGTATAATCACTATATTTCTCAAATCAACTCATGATTTATATTCATCATATTTAAATACATTGCTTTAAAAAGAAGGTTGAATATCCTTAAATTTCAGGCGCAAAATTTCTCATGGTTTGCCTCTGGAACATACAACCCATATATCCAATGAATTAAGAACAAATGCTCATATTTGAATTTTTAATTTTGTGGAGCAAAGAAAGGAGGGTTTGATAAGGACCATAAAAAGAATTTTTGCCATATTCACATCTTTACCTTAATTCCTGGAAAACAAGTGGGGAAATGTATACATTCACAGACACTGAAGAAAGGGAAACTTCAGATTTTCATTGTCCTGTATGGGATCCAGGAAGCTAAGAATCGTAAATGCAAATTAATACAAATAATACTGGTTCCCCACAACACGTTGTTTTGATGGCATAAAATAAAATTAGCTTTTCATGAAAACGAAATTTGGAATTGAAATATTAAGTTTATGAGTTTCAGAACATTCGGCAGGTTATGTATTATACGGTAAAAACTGGAGCATTTTAACTAAGAATTTCTCTCTCTGTTTCCAAAGAAAACACAGCAGCACAAGAATGTACCCTTATCTTGTTTGCTCACAACCAAATTGAAACAATGAGGCACTTACCAAAGCGTGAACATCCCTCATTTATCTGGATAGAATGTTAGCATCCAAATGCAATTTGCACAGATTAAGTGCTAATAGGTGTATGGATAGTTTGTACACAACAAAAATTAGCTTCTACCACATTATACAATACTGCTAATTTAGGATTACTGAAAAAACAACTACACTAAAGTATAGGTAACTACACAATTTTCAAAATAAATATGAAATGCAAGACAGTATGCTTTTCAGTTTCGTGACACATAGTTCGTTTCTGAAAAGCTGACACAGGATGTAATTATACACAACATTTTCATCAAAACTGGTTTAACACACCCAGCCCAGACAATCATTCTTCTCACTCACTTTACTGGCCCTCCGAACTGGCCCAGTACAGCTATTTGCAGGTCTTCACTATAGATCAAATTGAAAACAGCAGTTGAAAAGATTTTGAGGGTTGGGATTATAGAGTGGTGTTTGTTTACTCACCTAGAACATTTTTAGGGTTCACAAGTGGATGTATCAGTATAAATGGGGTAGAGGAGGCTGTAGGAGTGAGAAGGGCAGGCAGAATTAGGGAAATAGGGCAGGACCTTCGCAAACCAGATCTACAGCTAAAGTAAATATGTTGTGTGCCTTGGGGCTGCAAGAACAGTGATGGTCTAGAGTGGAAAATGTATGAGGGGGAGCATGAAGTTACACCAGGAGAGGCTCAGAGAATTTGATTTCAGACAGTTTGACTGAGAGAAACAAGACAAAAAGGCAACTCTCAGTGAACATTATGATTCCACAAAAGAGACTTGACTTACTTGCTTTATAAACTAGGCTTAGAAATAAACAAGCTATTTTCAGTGTTTAGCTCTTTTGTGGTGAGTTTCCTTTCCCCATGAAGTTAGGGAAGTTGTGAGACACTCCTTTCCTTGTAAAGACAAATAGTAAATAGTCATATAGCATGGCTTTAGCCACAGCTTTGTATGTCAGAATCATAAACAAAATTATAAATAAAGGAAATGTGGTAGAACTAATCTTTCTGAACTAAAGCATTAATTATTTGACACATATAGTTAGCATTTAGTTAATCTGTAGGAACTTGCAATAAAAAATTGTAAAGGTAAATAAGGAACTTGATAAGGTTATTGACTTAAGGTTATTGATTAAGATTATTGCTGCCTATAAGATAAAGGTACTTAGCAAAAGAAAAAAGAGCAACTGGGCTGGAGGCTTTTTATCTAATGTTAATGACTTCCCTTTAAAAAAACAAACAAACAAGCAAAAAAAAATCAGGAGGTGCTGGTGGGGTTTTCTAGTAACAAGAAGTTGGAAGACATCACCTTGAAGGGCAGTAGAATATCAACCATGATGATGACCAAGATGACCTTGAGGATGATGATAGAATGAAATTTCAGACTATTAAATTTTAAGTGTACTAATAACAGGAAATGGTAGCCCAGGGGGTAGTTCATACGAAATGTTACAAGATAAAAATATCCTTTGAATATTAATTGAACACAGAATGACTGTGTCCCAAAATTCTTCCACACTAGCAATTCCCATTATTCCTCCATAACTCTTTAAATGCCTCAATCTTCCCATCTCTGTTTAGAGATATCCCTTTTTTCTTTACATTACGTATATCTAAAGATTTACAAAGGTGTTTCTGCAAGAAGACCTGGAAGAAAATGGGTTTCTGCAGAAGTGCTTCAGCTACTCCTCTTTCTAAGCATCCCTAGTTATCATAACTGTGAAAAAATATACATGTATATTCCATTTCTCTAATAACATTTTTGGTAACTTTCTGTGGATATGAGGAAAAACCCAAGCTCTATGTCAGTACATTAAGGTCACATCTAGGTTTTCTAGAATTCTTGTAACCAACAGTGAAAGAGAGATGTTAAAATGTCATGGGCATAGAGATGAATGGCCAAATGATGAATGGTGAAATCTCTCATCAAGAATGGACTAAAGGATGCTTGATCTTTTGCTTACTAAAATGAATTCCAAAGTGCAATTGTAATTTATTTCCAAACAATAAAGATCAAAAGATTAGAAGTCATTAAAAGCAAAATTTTAGTAAACTTCCATGGAAATTAGAAAACTTAAGAACTGTTACAGGAATTTGATAGCTCCAAGCAGTCCTAAGGGTAATTTTTAAATGAGAGCTTGACATAAAAGACATTATGTGATATGGTTGCCAGAGACAGAAGCTGAATTTGTATTCAGTTGTATTCTATGGTCATTTGGTAATCTGCCTGTGCCTAAAATGAGACATACTTAAATCACAGGAATCTGTCTTGAAATATAAGAATAGTCACATGAGACATTTAAAATATGAAAATATTCAAATAGGTTTTAGTCAGAGAAAAGCCTAGATCCATGCGTGACTAATTTTACCTAAATAACATTATATTGCTATTGTTTTATGAGAAAAGAAGTACATTTCCTTGAATTGTATGTACTTTTTGTGCACAAAGATGCAAACATACATGTGTATATCTACATATTTTGTATACATATATTTGGAAAATAACTACAGAGATTTCTGTAATTTAGGGCCCACTGATGCCGTTAACAAAAAGTCTTTGTTACTGTAACTATGAACATGAAATAAAACAATAGCAGTACTTCAGTGAACTATCAGTTAGGATGACTTACCCAAGCTATGATATTTTTGCCAAGAGTTGAAGGCCTGTAAACATTTCTAGTGAAACCCTGTACTATATCTCACAGTTTGAAAATCCACTCTACAAAAAATACTTGAGCCACATTTTTTTAAATACACAAAAGCTGATTATTTAAAAAATAAGCCACTTTTTTTTAAATTAAAAGTTAAAAAAGAGATTTTTATTATTGTTCTGCACTGCTCACTGGAAATGGATGTAGGGGAAAACCCTATGTTTGTGATTTTGTGATCAGCAGTTCTAGCCAAAGGATAGGTACTCTACACTTCAGAACAACCTCAGCCTCTGAGGTACTTGTCACTTACATAACCAGAATCTAATTTTGTGTGCAAAGCGCATCTTAAAAGTGAGTAAAGTAACTAGTACAGTATTAGGAGTTTTAACTCATAATTATGGAAATGGGAGTGGTACCACATAAAGCGGTATAAAACTCTTCTTAATTTATATCTGCTTAAACTCCATTTTGAAACAAATATACATAGCAAAAATCATTTTTTATCCTCTGAGTATAAGTTATGCCAGGCAATAGCACAGGCAATAGTCTAATTTGCTAAAACAAATCTCTGAAGCATTTACTGTCTCATGGTGGCATCTCACAGATCTTTTTGGACTCGTATTCTGGAATTGCCATGCAAGTGAAATGTAGCATATCACACACATCAGGATTTGCTTCTTTGAAAACATTCAAAATATTATAAACCACACTGCATTTATTAAATAGTCAGTTTAAATGCTATAAAGCAACTCAAACAGTACATTTTTACTTGCAGGCTGACTTCAGCAAGCTCAGCCCACACAGCTGCAGCCCACCACTGGGTACCAACCCAGATGTGTGCATCAACACCTTGGAAGGCCCACTCACAAATCACGGAATCATAGAATCACTGAGGTTGGAAAAGACCACTGAGATAACCAACCCCAACTCCAGCCCACTCCCACAACCCTCAGTTCCATATCTCCATGGCTCTTGAACACCTCCAGGAACAGTGATTCCATCACCTCCCTGTGCAGCCAGCGCAATGCACTGCAACTCTTTCTGAGAAGAAGCTTTTCCTAATATCCAAACTGCAAGGAATCATTAATTCACAGCACATGTGTGATTTTCTACCATGCTCCCCCAGTATCTGGTTTTACTACCTTGCTCATAAAAGCAGGATACAAAGACTAGGACCTGACATGGAGGTTAGGAGTTCCTACCCAGGTGCTGCTCTCCCAGGGAGAGGCAGTACTGCAGTGTTGGATGTGAGATTTGTTTTGTGTTTTCTCAGTCACATCCCCTTTCTCTAAGAAGAACCTGGCTCAGGAGCAACTCAGGAGTGAAGGAGAGCTGCTCTGCACTTCAGAGCAACTGGAAGCCCTCCAGAGAGGGGCAGGATGAGGTCCAGGCTTGCCTGCTCTTTGCTTATATCTAGGCCTGCCCCAATGCTGACCTGTGCTCCTACAGCTCAGTCAGGTTCGTGCATGAGGATTTTTTTTTCTTTTAAACTAAAAAGCTGCCAGGGAATTCTAAAATAAGTTTTAATGCAATTAATATATATAGTTCTGAAACTTCACAATGTTATTTGTTTTTAAGTGGCTAGGGTGAGTTCATTAAGCCTTAGACTAGGTGCTTACCGTGCTTTAAGAACAAACTAGTACAGAAAAGAATTGGAAAACTAATTATGTATGTTTCCATAAAGAAAAATCCTTTAAACAAAGCTTAATGCTCAAATGGTTGGTTTCATACTGTTGATGTGTATTTCAAGAATTCCTTTCTGTGCAAACAATAAATATTTATTTCTTTAGATAGCTTGTCAGTATATATTGGTTTGTGATATTTAGGGTAAAACATCAACACAAACCTCAGTATATCAGGTCCCCTGTGTTTTAACCCATTTAGCGCATACGATTCTATCACAGTAAGTCTGTACATGGAAAATATGCACAATTTTTTTTCTGCTTGATAAGACTACACTTCAGGGATCCTAGTGTATTCAAACAGTTATGCATGCCCCACAGGGTATTTTACTTTTTCCTCCTATTTCTGGATCCCCATTTATTTTTGTTTTTAACAGAATTTAAAATTAAAATTTTTTTTAGGACAGATAAAAAACTCAAGTGCTCACTGATGCTTTTAGGAAAATCCCTCTTTTGAATGCAAAAGCTGTTGCAGTTCATGCTATCCATAGCAGATCATACAGGAAAGTCTAACAAGCTTCTGTTGAAGCAGCGAGCTTTTTTATTATTATTCCAGTCAGTCAACTGACAGCAGCTCCAACTCAGAAATCCTTTAAACTGCACTTCAGAAATCACCATCACAATTGCTACTAATTGGCACTTTTGTTGGCAGCCTCAGGAAAAGAAAGCAGCCAATGACTGAATGGGCCACGCTTGTCAGAAATCTTTTCACCAGAACAGGGTGAAAGCACATTCCTGTAGTAGTGTTTTTGTATTGAAAAAATTTACATATATATATGCCCATAACGCACAATATCGCTGCTCTACCTGATTTGTAGCTAGGGAACATTACCCTTGGAACTAGCAATCTGAAGTGTTTCCAGAATCTTAAGAATCATTAGGAAAGGTTGTTGGTTATTTGTGTTTGTTTGTTTTTGTTCTTTGTTTTCGTGTTTTTTTTTAAAGCTAACATTAAAGCATTTAACTTTAGGAAGATCAGTTCTTAGCTCATGTTAAGGCAAAAGCTTATTCACAGGTGTGAAACCTGCAGAAATGATGTAAATTGCCTAAATGACTTTCCCATTGATTCTTTGATAAAGTGGCTTTCCTAATGTGTGGCAATTAAAGGATTGTGGCATTCTTTTCTTGAAAGGTACATTATTGCATGTCAGCCAAATACAAAGATTTAGGTTTGTGCATTACTTGGAAGTCCTACTGCACAGCTGGATACTTACAATACTCCTCTGTAACTACTGAATTGCTGACATTGTTGGGTTCACTAAGCATGTAATTAGTATAAGTAAAATCAACCTGTCCACTAAGTTTAAGAAACACAGAAGTTATTACACTTATTTCACATACTAATGGACAAAGCTAATTTCCCTATTTTGAGCAAGTCTGTTTTTTACTGAAAGCTCCTTGCTGTCAGACATCTTCATGCAATAAGACTACTGTGTGGCCTACTGCTTAGAATTAAAGTCAGGCTGAATGCTTAAAATTATTTGTTGTTTTCTCAAATGGCGGTTTAATAAGACTAAAGTCTGTACATTTCAAACTTCATCTTATGCTGAATGTTATGCTGAATAGTTACCAATTGCAGATCGAACACACATTGCTTTGTCATTAAAAAAAAAAAGGAAAAAAAAAAAAAAAGACATCTTAAGCCTCTATGAAGCATCTGGCAGAACAGTAAACTACTGATCCTGTCAGTGCACAAAACAGGAAACCAGGAAACAACATGCACTTGCATCTCCCAGTCAAGACCTGTGAAATAGGTCTGCTGGGCTGTACAGAGACTGCAGAAACTCCAAACAGAAGAACTTGTTGCCACCAGACATGTTCTTAAAGCATTTCCCCTACTACGTAAGAGAATAGGCACTGTCAATAGGCATTGGTTTTCCATTGTGACAGCCAAGAAATATCATACATAATCAACCCAGCACTATCTAAAGATGAATATGAATTTACTTCTGCAAAAATGATGGTGGAAATGAAATTCTTAAATAAAAAGCAGAACTTCACTTTAGCTGCTCAAAGAGCATACCAGCCTGAGCTAGAAACTCACTCTGTTAGCACAGCCAGCAATACTGTTCAAAAAAATAAACAAAAGAATAATGAAACCAACCAACTAAACAAACAAACAAAAAAACCAAAATATAACCTCTCTGTGTTTGAGGTTAATTATAGTTTAGTTACTTCTAGTTACTAAAGGTTAAAATGTTCGTGCAGTATATGCTATATAGTGTGCAAATATTACAAGATAAAACAGTTTTATGCCAATTTAGTATAATACAGCGAAGAATTATTTTCTGGACTGGAAAAAGAAACTTTAAAACACTTTTTTTCCTTACAATGAAAGCAGTTCCTGGCAGCACTAAACATTTTTTTCTACATACTGTTTTATTTATTGTTCTGTCAAGCTAAGAACATTCAAAGCACTTCAGCACTAAATATATTCAACTTATCAAAAATCATGTACAGAATAAGATGTGTCAGAATAAAATTAACAAGATTTTTTTTTAGTGTAAGTCGTAACAAACAGGGCTTTATATTTGGTGCAATGTAATTTTTGCTGTAAAGCTGAAGCTTAGCCTTTAAAATAAACTACAGATTTAAAAAGTGAAATGCTGTTTTTATGAAGAGGAATTTAGAAACAATGTTATGCATATAATTTTAATTAATGAAAATTACTGCAATACAGTAATTATGAGACAAACATTTGATTGACTCCTGATATTCAAGTGGAAAATGAGTAATGTTGTTTTGGAAAAAAAAAGATGTAGTTGCTCAACGTGTTAGTCAAGTGCAGTCAGAATGGGGAGTATCAAAATTAACACCCACAAGCTTTTTGTTTAATAAATCCCTACAATTTCAATTCAACTGAAAAAGCAGAAATGAATTAGCTATGAAATATTAACAGTTTTCTCCAAATTCCTAAAGGAAGTTCCTAAAGGAAGACGACTTTGTAGCATGACTCTTGGTGCACAAGTTGAGATTTCTGTGGGTAAAATGTAAAACTTACCCAAGAGAAGAAGGGCATTAAAACATATTGGTTTTGCTTTCCTAGAGTGATCAGGCAGCAATAGAGAGGCAAAGTGTACCTGATTATACTTGATTTGCACAAATATCAGCTATTACAAGATACTTCTGGGAGTCTCATTTGCTACCTATTTTCTGGAGTAAGAAGTAGTAATAATTGCAAATTTAGTTTTAGTAGTGGCACTGTAGGAGAGTTCAGGACTCTTGCCTCACAGATTTTTCCAGAAGCTTGTTATGTAGTAATTTCAGATGAGCAAGAAAAAAATATTTCTTTATTCTGATGGTTAAAATGCTAGAGTGAAAAGTATGAGATTTTCATATATCAGATGACCTGAAATAAGCTGAAATTTTGATCATATAATGACAGACTGTAACTCTCATGTACATTAACTTTCCATAGCCTTTCTCTGTTCTGAGAACTGTTGTTATCTCTAACATTGCTTATACAGGTCTAAAAACACTGAATTGCCTTGCACTACCAAGATGCATTTCAAGAAGGACAATGCTATACTTGATCTGAATGCCCAATTTGCAGTGCAAAGAGAAGAAATCAACTACTTGTTCTCGACACATATTTTCAATGAGCTTGTTATTTGCTTTGCTCAGTGTTTGTGCAAGAAAAATTGCTCATTGGAAAGTAAAGTAGAAAAGGACAAAGAAAAGCATTTTTAGCTTAATTTTAATTTGTACATGCTGGGTAAACAGCATGCATTTTCTTGTAAAAATTGTGTTGAAATTGGAGCCATTGAGCTAGGGAGTGTTCAGTCTCAGTTTTGCTTGTTTAACTAGTTCTTGATTTCTATGCAAGTGAATCTAATGTAGTATGGCTTGGGGATGTTTCTTACTGTATTTCATTACAGCTGCAGAGAATTTAAAGCAATTAGCTTTTCATGTTTCTTTCTGTTTCTTTTTGTATAGTGTTCCCTATCATGGGACTACTCTTATTATCTTGTATGTTAAAGCTCATCAAATTTGTATCCTTGTTTGCCAGGCAAAAATCAGCTATAAGCCATATGAGCTGAGTTTTACTTATGTACTCTGCTGATTTTACAATATGCTTCTCTTCAAAGATCAGCTCGTAGATTACTGGTGTGCCTCAGGGCTTAAGGCAGATGCTTTCAGTTTTGGTTAGTTCATATGAATTTGGACACCAAACACTTCTTAATGTAAGTGTCCTTTCTCATTGTCATTGAGACTTTTACACTCTTCAGATGTACATTAGGATATGGATTCTAGTTACAATTCTGAAAGACCAGTTGCACAATAATTGTTTTCTTTTGCACCAGTGGAGGTTGCTTTTTTTTCTTTTTTTTTTTTTTTGTTTGTTTTGAATTTGTAAAAAGTCCTTCTAGATCCTGATTGCCCCTTTATTTTGTGACATTTCTGATAATCACTCAATTTTAAATATACTCAAATGTGCTCACAAGTTCCAGAATCTGAGGTAAGCATTTAATTGCTTTGAAATGAACTACCAAAACCTCTAGCAAGGTTTTCTCAGCATGAATCAGATCTTTTAATTCTTCTCAGACCTGCAAACTAGAGTAGGGAATCCTACTTTCTATTTAAAATACTCAAAGTGGTAAGAAATGGCTGTTTCATTAGTTACAAAAGTGCTGCCACTGTGCTGCAATAATGTCCCAACAATGCAATGCTTATTTGAATGTTTTAAGCTTGAGATTATGCAAGGTTCCAATTCAACCAGGCTTTGAGAGCCTGGATTTCTGTTTATTTTCTATTCATAATGAGGACCATAAGAAAAGGTCTTTCAAACTCAAAAGCCAAGTTTGATTAGAACACATCCGGAGCTATTAACTTCTAAAATAGTTCAAAATCAGGATGAGACAATAAAACCAAAAGATTTATAAGCAGGATGTCCCCTTTGTCATCATGTTTTAACAGGACATTGAAAATGCTTTCATTTCAGACTTGCTCTCAGTCTAGCAATTCTGACACTGTTACAAACTTCATTCGTTCTGCTCTAAGTCCCTAAGATGTTTCTGTCTGCTGCATCCAAGGCCTCCACATCTGTCTGTATGTCAGCTCACTGCTGGTTGCCTCTCACTGTCAGTCTTTTCTCTCCTTCATGCATTAGAAAACCTGAGAGTTTGATCAGTTGACCTCTTCAATTAGGAGGAGATATGGAAGACTTACTCCTCTCTACCCTTCTTGCTACATGACCTAGTTTGCAGTCAAGAGATCCATACAAACAGCAGCATATAACCACACCTTTTTAAAACAAGATTGCAAAATAAAATGCGAACAAATAAAAAAACACTTCACAAGGTAAGTCCAGCTTGTGCACAATGGGAAAATGATCAAAAAAATCCCTGGTAGAAAAACAAATTAGTGTGAAAATGTATTTTGTTAAAACCAGGACAGTAACCTCTAAAAAAGAAAAAAGTGGGGAAAGCCTCAGACAACCAAGGATCTGAAATTTTGCAGTAGATCTACCTTTAGGTACCACACGCAAGATGAAACAACTGCTAGCCACATTATGAATACCAAACTGGTTGACAGTTATTCTGAAAATGACAGTGGGGCTTAAAAAATAGTAAAAAATATTAATTTTGTTCTACAATGCACTACAACTCCAACTCTAGCTGTGCTTGTGGCACTCCAACACCAGGTAGTTGGCTTTATACATAAAGGACACAAACACAGTATCACAAGCTCTGGGAAGGAACGTGACAGTATACAATCAAATACATTTACAGAGATGTATCTTTTCAAACAATTTAATAGTTTACACACAGCCTTGGTGTTGAAGAGTGGTTCTTGAACATCATTCTTATTTTTTACCGCTTTCTGGAAACAAAAACACATAGGCAATAAACCTAGCATTTGATGAAAAAGTATGAGTAGACTAGTTGTAAGCAGTTTCTTTTTAACCCATGTTAAAGGCATGACAATAGCAGCATGAGAAATGTCTTTAGAATTGATAACTCCATCCTATTCAATTTTTGATCCATCTGCAGCAGTTAAAAATGAGCAAGTTAAGTATGATGCTCTTTTTTGTTACAGACTTCTTTTTTCTAGCAGAAATAGGTTAACTCCCATTTATCTGAATGCACTGCAGACAAATGAATCCTACATAAGTACTACCCCAAGGCTTCTGAATGGAAGATAAATACAATCTCACCATCCAAGCAGAAAAGAAACAACTAGTAACTAGTCCTAGTTTTTGGTGGTTTTGTTTTCTCCTGCCAATGGTAGTGTGTGGGAATGCAGATCTTTCTTACTGCAGAGGCAACCATAGCAGTCAGGACCCTAACACAACTTTGCTGATGTAGCAGTTGCAGAAGGCACAGTTGTCTGAAGCTCTGCCATAAACAAGACAGTATTGGCACAACTACTTCTCTGCTTGTTCTCTTAGTGTTTAGAATGGACTCTGTTATGTTCTCCTTTCCTGAAGATTCAAGTTCCTCCAAAAAAAGTTGAAAGTAGGACATTTTCTTACATCTTCTCTATTTCCTCAAAACTGTCATACAGTTAATGCTGAAAGGTTTTTTTTCTTTTTTTCTTTTTTTCTTTTTTCTTTTTTTTTTTCCGGGAATACAGTTCTTTACATCTAAACCTCTGTTCTGCATTTTGACAGTAAGCTTGAATCTGGTAATCTAACAGAAGAAAAAAGCAGTCTCAGCAGACGTGCTCCAACCTTGTGTTCGACCATATTAAGAATTAATACTTAGTCTTTCCGTACAACCCAGCTTTAATAAAGCTACCTAAATCCTCTTGGCTGCTGCTTTGGCAAGGCAGCATCAATCAGAGTGCTCAACTTTTGTATTTGTTAATTCAATAGGCAGCCTGACAAGGCTTTCAGATCTGCATTTATGGGATAATGAGGCTTTTTACATAGTTTCAATTTTTTCTATGGTGACAGAAAAAAAAAAAAAAAAAAAAAAAAAAAGCATTTTTGAAAACGATGGATTTTAAGAATATTTTCCTAATAAATGCTTCCTGCATATTGAATACTCTTGATTGGGCTAACCATTTCAACTTTCTTTCAAAATGTTTAGTAGAACTTCAGGAACCTGAGGCAGGGAATATGCTCCAGTTTTGTAACTTCACTGGCTGCTTTTATGAAAGAAGTATTAAATTATCGTTAGAGCAAATCTAAAACATTTCAAAATTGGAGAACAGGCTTTTTGTGTCTTTTTCTTGTATTTTATGCAGCTTCTGCTTTTCTGGAGTAATACTGCTACCCATTTTGGCAGTTTCACTTATGTTTTAATATTTTAAGAGCACAAATATGCATGTTTAGCTGAATGTTTGTGCATCTGAGTGGAAATTTAGGAGACTGTTTAGTGTTGATCTGGTTAAACACACCACCTCCACAAAGAATTTTGTCTGAGATCTGCCGGCACACAGCTCTTTGTTAAACTTCACAGTGCAGCAGAGCAGCTTGTCTGTACATTGGCCAGCTCCAGCTCACTCACAGGACAAATGTTAACTTACAGATCTTTTTGATACAAGTCATAAGAGAGAAAGAACACTGCTGTGCTCTGAGCAATTCTGCAATAGATTAATGAACTGATACATAAGAGAAGTGATTGTTGGAAGCGACAATACACTCTGGTAGATACAGACAGGTTTAACAAATTCTGACTTGACCACCTTACGCTGTTGATAACTGACACAATAAAATTTAAGTAGAACTTGTCATGTGACTACTTCTTTTGCCTCTGCAACCAGATGATGTTTGGGACTGCATAGAATTCTTTAAACACATACCCAAAAATGCCAAGGGTTAGGAATTGTTAAACTACAATGGAAACAGAGACTGTATTAGTATACAGCCTCATACCTTGTTCTTGATATTTCTCCTCACCCTGCTTGCAGACACCTTGTCTCTGTAACCTGATAATTTAGTTGTTTCAAGCTCTGCATCTTTTGACATTTACCAAGGTCCTTCATTGATTTATCTTAGTTAAGTACATTCCTATGTTGACAGCTCTTGATGGTTTACTCTTATCTGCCCAAATGTAGCTGTACAAGACAATCACTCTCAATCTTCTAGGAAAGAAATTACCACAAATCAAAGCCCTTAGGTAACTAAATAGAAAACTTAGTGGGCAAACTTTGCAAAAAGAATCAACTGTTATCTTCTTAAAGTAGGTTTTCCTTAGTTTTTCCTCTATTTTTTAACTACCCCGAAGAGAGCTCTGAATGGAATTACTATCCAGTAAGAATCAGTTGTGTTACTAGCTCTGTTTATGAGGTTAACTTGTGGGAAAACATACATAAACAGAATCTGGCACCTTGCTGTTTAAGAGCCATATTTGCTAGTTGCTCAAGTCCGTGAATGGCAATGCTGATGTTGTTAGGGAGTTAACTCTCCTATAATACCCAGGTGAAGTAGATGCCTGTTCACATTAAAACCCATTTCTCATGCAATATGCAATGTTGCTCAAAATGTGAGTTTGTCTCCTGCTGCTGCTGAGCCATCCCTTCACTTCTCTAGCCCAGGGGCATGCTGGTTTCTATTCATAAAAGCTTCACATCAGTGTCCCACTGCTGCCTAATTGCAGCTAGGAATTCAAAAGAGCAGCACCGTGTTTTTTTCTAATGGGTTGTGGTTAGAAATTCCCATGCATAATATACTGTGGCAGGATATCAGATTCCTGTCACATAACAAAATTCTAGTCGGCCATTTGAGTTGTAATTGTATTAACAGCAAACTGGCTGTTTCTGAATTCTTTTTCCCCAGTAACAATTTGTAAAACTATCACAGAGTTTTCAAAGTAGAAAAACATCATTTTCACTAAGTGTGCCTATATTTTCTCCTGTTCTGGCAGTATTGTTGTCTTTGCCATTTCTAAGCCTCGTAATTCAGTGAGTTACTCAGTCCTGCACTCTCATCACCACTGCAGGTCAGAGATGGTGACAGTTTTGCAGTCTTGAAAGACCCCGCTGATCTCACAAGCCCTGTAATGACAGTAGATTTAGACAATTATCAGCATTTTTAACTCCAGTCACTATGGGGTTTGTGACTCAGCCATAAAAATAATCATGTAGTGCTAAAAACATGACACGAGCTCTAACTTGTACTGCTATTAATTTTGGGTTATGCATTTTAAAAGGAAGCCAACAAAATATTTTTTTTTGTCATAACTGCATGCCAAAGAACAAATCACTGTGGAAGCTATTATTATTATACTGTTTCATTATCAGATCTGTTTCCAAAGGTGTTCGACAAGATGAAGCAATATGAAAGATAGCTAGTTATTTTATCACAGTGGTTTGTTGTGTATATCTGCCTACAAGCACAATGAAGCCTTGATTCTCCTTGCATTACATATATTTGTTAAAGGGGAAAAAAAAAAAAAAAAAAAAAAAACACCCAAAAATCCAAGAAACAGACTACTTAAAAACAAACCCTATACTTTGAACTTGATTTTGTAATCATTAGATATCCCAAATAAGCTGATTGAAAAAAGGCATAATATCAGCCTAACTAGTAGCTTTATAAACATGAAAGATGATGTAAGAGTTGATGATTACATAGATAATAAAACCATTTATGACTTTCTGTATTGTAATAACAAACAATGTCTCATTATAACTGAATAAATTAGTGTGAACAAAGAATAAAAGTTTTTGTAACATCAGTGAGCAGAAACCACTGTCCTTGTTAAAAAGGTAATGTAATTAGATCCAAAACAGAGTTATTGATATATTTATCACAGACTCTACATTAAAAGTCTGATTAAAATATAAAAGTTAATCTGATTTTTTTAACAATTTTAACAGAATCACAGAGACTCCTCAGGAGTATACATGACCACTAATGACTTACTGTTCATGTTCTGGAAAGCTACTATTTTGAGACCCCTCTTCTGCTTATCACCAATTGTTTGATTTTAGCCAAAGAATATTAGACTTCTTATATATAGCAGGAAAATCTAACATAACTGACATCCATGCATAATTTTATGTACATGTATGCTGTAATTCACTAAGACAAAGGTCATGTTATATCTGGCAGTCTTGAGGGCTGGTTAGCTACAGTTACATATTTAGAAATACTAAACCTCAAGTTTTTAACTGTAGTTTACATTGTTCATCTGCAGCTGCCAAGAAATTGTGTTTTGGATTTCTGTTGCCAAATTTCAAGAGGTAAATAAACAATTTATGGGATAAAAAATCTGGTTTCTTGCAATTTAAAGAATATTGAACATTAGCAACAAAACAAGCTTATAGATATATAAGATATAAGATAGATATTTAGGGAAACTTGATAATATCTATCACTGAGATCTATGAATGAAAATATCTAGATTTCACTAAGCATGCACCTAAGCATTGTTATTCCCTCAGATCAGAAGAGGAAGGTTAGAGGGACAACAAAACCAACTAGAGGTTTTTCTTTACATCTCTAAATGCCAGATTTATAGAATCTACAGCATTAATCGCTTTCATGCCTATTTTTACTTTCATTCTTACTTTCACACTGAATATGAATGTATGTATTTATCCATTCTATATGCACAATCACTTTTAGTATGAATAGTTTTCATCTGATACCGAGTGCAGAATCTTAATACAATCATCCATTTCTAAAATATAAACCTTATTATATAAAACAATCCCTTTCATTTTTGCATTTTGAATGCAATGCTAATTTCACATTCATATCAATTTCAAAGGAATACTTAATCAAAATAAAGGATTAAATGGAACCGGTCAGTATAAAATATATAACACAAGAGTAAAAAATAAAAATAAAATTAAGAAGCAAAAAATAATTTCAAGTCAGATCCTTTAAGAGATATAAAATGTCATATTTAATTTTTTATCCATCTAGACTGGAGAGGGACTGCTGAATTATCCATGAAAGTGAAATAACTTTTGATAATTTGACAGCAATGCTGCTCAACGTTATCCAAAAGAGCAGAGCCACTCCATCATTAACTATCTTATATACAACATCTACTAACTATTAAATACAAATAAACAGTGAACTTTCCAAATTACAGTATTCTAATTCTTAATCACTAGAAAATGAAATGTCCATATAGTTGCCAACAACACAAAAGTCACTTTATTTTTTTACTCTATTAGATTATTTTTTTTTTTTCCAAATATTCAGACCAGTTGTGACACAACTTTAAATGATTTTACCCTGCAAGCAAGGTATCAGTGAGAGCACTTCCATAGAATGGCTAAGGCTGGCAGGACCTTCTCTGGAGACCATCATGTCTTACCCTCTGCTCAGAGGAGGGCCAAGTAGAACAGGCTGCTTAGAGTTGAGTCCTATTAGGATCTGAGTATCTCTAAGGATTTCATTTTGCAATATAGAGAAATTGTAAACCATTGAGATAAAGGATGTATGTGCTTATGTGCTTTCTTTCTCTGGCATGCTCTGTGTGTAATGCTCCCATAAACCATGCAGTCTTTATTTAATAAAAAGTCAGAGAAGGAAGTAGAAAAAAGTTGCATTCACTGATGTAGATAACTAAGACCTCCCAAGTTACAGAACTATTGCAAATAAAACAGTTTTGTTTTATTCAGTATTAATATTAATCAACTTTTGAAAATGAACTTCTTCTAAACTTTATTCTGCCTAATCAATTGCTGAATTCTTTTCCTCATATTCAATTCTTAAGTGGCTGTTCTTTAAAAAGCAAATAAAATCTCTCCTCACTCATTCAAAATCTTCTGAAAGATTTTCTTCTGGTTTTGTTCATCTCAAATGCTCACATTTTAGCCATGGTGATGGCTACTCTCATGCTGAAATTGCAGACACTTATGTAAAATTCCTGTCCATCAACTTTAAACAAGACATGTCTGTTGCATCCTGAGAATGCAAAAAAAATCTGTCTACTATCAATCTTTTGCTGTCTTAGACTGATGATATTTTCTCCTTTGTTTTTACTGAGGCATTTTTTAACTTGTCTTGGTGGTAACTATGGTGACAGTAATGTCAATGAAGAACAGAACAGGTGAAATAGAAATGATGAGACCTCAAAACCTATATAGTCCTTGGTATGTTAATTTGTATTTATCAATTAATCCAATTACAGTTCTGTGTTCAAAAAATACTTGAACCTAACTGGCAGCCATCAGCTTTTTTGCAACATTGAAAATGAAATCATGATTGGATTACAAAAAAAAAAAAAAAAAAAAAAAAAAGCAGCATCAGTCATACTAAGCACCCATCTGGAAATTAAATGTCAAAGATAAATGCAAGAGAGGGGAAAAAATCAAATCAGAAAGGCAGTGCGCTTACAGGAAGATACAGACTGTTCTGAACAAAATTACCAAAGAAATATTTGCTGAATGTCAAACACTTGTTTTGGTGTGCTTTTTTTTTTTGCCCACCTTAGTATGTTCTAAAAATATAATCTTTTTTGTAAACTAACAAACAGCTATTTCTCTGATACTTTTCAGAGGTTCATCTTGTGCAGCTATCATTAACAGCTGATAGAAAGAGCCACAGTATGAAACACAGAACTTCTTACAACTTTATGACACATAGCAAATCACCAGATCTATATGGTAAATACTTGCAAGCCCTGAGATAGTTAGTTCCGAAGTAATAGGGAGAACTATACTCAATTTGCTTTAAACTCCAAGTAAAAGTATGAGTTCTTTATGGCTCATTGTACTGGATTCATTTGAATAGACTAGTTCAGTTAGTGTTGCAGCTATCAAAAGTGTTCATAATTATACATGTGGAGATATTCAAACTTCTGTTAGAAGAAATCGCCAGAGTCAACACATGGCATAAAACCTGAGCTGTAAGGAGGCTGCTGAAGGAGAAGTTCTGGCAGGTCGCCTATGATAACTAAGGAGTTAGCAGCTGCTCCTGCAATGCTTCCCCTGGATGTTAACACACACAAAGGAGCTGGGGGAAGAATGGTGAGAACAGCTGGTGGCTCCATAGATTCTCACACCCACAGCAGTCGAGAAAAGCGAATGTCTGCGTGCATCTTCAGTACTGCAGTGTGAAGTCTAAAAACTGATCTTAATCTAGCAGCAAAGTTCATCGGAACTTGCTCTCAGGCACGTTTTGCTGCTCAGAATGCACAGGCATAGGTTTTTATTTTGATGGAGGGTATCCACTCTGAGGGCCACTTTTCATTTGTCTCAAGAGCAAAGCTACATTCAAAAATTCAATTCAAATTCACATTCAGCAACCTACTTATAACCGTTGCTGGATGTAGAGTTCACTTCAGTCAGTTTTTACATCAGAATTAGGGACTAATGAGAAATACATAGTTATGAAAACCATAAATATGCCTTAGAAATTAATTTATTATTGTTGTCCTGTTTTCGTTATACACTTGGTCTTGACAGGATGAATGGTGCTGCTAAAAGCACTGCAATAGGTTTCATGATATCTTCCAAAGTCTGCAAGCATGAGCAAGGTGGATATATCGCTGAATATTACCACATATGAACATCAGAGGATATAATCCAATGACAAACTTGAACACTTCCTTGTTTAGACTAGGTGCTCATTAATGAGTGATTCAGACATATGTCAGATTTGGACTTCCGGGAAATAATCATTTAATCAAGTATATGCAACAAGTTTCACTGTTTCACACACATTCAATCATTTTGTACCATACTGATTTGCCCCTCTGTACAGCACTAAGCCACTTCTTTTTTGTCCCAAGAATTTTTCTCGAGGGAATTTCGCAATATTGAATGCCCCATGGCAGCTATGAATCAAATATAAGCTAGCTTAGTTAGCCCTGATTTAGTCTGGCCCCTTTTTCCATGCAGCAGGAAATACGCTGTACTTTGCAAATTGGATTTTGGTAAATCAGTTAATTTAAAAGAAAAAAATACAAACTTGAAGAATATATGGCTAACAACTCTGAAAAAACAAACAGTAAAAACAGTAAGGATATTCAGTTTAGAAGTTCTAGAACTTCTAGGAAAATGATTATTTGTGTTGCAGTACAAAGGTAGGGTTCAGATTGTTATTAGTGTTAGTAACAAGGTAAGACACTAAAGGAATTTGCTAATTAATTAGCAGAAAATATCCTGAGATAGCCATTAGGGAGTAATCTGTACGAAAGCATTAACATAATCAATTATCAGGGATGCATTCTTAATTAAGTTTAAGCAGTGAGAATGGTTTATTCTGTTAGGCTAGTATTGAATTATTTGTAAATAATACTGGGTAGAAACAGCAATATAAAATTCATATGAAAAATCCACTCTAACTTAAATTTAATGCTATATTTACTTTAAATTTGGCATTTTATGACCTTTAACCTTAATTGAACTAAATGATATGATTAACAAACACACTGCTGCCCAGTAGAAAAGTACTTTAAAACAAATGCATTTATCATGCTAAATTCCAGCATTCATCAGCATCCATATGATGGTCTAGGTTCACAAAGAGTGCCCTGTCATAAATAACATCACTGAGTATGACATTTTAATTTTATTAAAGTTTCACTATTCTCAAAGTCTATTTCCAGGAAAATAAATTTTCTGAACTAAGAATTAACTAGTTTCAAAGATTTTTAGGAATACAATCGAGCAGCTAATGCAAGTAGTGACCTATATCACTCCTTGAAATATTGGCTTCAGTAGCAATATTATGGGACACCTATTACTTTATCAGACCATTTCACACAGCTTACCCTTTTCAGGTTGTGGTGAAGATAGTCTTTCCTGAGGCAGACAGAAATACTTAGTACTTTTGTCATTCTACTGAGAAGAACAACAAGATTTTTTCTTGGATTTACTATGTAAAGATCAAGAATTATTTACTTAGAAGCAGTGCTGTGCTGCTTTCCCAACGCCCTTTCAATTTAAGCTCTAGATGCCCTCCAGAGGTTCTTTAAACTTCTAGAAGCACGCGTTTCTGTGCTTCTAGGATCATATTTGGAATATTTCCTCCCGTACTGGAGAAGTTTAACAAGCTGGTAAAAAACAAATACAATGTTGTGAGAGTAAACCTATTGACAGTGGTACCAGCTTGTTAGTGAATAAGCATAAATGAAAGCATGAAAAGAATTTTCTACAAATGTGAGCAGTAGAGCCACGTCATCTTGGAGAACAAGGAGAATGAAATTTTAAAATCAGTTTTGTAACTATTACCACATATCCAATGACAGATATGGAGATTACTTTTCATATACAGCGTGACTGGTATGCAAGTAAGCTGTTAGTGTGCACTGCTTTCTTCTATGGAAGCATCCTAAAATTGAAAAATGACTCATGCCTCAGGGATTATTTATGCTACAGTACAACTGAAATAACTGAATAGGAACACCTTACTGTCAAGGCAGTTACTATTAGGCCAAATCAAACTATATAAATGTAAGATTTTCTTACTCTGAAATACTCTTGTCTGTTATGATCACAGAGTACTAATATAAAACACATCAGTGAGCCACTTTAAAGTGAAAATACACTCTGGGCCCACACCTCATTCCTTCTTCTTGTCTCATGGTTGAGACCTTGCTTGCTGGGTGAGAACTTCTTAATATTGATTTCTCTGCCTCTGTGAGAAAAACTCCTAAAATATGTATTGGTCTCTAGTTCTGTCAGCATGGCACAACTATAAAACATCTTCTGCATACAAATTTGTAGCTGTCATCACAGTTTTGGCATAGCGATATTTAGGTATCTTTATGTGCCTCTTAGATTTGTGATGCATGTGACATGCAAACATTCTGTGCAAACACAATCAATTTGACATGTTCAACAGCAGGTCTACTTTGCATGCACAACATGTCTGCATGAAAAGATGTACTTTCTCGTCAAATCTGATGCTAAGCAGGTGTGTTCTGGAGATTCCTCCACTCCAAAGTCTTCAGGCGCTGAGCAGAGATCATATGAACCCAGAATATACTGGACATGAGGCTACAATCTACCCTCATTGTCATGTGTCTTACGGGGACACCAGAAGTGAAGATTTTAGTAATTCAGGTTGGATGCCTTTTTCAGCAAGGTGGCAAGGTACTATTTGTTTTTTCACTTAATTCACGAGGAGGCAGACTGAGCATTGGATATGATTAGAACCCACTTTCATTTTAGCCTTTAGTTTTCTATTCATTCGTTATTGTCTATTTGGCTTATATCTGACAAGCTGAAGAACACAACTTATCAAAAGTGATTGAAATACATGAAACAGTTTTAATAAATTCAGCCTTAGGTTCTTTTTCTCTGACATTGCTTTTCAGTATATCTTATATTAAGAAACTTATTTAATAGTGGCCCTCAATAGCTTAGAAATACATAATTACATGTTAATTATGAATTGACTTACTCATTGCAGCCAATGGCATCTATCCTAAGAGTACGCTTTGTTAACTTTCCAAGGAAATAGGATCCAGATATATTACCACAGCTGAAGCATCTAGTGACGGAGTCATTTTTTGAAATGCCTTTGATTGAACTGCATTCCTACAGCAGGTATGCAAGAGTGCACGCTGAATGCATTCTCAAAGTGACCCTGTCAGACTTACGGTGACTGTATCTTCTCTCTGAACTTTTGATAAAATGCTCATGATTACATGCTGATTTTGTCAGAAACGCCATCCAGGCATGAACAGCGTATCTAGCGGCAGCAAGGTCATGATACAGCAAGTTTGCATCCCACGAAATAACCTACCATTAAGAACTCATTTTTACCAATTTATAGCCAAAGCTCCTGTGGAATGCACCTACAGATGTTTTCCTTTTATACATAGCTTAGCAGGTGATCTGGTATCCACTGAATTCTAGTAACTCAAAAAAAGTGCAAAGAAATGCTATTTGTATACAGCCTGTGTTGGAAAAGGATTTGGATAGCACATACAGTAGGGAAACGACATTTTTCCAGGCATTGTTGATAGTTCCATTTCTCAAGCCTCTAGCATTTTAACTATTCGTATTATCACTGACTGCCATTTATCTTATAAAAATCAAAATGGTGGCAAAACAAATTCCATACATTTTTACCACTTAAATGCACTTATTTGTTGGAATGCAAATACTTTCTATTAAAAGGGTATCATCTGGTATGCTTCAGTTCAAATTTGATATTCAGTGTTAAGCCTAACTGTTCTTTTTTCAGTTTGCTTTTCAATCTCTTCTGCTTTTTGAATAGTATTAGGAGCATTTTGTGTATCTGAACTGTGAAGAACCAGTTCTGGTTGTGTAGATTCTCACTGATTCTGCATACCTGTAGTAAATCACAGTATTTTCCCTCTGACCACATTTAAAGATGTTCCCTATAAAAATTCCAATAAATTTATTATTTGGAATAGGACTTCCTTTGTTTGTGGTGCGCAGAGGTTGTTCTCTGTGTGCAGAGGTTTTTGTGAGGTTTTTGGTGTGTGTAGCTGTTTTTGCTTGTGTGCTTTCCCAAGCTGTAAGTCCTCTCTTCTTTTTTTTTCCATAGCATTGTCATGATCTGTTACCCAATTCATTGTTCTTTCATAAAAATATAATTATACAAAATCATTGAGATTATTTGATACAGATGTCAAGAATTGCACAGTTTTCCCCATTTCTCCCTGTTAAATCCTCATAGGAAAAAAGTTGTATAGAACGCTATAGAAATTAGTAAAGACAAAAAAAGACACTTAAAAATGCCGACATTTTCTATAAGCTCAAATTTTCATCCTCTTTCACTATTTGTCTCTTGGTTCTGCTTCCCAAATTTTCTGCAGTCTAGTCCTTTCTCCCTGACACTTCCACAGTTTATCTGACAAAGCATTAGAGGGTAAAGGCTTTTAATGAGATCTCTTCACCTGTGCTGTATATTATTTGAATATTCTTCTCTTTCCCCAAGGAGGAAGTGGTGTTATCTTACAGGTTGTCTTTTTGTTTACTATTGAGTCTCTCTTGCATAACAACAGGCAAGAGAGTACAGTAGCAAAAGAAGTACTTATACCATTATTGAGATTTAATACTGCATTTATAGTACTATTGGCATTTTAGAAAGAGGGTACAAAAGTGTTTGCTAAAAATAGAAGCAAAATAATTAGGTAGTAAAAGCACTGTCACTATGCTTTGATCATTGCACAGAACCTCTTGCATACTGAAGGAGTTGTTGATAAAGCAGCCTTGTGTAACTGTTTGGTAGAATTGGTATGGTTTGGCAAATGTTCAGTGTTTAGCTGTGTAATGTGAATAAGCTTCTAACAGACGAGTTTTCTTGAGACAACTTTTATGAAATTCTTAAGAAACCAGTTTTGACCGAGTCTTTGATACCCGAGGAAATATTTAATATAAACTGAGCTTTTTTAAAGTCTTACCCCTTGGCCCTCCTGTCTTCTCAGAGATGAATAATTGGTTAAAATGATTTATTTCAGAACTTCACAAGCCTGCCACAATATACAGTGTAAATCACATCATTCTTTTTACTGTACATCTCCTTTGCTGTGGTACCTAAGCTGAGAGAAAACTTTTCAGTGTACTCTGAGGATCACAGATGGACAGAACGATTATATTTGTCATGACAGGACAGATTTGTTATAAATGCAAATCCTTCAAGGCCTATTACTGAATTAGAAATGTATTTTATGTAACATGGTGTTTGATGTACTAAAATATGACATGGGCGACAATATCAGTAGTGGAACCAACCAAAGTATTTTAAAATAGCTGCTTAATAATTCCAGAAACGTGTCCTGACATGTGCCTTCTAGCACTGTCAAGGAATCATTATGCCATTTCTTAGCCACCTCCAGCACTGACTTAAAGTCAGAAAGCTCTAACACTACTGCAGTTGTCAGCCTCATATTTCTGCAACAAGGTCAGTCTTGAGCTTTCTCAACCTTGAGGCCTTCCAAGGGAAAAGCATCTGATCTTTAAATCTCTAGTAACCTCTAGCTTATGGCAGATTTGAGACTAATTGAGACAAACATATACTTTGCTTTCAAGTTGAGACTCCTCCTGATCTTAACAACTGTGAAAGATGACAGTTTGGAAATTGGTTTACAGATTCTTCTAAGAGTTGGTCTCCTTTCATCCCTTGGTTTGAATTACTGATACTATTGCTCCTTCATATGGTATGTATTTACTTTTACCGTGTGAAGTTTTAGCCTGGTGGCATGGACAATGACAAATGAAAAAAAACAACAGTCATTTCACACTTCTGCACTAGTGAGAGCTGATCTATCTCTGACATGCACCAAAATGTAGGCTTACTCTATTTTTTTTTTTAAATCAACAATGCTTTTAGCAACAGTGTTTAAGCCGTCAGTCTTAACCTGTTGTGGGCCTACTTGCTCAACAGTGACCTTATAATAGTGCTTCATGTTGTGCATAGTAGGAAATTCATAGCATCCTTTGATGATGTGTAAAGTGTGAACTAACAATAGATGTCATTCTACAGCAATGTCTCAGAAAACAGCATCCATTCTAATTGTCCAACCCCTGTGTTCACTCACTTTTTGAGACTTTATGGTGAGTTGGAGAATATTCACAACTTCTTGTAGGGGCTGCTGAACAATGCCACTGCACACAAGTATGTTTTAAGATATTCTATATATTCATTAAAAAAAAAAAAAAAACAACACCAAAACACATTTACTGTACAGGCAGTTTTTGTATATTTACATAGTTTAAGAAAAAAAGTATTTTTGACACATTTTTCCACTGCTTATTTCTTGGTTGAATCTTACCCACAAGAAGTTTCAAATTAAAGAGATACTTGAATGGCACAATTTGTAACAGTGTCTTCCAAACACAGTGATTTGATCAGTATTGACTTACAGTGCAATTTATTCAATGAAAAGACTCTAAGGAAAAGAAGGTTGTTTCAGGAATGGTATGAAGTATTGACCTAATGCAACCTCGTTTAGAAAAACTAGCAATATGAGAATTGAAATTGTACATCTGGAGGCAAGAAGGAAAGTGTCTGGTGCCTCTACAATTTACATATTCTCCCAAGCAGTGATATAAAATAAAGCCTGAACTGCTTCTGCAAAGCAAGCCTTCTGGCTATGTGTAAATTTCTGCACAAAATTCTGGTAGCAGATCCTGAGCTGACTTCAGACACAGTAATTTACATCTGCAGATGATCAAGCTCTGTTTGTGGGTTGTTTTTTTTTTTTTTTGTTGGTTTTTTGTTTTTTACGTTGCAGTGAGATAGAAAGCTCTGGAACCACATTTCAAATGACTGGCTTATGAAAATGATTTCCCACATGGCTCACAGACCACAGGAAGATCGCTGCATGATCGCATTTTAGCCTATGCTGCAACTTTTCAGAAGTAGAAATAGTGATTATTTTTGACCCATGGGAGTAAGAAGAAATCATTTTCCTCTCTAAAATGTAAATCATTGCAGATGCAAAATAAGAAAAGAAAACCCACAAAACAACAAATCACCATCAAGAACACAAAAACACAAATAAGGCATGCTCTCTTTACTAAGCATGATAGTAATATCATAACAATTTCCCCAGTGACAACCTCATAACAATCCACTTATCCTTCTGACCTGAGTTATGGTGCAGGCTAACATTCAGTTCCTCTGGCACACTAAAATCTTATACAAAACAAGATCAGGAGAGAATCGAGAAGTTCTGTCTTGTAAGAAATTTCTTAGCATTGTCAGCACACACATTTCAAGATTATTTTTTCAATAAATGTCAAAATATTTTCCACAAATATTTTGGCACTTTTGAAGGCAGCATGTGTTGTTTCATTTGAATTCAGCTCACTGTTTTGATATTGTTTGATATTAAAGAGCATTTCTGACAGGTACACTATTTCCTAAGAGCTACAGAAAACTCAGTATCCCTTGTGTATCTTCCATTGTGGCATCCTCTCACCTAAGGAGCAGAAATATTTTTGCATAGTTTCATTTTAGGCTTTCAAACATACTCTGCAGTTTGCCTTTTAGAGACTCATCTTGTTTTGAGGGAAACTGTAGTCTTCCTGTTGCCTGCTCAGAGAAAATATGACCTGAAGTGCAGCTTGTCACAGCAGCTGAGAGAAGCAGGCTAGTAGACCAGCAGCTCTGCATTCTTGAGAACTGATTAAAAAGCGTTTCAAGTTCAAATTAAATTGCATCACTGATATGAAAATCATATTTTTCTTATTTTATTGGTGTAAAAATTCAGATTTTCAGCATAAAAGCCTTTTCTTATTTCCATTTTACAGCAGCTTAATTTTTCCTTAATGAAACTTTGCCTTTAGAAAATCCTCAGAATAAATCAAATGGAAAATCCAAGAAGAAATACATGTGCTACATCGTGCCAGTCTGAAGGGACACCTGTTTATATTCCTACGGTACTCTCTTGATTCTGTAAATTTAATGAGAAGTGGCCATTTGCAACACTGGTACATATTCTTAAATTAGAAAAGATTAACCAAATTCACACATGGAATAATGGTTTCTACTTCCAAGTTTGTTCTGACTTAGTGCTGAGCCATCGATCATTTCATCATGTGGAAAGTGTGAAATAGAAAACACACATATATACAGACAGACACAGCTATTAAAAGCTCTGATTTACCTAACCCAATCATAAAATAAAAGTTAGTACTTTTCAAACAATGACTGATTCTGCAGTAACAATCTGTACTGAATGGCAAAACAAATATCACTGCTGCAGATAAGCAGATGTGTCTTCTCTTGGAAAAGAGACAACGTTGGAGCCCATCATTTCTTTCTGTTCTTCTGTTTGTGTGCTTTGTTAAGGACTGAGTATCTTTTTTTTTTTTATTATTTTTTTTTTTAATTTTCCCTTTTCGTTTTCTTTTCACTATGAAACAGTTAAAAGACATACATTTCACCACTGAACAGTAACTGGCCATTCACAATCTGAATCTCCCCCTAAAAATCTCTCATAGCCAACTTTAGTCCTATAACTAACTGATCCAAACTTAAGGCTGGTGAACAGGTTGGATCAGAAAGTGCCGTGTCATTGAGAGTCACTTCACCTACCCTACCCCAAGGCTCTCTTCCCTGAGCTCCCTCCTAGCCCACATGCCCCTGCATTTGACTCCCTACTCCATGCTCCTGCCACAGCAAAGATCTTATTGGAAGAGAATTTTGAAGAGAAAGTGAATTCTGAAGAAGCAGAATGTTCAAAGTATCTATTTTGTCTGATGGCACTTATAATCAAAGTATTTCCTTTATTGTTCTTGTTACTCCTCCAGATCATATAGTGAATCTTCAGCACTAAAGGATGGGCTTTTCCTGCTGTTTTCATTTCTAAATCAGTATTAGTTGTAAGAGAAGATAATTGGTTAGTTTTTTATCTAAAATTCAATGAAAAGTAAATTATTGGATATTTTCTATCTGAGGTTGCATGAAAAATAGAATACTTGATATTATTGATTCATGAGTTTTATCGCAGACTCTGAGAAAAATATTATTAAATCATGTATGGACAATAATAAAAACGATGATTTGATGTTTAAGGGCATTCTTGCTGAAAAGCTGAATTACTGTAATGCAATGATCCTACACTTCAGAGTTAGCTTTATGGAGATAGCTTTATGAATATGCATTGCAAAGCTGTTTTCTTTTTCTAACTTTATATAAAAAGTCTCATATGCAAATTCCCACTGCAGAGAATCTCTAATGAGCCCTGAGTATACTTCTAAATTATAGTCTCTTTTATTATGGACTAACCTTAGAACATTTTTACTTAGTGTTCAAGAACAAAATTTACTGTCCTGAAGGTCAAATTATGTGAAAAAGTGCAAGTGAAAAACAGCATGCTTGGAACATGCAATGCCATAGTGATTCTGTATCTATCTTTCCATCAAGTAGTATTTATTTTAATAATTTTCTAACATTACTAACAGATGCAGAAATAGTCAGTCTTTCCTGTTGTCAATTTTCGGTCATTTGGCTTGCACAACTAATGAAAATAAGAAAGAAAGAAAGAAAGAAACAAAGAAAAGAAACACCAGGAAAACCAGTTTAAAAATATTATTGCAAACAAAAGATGCTTAGAAGACTGGTGTCACTTAAAAGTTGTATGAGCCTATGTAAAAATGACCTACTTTGACCACAACACCAATAGAATTTACGATACTTCTAAGTAGTGTCAAACCTCTCAGATTACCCACAAAACACCACTGCTCTAATAACGTTACTGAAAACCAGAGAATTGCACTAAGTTGTTCTTGTTAAAACAGCTTAATCCATTCAACAACAGAAGTTCATGTTTTACAAGCCATTTAATTCCTCCCCATCATTAAGAGTTTTGGAAACATTTTGTTTATACAGTGAGGTTTTGATGTATTATATTGCATGATATTCCATGGTAGTTTTTCAAGGACATCTGCTGGATTTTGCTGAACAATTCTCAAAGGTATTGCTGAAAAATATCCATGCTCCAGCAGTTTCAAGCAATTTTTAAAATTTTGGGTTTTTATTCATGGAGTGAAAGTATTTGTTGTTGTTGCTCATTTTTAACAGTCACTGTAAAATGCAATGCAATTAGCTGGACTGATTTACTATAAGTAGTGTAGAACAATGGTATTTTTTTTTCTACTCTCCTGTTTTTGCTTATGTGATAGAACATCTCTTCTATATATAAATTAAAACACACACACACATATGTATATATATATATATAAATGTAGAGCTGCAACTACTGGATAAAATAATTATGGTGCCTCCAGGTAGTTGTGGAGATATTAGGCCTACAGCTAGGCCTAATTTATAAGTGAAGTCAAGTTTAGCTTGTCTGCAGCTCAGGATAAAGTAAGTTTATTGTCTGTAACCCTGTTTTGTTGCAGTGGATAATAAATTTAAAACAAAGCTGCTGCCAAACCTAAAAAATAAAAGGAAACAATTTCACTCTGAACATTCTTCCTTTCCAGTACTGAGACAGCACGTATATGGCTCTACTACAGCTATCTTATTACAGTACCATAATTGGTATTGTAATTGCACATGACGTGGTGCAAAATGTCATTTTCTGAAGTGACAACTTTGTTCTTTCAAGTTACCACATTGAGGAGAAAAAAAATAAACAATATGTTTAATAATGTAGGATTCAAAAATAAGATAAATACATTGAGCCAAGATTTTTTTTTTCTTTTTTTTCTTTTTAGTTTATGTCAGTAGAAATGTACATAAAAGCAAATTAACTTACAGATTTATAGCTATTATAGTCCCTGCACACCTGACTGGTTATACAGAAACTGAAGAGAATCACTCAGTATGAGTACATATATACTCACATATACTAGTATATTGCTACTGAGCTTACACTTTCAGATACTGTCTTGGATCTTTTGTGGCTTAGAAGAATTTTAAGTATTTTCTTGGGGATTTTTAAGTGGCTGCAAATGTTAATGGTTGACATCATGTTAAATTTTAACCACTTTAGGTAAATAAGCCTTTTCCACAAGTTTTCAATGTTTTTTTTCTAAATCATTACTTAAACTTTACTAGTTTATTTGAATCACAGAATCACTATGGTTGAAAAAGACTTCTGAGATCATTTAGTCCAACCGTTCACATAATACTAATGTTGCCCATTAAACCATGTTCCTTAATACGACATCTAAACATTTCTTGAACATTTCCAGGGATCGTGACACAAGCACCTCTCTGGGCTGCCCATTCTAAACCTGACTGCTCTTTAAAGAAGAAGATAAAACAATATGATTTCAGGAAAAAAAAAGTAAACTAATTTATAATGTTACCATTTGTATTATTACAAAAATAGAAACCCTATACGTTGAAGCAAAACAAAAAAAGTGGTGTGCTCTTTAACAAAACAAAATAAAACAGATGGGAGACAGATGCAGACAGATTACTTAACAGAATGGAATAAGAAAACATGAGGAATGACAAGATATCAAAAAAGTGCATGGCTGACTGTTAAAAGCATCTGATTGCTCATATAAGATGGGAATGACTAAAAATGTGCGATTAAAAGTTTAGTAACAGTAGTTTCAATTGAGTGCAGAAGATGGAGTGAGACAGAGGAAAAGAGTTCCAGACAACCTTAATGAGAATACTGAATATAACAAAGAGAATAGAGAGAATGGAAGAAGTGTTTTAGGTCTTTTTTTTTTTTTTTTTTTTTTTTTTTTTTTTAGGGCTGAGATGTTTAACATCTTATCATGTTTTTATTTTCAAGGAAAATAAAGAAAATGAAAGATAAAAACAGAGCAAAAAGTATAAGAGAATGTGATAGGATTAGTAGGATAGGAAATAGATGAGAAACTTGTGCTTCTTTGTAATGAAGGATGTTTGTGATGGAGAAAAGAATGTCAAAACAACACGAAGGCATACATAAACACCTCATTTTTTCAGTTTTATTTTCAGAAGAAAGTGACAAGATATTATGCAGAGATGTAAAAAATTTGATGGAAGCAAGAAGGAGAAGAAGGAATCACAGATTTGAAAGAAGTTTAAAACAAGTCCAAAAAATGTAGGATGCAATATACATGAAGAGGCTGATGGCAGTATTGAATGCATCCACTGAAAAGAAGAAACAACATGCCTCAAAGAAAAAAGTGCTCAATAAAGTAGGAAAGAAAAGCTATTTTGAAAGAGAGAACTCATGAAGTAGGGGCACAGATTAAATGAAAATGTGAACAAGGAAATACACAGCTCAAAAGAAATTGGTGATAAACCTGAACGCTGAAACATCCAGAATGAAGGCAGAATATCACAGGGAGAAAAACAGAGAACCAGGTGGAAATCTGCTGCTGCTAATGGGAAGAGCTGATTGAAGAGCAAATGTCAGTAAGTTAGAGCAAGAAAAATAGAAGCTGTCTGCAGCATCACTCTGGGAAAGAGAAACCATGGGAAGAGGAAAAAAAAAAAACCAAAAAAACCCCAAACTTTTAGAAACTGAAGTATTTCAAATGGAGTGTGTAAATAGAACCTGTCCGATACCTACTTGTCATGGTTCGGCCTGGTTCAGCCTGGTTTTCCATTTAAACTTAAGAACAGATCACTGGTCATTTTATTTTAGAGACTATTCAGAAATATGTTTGGGCAGACCATAGTAAAGAAAAAGATTCCGGAGGTTGAAAGTTACAGGTTGTGAAGGAATTTTCTTATAAATTTGAATTTTACTCCTTTTTGATAAAGAGGTCTTTAAAAGTTTTTAGGGAAATAGACCAAAGGATTAACCCCACTTTTTGCATATATTTCTATCCTACCTACACTTGCTACAGAACTAATCAATTACATATTAAGTGCAGTGTTATGAAAGCACTGTGCAATTAAATGTTAATTCAGTTTGAAAGGAATACAGGACAAAATGTTTTTATTTTTCTTTTATATGTGCTTTGTGATCACTGTGATCTATTTTCTGTGCAAATAAGTTTGCATACTGCAAGTGATCATGAATAAGTGCCTTGTAGTTTGTACGTGGCATGAAGGTAAAAGACAGGATAAAGGATAAAATTCTCAATCTGATAAGATCAGATAATATAACTAGTAAGTACACTTGAGGTACAACTTGATGCACTGCTGATCCAATATCTGAGCAGAAAGCCAGAAATTTCAAAGGCCTCCTTCTGTGTTTCTCAGAACATTTAATCATTTAGATTATGTCATCACTGCAGATTTGCCTGAGATCTGTATCAGAACTTACCTGTCTCAAAACATCTTACAGTGGAAGTGATTTAAATCCACCACCTAAAGGAGCGGAAGATTTACAAGTGATAACGTAGGCAAATGCTTTCATTTAGATCAGAACCCACTTTCTACAATGAGGATTCAGGATAAATCATGAGGGCTAACAGTCTTCGAAAGTTGATGGTTTCACTAAAATTTACATAACTAGCTCTCAATATTTAATTAAAAAAACAAAGTTAACAAAATTGGATATATGTGATCAGATGATAAAGGAATGTGATTTCAATGAATTGGTGAGCAAACTGCACATTTTTCTGAATGCAGATGCTTACAAGTCTTACAAGTCTTGAAGATGTTCTTGAAATTACAGTGTTTTGCACTACGCTTTCAGTTATGGAAATAAAGCAGCATTTGGGGTACTCATCTTTTTTCTTTAGAAAAGTAAATCTGATAAAATGCTGTAATACTACTCAGAAAGTGAGCATGGTTAGACAAAGCATTTCCCAGAAGAAAGAAGCAATCTATAAGAAAGTCATTCTCTGCTCTCATTCTGGACAGAGTTGCCAAAACTACTCCTATTCATCTACATTACTACCTTAGAGATAGCCTTGCTTGCAGGAATTTACCAGTGTTGCCATCCTCAAGAAGGTTAATTGGAATTAACTAAAATAGATGAACTTTGAAGTGAATTAATTACATTATCCTAAGTCCTGGTGCAGATATTCCTATTTAAAATTAAAATGATCTTAATTTAGCTTAGCTTATTTCACTCTTAAACTAAAGATAAAATGAATTAAGATAATTTCAAAACTCATTTGCATTAATTTTCCTGTGTATACATGTGTAAACAAGCACCAAGATCCTAAAACCTCATTTAGTTTCATTAAGCATATCAACAATGTATCAGAACTGGAAGACTGGTTTTCAAACACAAGTTCTTCACATTGACATCATGTAGGATGATCACAATCTATGAGCTTTGTAAATTTTTAAAAGTCTTTCTGTAAAAGCAGAAATTTCTTTAACAGAAGAACTTTCTACACAATGGTACTTGTAAGAGGGGGAGAGCAAATGGCAAATTATAAACATCCTAATTTACACATATTTCATCTTTGAAAATGAAGACAGGAGTTTGTAGAAGTATTTCACATACAAAACAACCCACATCCTCTGATTACCATGCTTCTTTAAAATCGAGGAGCCTAAAACACGTGGGAAAATATGGAATTCTGCACCTCAGAAGATAAAATAATTTTTGAGCAGCCCTGATAAATGATGGCAGACTATTCATTGAGATTATTCAGAAAATAGAAGATGAGTAAGAGATTTTAATGAAACCTATGTACATAACTAAGGAACTCTGAGTAAAACACTGGATATGTGGTAAAAAAGAAGTCTGAATGCACTGTCAAAGGCAGTTTAACTCGTATTATTGCAAAACAAACAATAGTCTAACAACTGTAACAAAAATACTTAAGAAAACTAATGAGAATGTTGCTTCTAGTAGAAATTCCTTTTTTTTCTTTTTCTTTATCATAGTAGAGTAATACATAAACTGGCAAAAATATATTCATGAGAGAGCTGTTGAAATGCTTCCTGTGTGAGAAAATGGTCCAGAGGAAACAAGAGATTTTTATACAATTAGCAAATTAACTCTTAGTGAATAACACTATTAAAGGAGCAGTGCATTGCATTCCCAAAATTATAGTACAGTAATTAGAAGGATTTTCATCAATAAAATACAAATTGCACTGTACCACTCTAATGACTGTATCTTATTAATTATGGATAGAAAAACCATCAGAGGAGATGTATTTCACGTTAGTAGATAAAAATAATTTTTCTTAAAAGAAACAATATTTCTTAAAGTTTTGATATATTAGGTATATCTTAGATCACAGTTTTAAACAATCCACCTTCAAAATGTTCTTTTCTTATGGTTTTCTGACTGTCTCATGACCTGTGCAAAGATAATGGGATGAGTTTCAACAAGGCCAAATGCCGGGTCCTGCACTTCGGCTACAACAACCCCAGGCGACGCTACAGGCTTGGGGCGGTGTGGCTGGAGGACTGCATAGAGGAAATGGACCTGGGGGTATTGATTGATGCTCGGCTGAACATGAGCCGACAGTGTGCCCAGGTGGCCAAGAAGGCCAATGGCATCCTGGCTTGCATCAGAAACAGCGTTGCAAGCAGGAGCAGAGAGGTGATTGTTCCCCTATATTCAGCACTAGTGAGGCCGCACCTCGAGTACTGTGTCCAGTTTTGGGCCCCTCACTGCAAGAAAGATATTGAGGCCCTGGAACGTGTTCAGAGGAGGGCAACAAAGCTGGTGAGGGGTCTGGAACACAGGCCATATGAGGAGAGGCTGAAGGAGCTGGGAATGTTCAGCCTGGAGAAGAGGAGGCTCAGGGGAGACCTCATTGCTCTCTATAACTTCCTGAAGGGAGGTTGTAGTGAGCTGGGGGTTGGCCTCTTCTCTCTGTCATTAGTGATAGGACCAGAGGGAATGGCTTCAAGCTACGGCAGGGGAGATTCAGGCTGGACATGAGGAAGTATTACTTTTCAGAAAGGGTGGTCAGGCACTGGAATGGATGCCCAGGGAGGTGGTGGAATCACCGAGCCTGGGGGTGTTCAAGGAAGGGCTGGATGTTGTGTTGAGGGACATGGTTTAGTGGGAGCTATTGGGAATAGGTGAACGGTTGGACTGGATGATCTTGAAGGTCTTTTCCAACCTTAGTGATTCTATGATTCTATGATTCTATACAGCTTCCTGAACACTTCCATGATGAAGCAGTATAATCGTGGTAACACTGTAAACAAGGATGAAGTGTTGTAAGGGACAGGAATCAGGACAAACCAGGACTGCTTCTAAATCTACTTCAAGTTTTCTATGTGTATCTAAACACACAATCTCGTAGGTACCTATCTCCTTTCCTCAATTTTTCAGCTGTATTTGGTTGTCTTTGTTATACATAAAACTAAAAAGAGATGTGATAAAGTTTCATGCTGTTGAATAAGATTTTTATTATTGTTAGACCATAAGATTTTTAAAAAGAAAAAACAACAAAGAAAAAAACAAAACAAAACAAAAAAAAACCCCAGCTTTTCAAAGATAGGCTCAGCACAGCGCACAGTTGCTCTGTCAAAGAATGGGAGAATGGCTAAAAAACCCCACAGTCCTTACGTGACAAATGAATTTGTTAAAGATAGTGGAGGAAGATCAGTCAGGAGTTAAAAGACAGATTTGAAAAGAATCAGAATGCAAAGTTTTCTTTTAGATCTCTGTCAGGCTCGAAGGTTTCTCAGTTATGTTTTGCATCTTATAACTACACACAATTTATAATGTAGTTTTCAACTGCTGTTATTCCTCCTCATCTCAGGCTCACAGCTTTGGCAAAGCATTTGCTGCCTTTTCACCATAATCAGAGCACTGAGAGAAGAAAGAATAACATTAGTTCATATTGCTGCTGGTCTGACTGCAATTATAAAACAGAACTATGACTAGTTTGTGTTCATTAAATAGGAAGGTCACAGGTATCTTCGAACTGACACTCATTCTTTGTGTGCAAACATATTCTCTTTCATGTTCTTACCTCAGAAGGTGGCTTTTAACTAAACTTTCAAAAAAAAAAAAAGAAAAAAAAAGAATTGGCAGTACATGCTTCTTCTTTCATAATATCTAATATAATTTTTTTTTGAGACTTCTTAAAATATTTTAAAGGAAACATTTAAAAAGTCAACTCATTAGGAAACAAATTTATAGTAAAAACTTCTATAACTGAGGGCAATAACAAAAACCTCTCTGAAAATCTTCTCCAGACAATAAACAATGTCTTTGAGTTTGGCACTTTTCAAAGTGACTAATGATGACTTTCTCAAAAAGTTATTTTCTAGATGTACTCAATTCAAGGAAACGTTGCCAAAAAGAGGAAAGCATTCTAAATTCAATTTATGGTAAGTTATAACATTTTATGTCCCGAGATGCATTAGAAAGGTAAAAAGCATGTTTTGAAAGTCCTGTCACTTTTCCTATCATTTCCTCTATTTGTAACAGCAAAAGTTGAGTTTGCTTCTGAACCATACAATAACTGTGAATGAGCAGGACCTCCAGTAAAGATAGCATGTAAACTGCATGCTCATGAGATGCAGTTAATGGACATCTCTGTTAGCTTATATGAGGCAAGTAGCAGACATCAAAGTAAATTCCAATTCAGGCTACAATGCTGAGTGGAGCCTACCTTTGATTTTTCTGGAACATCATTCACAGTAAGATCTATGCAATATTAACCAACAATCACATAGCTCAACAGTAAGTACATGTTGCTTATTCTAGCCTGCATAAATCCACAACAATGCAAGACACTGAGATTACACTATGTAAACATTAAAAAATAAAATAAAAATCATTAACCTGCAGGCCAGATGTGCAGCACCAAGATGTTATATTAGAAGCACTACAGTAAGTGAAATAGTCTTTCTTTTACAATCCCATCTAAGGTACATTTGTGAGATACTTGCTGCACCCAAGGTATTTGTGCAATATCTGAAGGACCTCTTACGTCAGAAAGATGCAAGGTTAAATTGCCATTTTAAAGCAGAGTGCTTGGGCACATCCCGATTGTCTGTAAGTGCTCCAGATTCTTTATGTCTGCTTCTGTTTTCTTTCATTTTCATTTTCTATTGCTCATGTTTCCCCTTTATAGAATAACTGAATATTGATTCTTTATTTCCATCATTGCTGCCCATTCAGGTGGAGCACAGACAGACAAGTGTTGAACTTATTCTTATCTGAACTTCCTGGTTCAGAACTACTCAGCCAGGAATACAAATTACACATCCACAGCGATCCTGTAAATTATATCACTCTAATGCACCTCACGCCTCAGCAGACTCACACTTTTTGATAGCATAATATGCAGAACCAGAGAAGCACTTTAAATATAACCATTTCTAATTCAGTAAAGACAGAAAAAGAAGAAATGTTTTTTGTAAGACTGTCTCTTCTGCATCTCATGCTGAAAGTATTTCTAGAAAGAGGATAGAATTTTGCTCTTTTAAAAATGAGTTATGTGATGATTACCTCAAGGAATATTAAGAGAAACATGAGGATAATTCCATCAAGGCTTTTAAAAATCCTGTATGTAATTTGTCTTTCTTTTCAGAGAGTTAAGAATCTAAACTGCTATAGCAGAAACAACCATTTATCTGCCATTGTTCATTCCCAGGAGTTATTCATAAGCCCCACATTGGTTTTCAGAAGGAGCTAACTACCTCAACTTTTATTCCAAACATGTACTGTCTGCACTGTTCGTTGCCTGGTCATATGCAATTTACTCTTTTATGCATTCTCATCTCATTTTTGCTTTCTTATTTAAATGCAGTATTATTTATTGTGATGTAAAAAGAAAACAGCCTCAATCCAAGGTGATTGCTAAGACAAAGCAAGTGCTAAGTAGCTTTTGCCATTGCCCTCATAATGTCATTATCAACCTGCTTGTGCTTACCATCGGGAGAGTCCAAAGTGGTTCATTTTTTCCAGATCTTTATTTCCAAGATAGTTCTCAACCACTGTGTAGTTACTGAGAAGCCAATAGTCCAAAAAGATATGGGAAATGAAGAGTCATAAGCACACTATACCAGTGTTTGATAGAATCAAATCATAGAAACACAGATATTTACACAATGGATTTTAATTGCTATCATTGCCTCTTTTTGCACTTTCTATTTCTTACAAGCTTTAAAATGTACTTGAAGACAACATGAGTTATGGTATTCACTGTCTTCCATAAGCTGCAGAAATGTGCAACCTTTGATCAATCAGTAGGAATCATGTGTGCACTCATGATGTCACTAATTTCAGACAGGGGATTGTTAAGATTGAAAAAGTCAAGGACTCAGAGAGATGATGTGTCTCAGTTAAGCTTGTCTTTGCAACCTTTGAGGCCTTTCTATGTCTGTAGCATGATGCAGTTTTTGATTCTAATGTCTTTATTGCCAAGTATTCATTTAACTCGTTCATTTTGTTGGTGTGTCTTCATTAGTGAATGACTAATTTCTTTTTATTGCACACGTCAGGCTCAGCTCTCAGGACGGACCTGTTCACCTCTTCTCGGGAGAAACATTCATCTCTCTACTACCTCTTGTATAACATTCATCACTGAGGTATCTGACTTCACTAATATTAATGTATCTACTTGGGCAGAGTTTTTGTGAGATGAAATATGTGACAGACTAGAACTATGGAAATTAATGTGAAGAGAAATAAGATTAAAGGTACTCTCAAAATTCTGATTATCAGACTGAGGCAGTTAGAACCTGTTAGTTCAGAGTACTTATAGCACTAATAAACAATATACTTTCCATTTAAACTCTTAAAAAAAAAGGTAGAACAAGTTTACACTTACACAGGCTTTAAGAAGTTTGCCAGAATAGTTGCTTGCTGTTTTTGATTTCTCAGTACTCCATTTTTGCATTTCTGCATGCATGACAGCTGTTCTACTCATTTCTTGAAAGCCCTATTTCTATTTTATTTCCTTCAGGAAAGCATTTTACATTATCTTAAGGAGAACGATACATAAACTGTGTTCACTTTGGAGTACAAACAGGCACTGCTATAGATACTCCACCTAATTGTGAGATTATATGGATCGAGTCTTTTTCTGTATCTATAACTATTTCCCATTAAGCTATCTAATGATCCTAGGATATTGGTGAGTTCTAACTATTTTTTAATAATGGTTATTATGACTCATCCATCCACTCTACTTTACTTTTCAGTGCCCCATGGAAAACATAGGAAGCCTTTTAGTAACATATCCTAATATATCATAGCAATTTAACTCCTAATAGATTTTATTATCGCTTTTAATTCTTTTTTTTTTTTTTTTTTTTTTTTCCCCCCAAGGATATTGATTTTGGGAGTACAGTATTCTTGCAATTAGATACAACTAGTTTTTCAGTATGTAATCATTTTTGTTTTGTAACTTTTGCTGGAGACAAACTGCCTTAATATAACCTCAGATCTCTCTAGCTTGTACAGATGTTGAAATAACAAGAACATTAATATGATACACAAGTGAGTGAATACAAAACAAGACAGTACCTACAATACTTTAGAGAAATGGCTCTATTGTCTGACTTGTCAACACATTAAAACCTAAAACTACTCTATACCTATACACACACAGCTCTTAAAAAGCAGTTAGGTGAAGCAGACAAAGGTAACATAGCTTTTCACTGGGTAACATGAAATGCCTTTGTGGTGGTTTTTTTTTTTGAAGAGTTCTTGTGAACAGCCTACTAAGAAATAAAGAAGGCATCTTCATGGCAGTCTCAGCCATCCATTTCTCAGCAAGCACATACTCCAGCCTCAGCAGAAGTATTCTGCAGAGAACAAATTTTATGGTCTGCTTCCCTGTGAAAATTTACATAAAACCAGCAAGCTTCTTTGGTTAGAAGGCAGTGCTTTACAGGGCTAGATCACTGTTTGTTCTATCAATAGTACTTGCTTAAGCATTACACTGTGAACTGTTTCTCCTTTATTAACAATTTTGCTGCTGTTCTTCATATATTAAGCAGAAAGTGAAGCAGAAAAGAGGCATTAAACCTTGACTAGAAATGTTATTCTAATATCATCACAAAAAATATTATATTTACTATTCACAGGAGGAGAATAAGTATCGATGTTTAGTTCTTTTTGAAACATAAAGTATTAAGTACGACATGGAGTTTTGTCAGTATCTTTTCTCACAATTAATGCTGAGTTATATATATATGTAAACCAGTCAAAATGTCTGCTTTGTTATTATAACCTTTGTTACCCACTCACAGCCTTTAGTTTTTAATCCCAAGTTACCTTTTACTTTTGGGGTACTTAGAGTAAGAAATAGTCATTTTTTCTCAGATAGCAGCAGGGTGGTACAAGTCCTTTTATTTATATCTTTTCCAGTGCAATACTAAATGACAGATTATTGCCAGAGAATATAAGAAACTAAGCAAAGATCCTGCTTAGCGCTCTGGAGTAGAAAAAGTCATTTCTCATCATTCTATCAAAATTCAAATAGGATTTGAATGATTGAGAACCTCAAGTACTCATGGATGGAGATGTCATGCTTTAAACACTTTCAATGTGCACACCAGCACTGTAGTCAATACTGCCTCAATATCTTTCTTCAGCAACATGAGAAATTACCCTAAAAACCTTCATATTTTTAAGTAATTATTGTCTTAAGTGATTTAGATTAGTACAGTTTTTGAGAAAGCACCAGAAAATCTGATTTATAAGAGTTATTCAAATAAACTCCAAACACTTTTGGAACCACACAGAAATCACTGTGCCACTGATCACCAAGAGCTGTCATGAAGTCATCTAAAAAATCTGTAGGAACAAATTTAGGAATTAGCCTTTCTGTTTTTGTCTTTCTAGTCACAAGACCTCAGATTTTTTTTCTGCATGTATATCTTCTTTTGCTGTTAAGAGAAAGATTAGCTTATAGTGTTTATAATGAAGACACCAAGCACATAGCATCCTTCCTCAGAAACAACAAGCTTCTGCACCAGCATGGGTATCTGAGATACACACAAGTATAAAACTGTCCAAGACCATTATTGATTTTAACACGTATAAAGCAACTCAAGCATTAGACGGCAGACATTGCTAGTCATAAAGATTACAAGGCATCGCTGTATCTTCAGCAAACACATAATGCTTCTGTTAATGCAGCAGATTATTCACTTTGGAATCAGAGTCCTGGAAGTGTCCTTGCTGTCTGCTTCTACATACTTCAGTTGCAATCACAATAAGAAGGGTAAGGCTACTGCTACGTATCACAGTGTAATGCCATCTTAAGCAAATACCTGAATAGCCATCTTGCTGGTGACTTTGTAATTGCAGCTGAAAATCTATCCTATCTGGGAGCCTTCAGAACTTTTTGTAGCCTTATTAGACACTAGAGTCAAGCAAGCTCCATGGCACTGTGCTAATGCAAAGTAACCCAAAAAAGCTTAACTGACTGTATCACCGTCAGTTTACAGGAACAAACAATAGCAAACAAATATCAACAAAAACACTCAGAACTGTAATGGCCTTATTTTAAATCACACACTGTACTGGGATTAGAAAATAATTTTTCTTCTTTTAGGTAAAAAGATTATCATTCTACTAATTATTCTCAGCAGAATATAAGAGATGAGAAAATGATCTAAAACTTTTCCTGATAGAGCTAAACTCATGACTAGGCCTAACAGGCTCATTATAATGATCAACAAATTTTGCCTTGGTAGATCTAGAAAGAGAATTGCTATTAAGATAACATTATTTACAGCTGATTTTCAATATACAAAATTGTGTTGCTGCCTATACTCTCACACAACTAAAGGTGAAATAATCCCTTTGTATTTCAATGCAAAGAAAGTTCATTTTAAAAATGACTTAAGGGTAGTTTATATACAATTTGGGCATTTTAAAAACATCTCACCTGAGCAAAAAGATAACTGGGCAAATTTGGTTAACGGATTGGGCTACCTATAAGAGGGGTAACAGTGCTCCCAGTACCCAAGCCAACATGCTCAATGCTTTCTCATGTGGAGGTGTTCTTTAAGTTGGTGTGCTCTGAGGGAATGATCAACCTACTGGCATCTGAGTGTCCAAATTGTAGATTTCACTTAGAATTATGTTTGAAATCTAAGGGATGTTTATAAGTGCTGACTGAATGTAGTAGACCGACTCACCACAAGCAGTGATGCAATACTTGAACTTCTAGGGATTTCATTACATGCAAATGATTGAATCAGTCTCCATACAGTTAGAGAGGAGGAGTTAGAAATTGTTTATGACTGCATGACAATTTATAGCCCAGAAAAATTAACACAGATAGCAGATAGCTGTTTGAACAAGAGCCTCTACAAATTGTTTTCTTGTTCTATGGCTGAGTAAGCAGCCACATCAAAGTTCGCTTTAGTTTACCACTGCAGTGATTTGAAATGAAATTGGAACTTGTTATAGGAGTTACTGAAGTATAAGATCTTACTCTCTAGGTGGGTTTTCCCCAGAAACCTGCAATGCTGATTACAAAACTCAATTACGAGCATTTTTAATTTTCAGATGTTTATCACAGTTTTATAATTTATTATCATAAAAAATATTATTTTACAAGTTCATATTTACCTACATTTAACAAATGAACAAATAAAATATAAGAAAACAATAGGTTAGGTCCATTAGGATGTTCATTTAGTTTCAACAGAGTACTAAAATGTATATATACCTTTACTATATATTATAGTTTATATAAACTGAATTATTCAATGATGGGTCACAAAACAAAATGTATAAATAGAAAAGGGTTTTTTGAGAATGGTTTTGCAACGTTTGTTCACACAGACTGTTTTAGAATTTATTCTGTTTATTGCAAAGTGCTACTAAAGCACAATAACTCTGATGCTCACTTCTTTTGCTGAAAGTATCATCTAAATCAAATCCTTAGCATGCTGTATTGTCTACTGTCTCTTCAAATGAATAAAAAAATGCACTCATTTTCTTATAAATATCTTCCACATGAAAAAAAAAAAAAAAGAACATGTTGATCAGGTCTTGAAACTAGACAATAATATTTTTATTTGAAACCAACCATGCTATTGAAAATCATCTGTTTCCAGTAGCATTGTAAAGCATTTTGTAGCTAATACTTAAGTTTATGGTGAGAACACCATAAAGATGAGTTGTTCACAGAAATAAATAAAAATACATAGATATATTAATGAATAGTTCTTTTGTTTAAAGAAAAAATACACATCCACGAAGAAGGAATTTCAAATGAAGTAAACAGCCTAATAATAGGTTATTTATATTGACTCTTTAATTGTAGAGCTACCATAGTCATTACATGTTATTTTGGTCAATCAAAATGATATGAAAAGTCTTGTGAATAAGGAACCAGAATATGGTAAGAATAATTTATTGCCATTTCCTGTCCATCACAGATATTCTAGGGGATAAAAATGTTTTATTAAGTCTTTTTCTGCCTGAGTTTCCACCTTTAAAACAGAATCCAGTGACGGCCTACAGAAGAAGCTTTACAGAGATGAACTGAACAGTGTTGATGAAGTACTTAGATAATGTCAGGAAAAAGGTCAAGAAGAAAATTTATCAAGCTTTTCTTTGAGTGTTTCTTTGAACAAGCTAATTCGCTGCACTATGAATACAAGAAAAAACACTGATACAGTGTTACAAAGCATTTCCTCATTTTATGCTAGATTGGTGGCTCTGAAATCTGCATATTCGTCTTCCTAAAAGATGAAAATAAAACATAGCAGTTGAGAAACCACAGTAAAATGTGTTTACAATTGAGATTGAAAAGAAAAGATCAGAGAGAAAATTTCCCTCTCACTGGAAAGGAGCAGTGGGCAAGGAGCAAATTCAGAAAATGGTAATGTTGTTTTTACCATTTGATGTTACTTGTTGTACAACAGTAAAATGCAAAAAGTAAGGACAGAAATTTAGTATTTCTCCCTATGTATCCTAGAGCAAACAATAGCTGCTGAACCATATCTACTTCAACTCAGATACCCAAATCTCATTAGCTAATATCCCACTGTTAATCGTACTCAGTCACACCCCTACAGATCAGAAAGTTTTATAAGGTATATTGTGTGATGTATTCTATGACTTATATTCTGCAGAAATAAAGTACACAAAACAAAAGCACTGATTTCCCTAGCATAACAATAAAAAAGTATCTATAAGAGAAATTTGCATATAAAGGACAATGAAACGTCAAGTTTTTGAGTTCAGCTTTCTACTTTAATATAAATAACAGTGACTTTAATCTGCATTTACAGATACTCCACTCTGTTACTAATTAACCAACCACCTTCCTCATGAGCAGGCACAACACATGAAAGCAACTAGAAACATGGTTTGATTTTTGATTTCTCATGTAGTCACATTGAATAATATCTATACTATCATGCATTCAGTTCTGATCCATGCCATATGTCCTGTCAGAGAATAGACTACTTGATCTAAAGAAAAGCCATCCCTATTCTTTTCCACTTGTTTTAAAAACATTTTTTTTACAATTCTTTACTCAAAATATAAGTAGTAGCAGCTATTTCACTGATTGCATTCAGTTGTCAAAACCAAAACATCTCCAGAAGACTGAAGATTTTGACATTTAGGAAACAAAACCTTCCCTTAACATAATTTCAAACCGCATTTCTTTCAATTAAAAAAAAAATAATCTTGAAAACTCAACAACAAATTATGGGATTGCATCCACAAGTATTATTTTAATTCGACTCTAGCTTTTGCTTTTAAAAACAAATTTTCAGAATTTTTATTTAGCTATGTATAAGTTATTTGAACACCTCAAATCCTTTTCTGTCATGGCTTAACTGGTCTTGAAAAATATGAGCTACTGTGACAAATGAACAACTCCTCAGAATATTTGACAGCACATGTATAAGGGCTGATGCATATTTCAGTACGAAACATTAATTGAAAACTACAAGTTCCAGGAGTTTTGGACACTGGGTTTTGTGAAGAATGTTTAAAATTGTACGTTTAATATGTTAAAAAGTATTAAATATTTTAAACATATAAAAGCATAATAGTACTTGACTATTAAGAGTAATAAGACACTTCAGAATAAAAGCTGATTAAAAATTAGCCCTCCTTAAACATGAAAACAAACAAGTGATAAATAATCATCAACTCATGTGACTGGAAGTTGTAATTACAGAGGCCAAGTTCATCTTTCACATCAACCATGTCACATGCACCTATATCTTCCATGTACATATCTTGTTCATTAAATGTACATGTCAAGTTCTGTTTCCACTGTAAGAGAGTAGCTTATTTCATTGTATAAGAGGCAAACCATTACTGCAGATTAAGAATTAACAGTAAATCTGCAGTGAATCATAAGCTGATGCAGCGCTTTTGCTAAGTCTTAGGAAAAGTCTAGTTTGTTGCCAGCTACTTTGTTGCTTTACTATTTTGTTTTGGAGGCATTCTCTCTTGGTTTGTAGAAGGCTTTTACAACACATAAGATATGTCAGGCAGAAGTTATATACATTTGCCTTAAAAACAGGGCCAAAAGGCAACCCTTTTAAGAAATGTTAATAAAAAAAAAAAGCAAAAAAATATACACAAATGCAAAATGCATTACTTCGGGCATGAAGTGGCTTACCTTCTGTTAAATAAATTGGGCTGGTTAGAGCAACAATATTCTGTAGTTACTTATGAGGTGAAGATTATTTCTTCGTAGCAAAAAAGAAAGTTCTGTAAGCATTGTGGAGATTTTCAGAAATAAGAAAACAGATAAATTCTGAGAAATTCTGTTTCTGATTATGGGAATCTAATATCAGTGTTCTTAGTGATACACATCACTATGAAGATGAGTCATTAAGTTAGCATAAACAGGCCAATCTCCTAACAATATACTAAACATTGCAATAAAGAATGTGGCTTGGATGTACCAGCCAGGAACTGGAAAAGGCCCAACATTATTATTAAAGAGATGGGAAAAATGTAATCAGAAAGGGTTAAGTATAAAACAGATTTTTGTTTATTTTAAATGGTCAGTGCAGTACACGAAGATTTCTAGGATAAGGAGTCAAAACAGGAAATTGTTTGGCTAAAATTAGGCTGCTTTGGAGTTAAAAATGTTATTTTTTCAAGGTTTCTGAGTTACCAGTTGAAGAATGTCGGTGAGGTTCTTTTGCCTCCAGTGTCTTCTTAGTCACTACAATCATTGCATTTGAGAGATCATCTCCCTTGGGAACTTATTATGCAGGAAATAAGGCTGTTAATTTATAGGGCACTTTACACTTGCTACACTTGTAGACTCTACTACCATACTGTCAGAGTTTGCTCTTCCTTTTCAAAACCCAATAACAGTAAACATAGAGAATATATGTGGGGAAGTAGCACGGATCACTAAATGTGATGTAGCTTCCCCATTATGGGTACCCCTTTCAAATACAAAGTTATTTATGCAGAAAGCACAGTAAATTTCAATGTTTATGTGTGAGAGCACTTACTATAGAATCCCTTGCTCAAATTTCCTTATCCTGGGAGCCCCCATTAACCATTGTAATATGATTAACCACAGATAATATGATTAGATTTCACTCTACTGTAGATGTCAGAATTGTTCCTCTTTATAATAAAGAATTAAAGGAAATATAGTTCAGTACAGAAGTAAACATAAGCATAAACAATAAGAATAATTGCAAAATATGAAAATAGTGCCTTTTGAGCTACATTAAGTTGTGCTTCAATGTCTTAGAAAACACTGCATGCCTACTACAGTGCCATCCCCATTAACTTTGCATATGACTTGTTCCTACAATTAATAGTAGCAGTGCTAAAAAAACAGAAGTTTTAAGAGCTCAAGCATGAAATGTGATCTTCGTTGCAATTACTGTGTGTTCTGAAGTTTTGCATTATACTGCTGCTAGAAGCTACAACATTTGGTTTTTATTCTTTTCAGTGGAAAGTTGAGCACTTGCAAATGTTACAACTTAGCAGATTTTTGTGGTCTTATACAAAAGCAAAGGCTGAAGCTAGAAATTGAAGGAAGAGATTTGTTAGATAAAAATTAATAGTTACTTTGCCCTGGACAGAAAAGAGAATTTTACATAGAGTTCCTATGAGAACTTCAGCTTGTATGCTGTTTTATAGACCATAACATAGCCTGAATAAGCCTCTGAATCTTGTATTCCTTGCTCTGCCTCAATTTATTTGTTTTATTAAACTATTAGCTTGCAAATGTGTTATGGGAATGTGGGAAAAAAAAAAAAGAAGTATTAGTAGGAGATCCAAAACCAAGTGTTTCTTTCGTTTATGGCTGCTGAGAAAACAAACTAAATAAATAAAAGAACAGGAAATGTAACAAGTTTTACAAGAATAAATGGAAAATATCTGAAACAGTCACCCCCAAAATTCAAAATTCAACATTAATACTTGGAATCCTTCCTAAAGCTCTCTTTATTAAATGTGAATACACACAAATGGAATAATGCATTGTTCTTTAGAATCTGTAGCAAGTGACTGTGCTGTGATATCAGAGCTGGGGAGTCACATTTTTTTCATCAACTATCTGGAAAAGTAAAATTTTCCATGCTGTTAATAATGATTCAAACTTGCACAAAAGAACAGAAAGGCACAGAAATAGAAAAAACAAAGTAATGCCACATTAGCACTCCTCAATCTATATGACTTTATGACTTTAATAGTGATATCTGACCTTAAAGTGTTGGTTTTTTTTCAAACATTTCAATATGCTCTATCCATTTGAAAATAGAAATGATAACCTTTTGCACTGTGAAGTATCTACATGAGCTGAATTATTTGAGGGTAGTTCAGCTCATCACATTATTTGTGGCATTTCTTAAAGCAGGATGTGAATATATTCAGCTGAAGGCTTTCCAATACAATTTGCAAGGAGTTATGAAAATTGGATGTATTTTTCCTTTTATAATATACACTACATCACTTCTCCAAAGCTACTGCCATTCTTTAATGAATATTTCTGATTATTTATAACAGAATAAGGGTCAAGGAGCATTAGAAACTGAATGCAGGCAGAACAGAGCTGCCTCCCAGGATACAATGCTAGCAGGCAAAGTCTGAGATTTCTTTCACTCTGTTGTTAGTGACCTCAGTCCTGACCCATCTGTAAATGTGAGAGGTAAATATGTCTGCTTCCAGCACAGACCAAGGCCTTTGACAACCATATACCAGGCAGTTGTACGTGACTGAATATGTCCATCAGCTTGTTGAGCATGGTTTATACTGCAGTCCACAAACATGTCTACAGACATCTTCTGACTATATTTTTCCTACCATGCCCCAAAAACTGATGGAGTTTTACCTTTGTTACTTTATGTTAGTGATCTCACTTACCAAATAATTATCAATGATATTTCAAAATTGGTTAAAACATGCAATATAAATTATAAGCAATTTTAGCAGTAGTTTTTAAATAACATATCTACTATGTATATTGCATATGTTATAGATTAGCTAATTCCAAAGTAATGGGATAAGTGCAACAATTATCCATTTCTCAATATGATGAGGTATCTGTGTATCTGCAAGAAATTGTTATCTCAAGACCACTTGCAAAGCAAAATTAAATAGAATTGGAAGGTGAATTGGAAAAGGACTAAGCCAAAAAAGGAGTCGTTAATAAAAGAAACTGAGATGTCAACTGTTGAATGTACATAGATGTACACATCGAGATACAGCGCTATATACTCCACACACAAATATAAACTTTTCTACTGAAGTCAATATGAAAGAATTCCCTGTCCAGGCTAGAAATAAGACAAAAGCATTAAGATGATATAATACTTTTTAAAAGTGTGATTGGTGGGCGGAAGTATAATCATTTATTTTAATTCATGTAGTCAGCAATATCATATTCAAGTATTAAATGGATTCATCCAAATTTATGAATATAATCAAAACTGCAAAATGTAAAGGCTATTATTTTATATAGTCTTGTTCTTTTCTACCCATGATCACCTTGCAAGTCCTAATGTACTTCATCTGCAATTCTATTGCACTGCTAATTTTCAGAATATCACCATATCACCTTTGGAGCTCAACAAAGGTTTACCTGGGTTACCTCATTCAAGTGAAATAAAAAAACAAACATAGAAACAAAAGAAACAACAAAACCAAAGAATTACATAAATCATTTCTGTAGATTATTTCTTTTGCCACTAAGACACTTCCTCCCATTACGTAACATTTTTAAGACGAGCAAAATTTCCACTGACAAAAAGGTTAAGTCAGTACTTTGGAGGAAACAGTTTTATTTAAAGCATTTGAAAAAAAAATCGGTTTTCTTTGTAGAGATACTCAACTGTCAGATATCATACTGAGCCTTCTATATTCCAGACAATATAATTTTAAAATTATAGGCTCTGAAATCAGTCAGAAAATGCTCTAAAAACACCAAGTAGTCAAAACACAGGACTGAAATTAGCTCTACAAAGAAAAAGCAAATAAAAACTACTCCCTAATGGCAGACTTCAAAAACACCTAATGGAACACATTTTCTTAAATAACCCACTGGACACTCCAGTTTACTGCAAAATAGAATGTGCTGCATTTACCCTTTGAGTCCATATAGTGATACTAATTAAAGTTGGAAATATACTATTTATTTCTGTAGTCCCATCTTCCTTCCAGTCCAGACAGTGGCTACAGAACTTAGAAGCCTCTTGGCAAACTGACACACACAAAAAAAACTATTGTTCGTTATCTACAACATTCTATCTATTTTGTTTAATTTTGGCACCTCTAGAACTAGAAAGCTTCACTTGTACTTGGATGTTCAAACAGACAATCAGTTCTTCATGAGCATTTGTCTTTAAATTATTTGACTATTTCAAAATTAGTGCATTGTTGTATTAGATATATGAAAATCATAATTAATGCTGCAAGCATAGTGCACAAGGAAAAGATGTGACTCAGATCATGGGAGTCTTTAGAGATTTATCATAATTATGTGATACTGTGAGTTATGAAGTATTAGGAACTAAATCCATAAAATACATGGGTTTTGCCCCGAGCATTTTTAATGGGTTAAAAGACATTTCACAGACAAAAGCAATTAGAGAGTATGTTTGGAAATGGGTAATACCATCTTGATGTGGCTCTGAAGATGCCAGAGGGTTCAATTTGAATCTTTCTGATGTTTCAAATTTTAGTTAATGATAAATCTTTTTCTGCAGGAGTTTTTCATCTACGTATATCAGGCAGCAAAATTATGTCTGTGTCCTTCTCCAACACCTCCCTTCTCCATTTCCCTCATTCTTTCTAAACATTATGGATAGTTACTACAATTAGGAAATATAATTTTAAAATATTAGTAATAAATACATCAATGAAGTTATATCAATAACTGCAACTAGGTCAACAGATTAAAGTAGAATTAGCATATTCAACATTACTGAGATGCCCTTCAAGATGTGGTCCTGGACAGCACACCAGTAACGTCAAGTAAAATCCTTACAAAATCATGGGAACTTCAGGTTATATGGAGCAGTCTAATACCTCACTACCGCTCATAGAATCACAGAATGGTTTGGAAGAGACCTTACAGCTTATAATGTTCCAACCCCCCAGCATAGGTAGGAACACCATCCACTAGACTAAGCTCCCTAAGGCCTCATTCAATCTGCCCTTAAATATTCCAGGGATGGGGCATCCATAGCTTTTCTGGACAGCTGTTCCAGTGCCTCACTACCCTCACAATGCAGAATGTTTCCCTGATATCTTATGTAAATCTACCATCTTTTAGTTTAAAACTATTTCCCCTTGTAATGAATGGCTTCATCCTCAGCTTTTCTGCAGGCTTCCTCTAGGTAAAGGAACGCTGCTACAAGGCCTCCCTGCAGCCTTCTGTTCTCCAGGGTGAAAAACTCCAACTCCCTCAGACTGTCTTACTAGGAGAGGTCTTCCATAGCCTTCTAAGCATTCTCATGGCCTCCTCTGGACTTGCTCTAATAGATCCACGTCCGTTTGGGGGCTCCAGACCTAAATATGGTACTTCAGGTGAAGTCTCACAAGAGCAGAGTAGAGAGGGAGAATCACCTCACTTAACCTGCCTTTGATGTAGACCAGCACACAGCTGACAATAACTGATCATTGTTGCAATAACTCGTTAGTTTTCCATATGAAAATAGAGTTGAAGATTTGAACCTTTTATTGTAAAAGGAAAAAAAAATCCTCTTTAATACAATAAAATCATTATTTCTTAATTTTTTTTCCAGACATCATTTCTTTATTTGGATGACAATTATTGATAGCCCAGTTGCTCTTTCAAAAAAAGATCCAGCTGAACATGCTATTGAATCTCTCTTACATCAAATTACAGAAAAACAAAAATATAAAGTTGGAATACACAATGAAGAGTAAATTCCCAACTCTGGTTGCCCTTGCTTAAGACCTTCTTTGAGTTGTATTTTTTTTCTCTCTTTTTTTTTTAAGAATCCCAAAGCAACTGATTACTGTATGGTAAAAAAACATCTTAATTTCTTAGAGCAAGCTGTATGAAAGAAGATCTCTAAGATGAAGCATAAAACAAAAAGGCAAATTCATACTGGACAGTCATGGTGAATTAATTCTGTGCTAAGGTCTAGACATTGAAACAGATCACAGAGAAAGCAAAGACTGTACATATTTGTACATAGACATCTCTTTCAGCTACTGAAAAAAGAGTTCTGTACAATTCTGTACTCAGGTCTTGACTTATTACACGTTAGGCCTATCCTGGTAAAAAGCAGCCTATTCAAAAAAAGCAAGAAATCTTTGTGAAGAGGATTTATCTGAAAATCTAAGGCTGAGAAAAATAGTTTGAAGAGAGAAAATGTTATTGTCAATGAAAATGTCAGTACTAGGCCCAACCAAGATTTTCAAATAGTCATTTTCCTTCCAGAATTAGATAGTTTGCACAGTGAAGAGCAAGTTTTGGATTCTATCTTAAAAAAAAAAAAAAAAAAAATCATACTTTATACTTCAGGATATTGTACCAAATTCAAGAAATCAAAAAGAATGTAAAAAAAAAAAGAATAAAATTAGCACATGCAGTGATTATTTCTTCTATTGCTGCTTTACAAATCTTTGCATATTAAATGATTTTTGCCTATCAGGCCATTCATTGCCAACAAATTATTAAATGAATTATGACTGCAAGTGAATTAGAAAATGACATGCAGGACCTTGTTTCTACATGGATTTTACAGGTATTTTCATCAGTAGCTTTGCACAGTACTGTCTTTAGTTTAATGTTCAAGCATACAAATATAATTTACTGAGCTATCATTTTTTGGTAAACTGCACTTTGCAGACAGCACAGAGCGATTTGATGACTCTCAGGGTGGATAATAGCATGAATAATTCATTAGACTAACTGAAGTTGTTGTATTCAAGGTTAATCATAGAATGACTTATAGTGGAGGTGACCTTAAAGATCATTTAGTTCCAACCCCCTGCCATGAGCAGGGGTGCGAACCACTACACCAGGCTGCCCAGGATCTCATCCAATATGGCCTTGAATGCTTCAATACCTAGGGCATCCACAACCACTCTGAGCAACCTGTTCTATTCATCACACCACCCTCTGAGTAAAAACTTTCTTCCTCACATCTAGCCTAAATCTCCTCTCTTTCAGTTTAAAGTCTTTCTCCCTTGTCCTGTTGCTATCAGACAATGGAAAAAATTGTTCTCCCTCTTGTTTGTAAGCTCCCTTCAAGCACTGGAAAACTGCAATGATGTTTCCCCAGCACCTTCTCTTCTCTAAGCTAAATAAGTCCAGCGCCCTTAATCTTCCCTCATAGGAAAGTTGTTCCATCCCTTTCACCACCTTCATGGCCTTCTGATAAAACTTTTGGAACTGTTCCAATAGCTCCACATCCCTCCTGTGGACCAGATTTGGACACAGTACTACAGATGGGTTCTCACAAGAGCCAAGCAGAGGGGAACAATCACCTCCCTCTCCTGCTCGCCCTTCCTCTTCTGATGCAGCCCAGAATACTGTTGGCATTCTGGGCTGCAAGAGCACATTTTTGGTTCATGTTCAGCTTTTTGTTGATTTGGACCCTCAAATCCTTCTCAGCAGATCTGCTCTCAGCAACTTCTTCTCCCAGGTCTACACTTATATCCAGGATTGCTTCGACCCAACTGCAACACATGTCCTGCTGGAGAGCAGCTCTGCAGAGAGGGACCTGGGTGTCCTGGTGGACAACAGATTGGCCATGAGCCAGCAGTGTGCCCTCGTGGCCAAGAAGGCCAATGGCATCCTGGGGTACATTAAAAACAGTGTGGTCCGCAGGTCAAGGGAGATGATCCTTTCCCTCTACTCTGCTCTAGAGAGGCCAAAAAAGACAGGGATTTCCTTGAAAGAGTCTAGCGATGGCCCATGAAGACGATAAAGGGCCTGGAGCATCTCTCTTATGAGGAAAGGCTGAGTGACCTGGGTCTGTTCGGCCTTGAGAAAAGAAAACTGAGAGGGGTTCTGATCAATGTCTCTAAATATCTAAGATGTGGCAGACAAAAGAACGAGGCCAGACTCTTGTCAGTGGTGTGGCAATAGGACAAGGGGAAACAGCCACGAACTGGACCATAGGAAATTCCACACAAATGTGCATAAGAACTTGTTCTCGGTAGGAGTGACGAAGCATTTGAATGAGCTGCCCCAGGGGGTTGTGGAGTCTCCTTCTTCGGAGATATTCAAGACCAACCTGGATGTCTACCTGTGCAACCTGGTCTAGAGAGCCTGCTTTGGCAGGGGGATTGGACTAGATGATCTCTAGAGGTCCCTTCCAGCCCCAACAATTCTGTGATTCCGTGATTGTTAAAGCAGATTAGATTCTCAGATTCTCATGCGCCCACTTTCCAAGCATGTACACATCCTTCTGGATGGTGTACCTCCCTTCTGCTGCGTCAACTGCACCACACATGAATATGGCATGGAAACATATCAAAGGCGTTGCACAAATCTAGGTAGACAACATCAGTTGTCCTTCTTTTGTCCACTGATGCTTCCACTCCATCACAGAAGGCCACCAGATTGGTTAGGCATGGATCTGCCCTTGGCAAAGCCATGCTGGCTGTTTCAGATCACCTCTATATTTAGCATGTGCCTTAGCATCACTTTCAGGAGGACATGCTCCATATTCCTTCCAGGCATAGATGTGAAGCTCACCAGCCTGCGGTTCCCCAGATCTTCCTTTCTACCTTTCTTGAAAATGGGAATTGATGCTTTTCTTTGTCTAGTCAATTGGGACTTCGCCTGACAACCATGATTTTTCAAATATGATGGAGAGCAGCCTGACAACCACAACAGCCAGCTCCTTCAGAATCCTAGGACGCATATATTCTGGCCCCATAGCTTGTTCATAGTTAGCCTCAGGCTTGCTCTGCTCTTACACTGAGAGGAATTTTGCTCCCTTGGTCCCTGCCTAGAAGTTCAGGGACACAAGAGGCATGAGAAGCCTGACTGGCTGTGAAGACTGAGGCAAAGAACTCATTAAGTATCCCAGACTTCTCCATGTCTGAGAAAGCCAGCTTTCTCTTTTCATTTATCAGAAGGGGTACGCTCTCCTTTGTCTGTCTCTTCTGCCAGTGTATCTAAATAATCTCTTGTTGTTTTTCACATTCCTCACCAAATTTAATTCCACCTTCGCCCTGGTTTTTCTGACACCATCCCTGCACATCTGGACAGCATCCCTATATTCTTCCCAGGCACCCACTTCTGTTTGCACTCTTCATTTTTTTTTTCCCCTAAACAACTAAACAAGTGATTTCATTCATTAAGGACTGTAAAAAAAGCAAAATTAAGGGACAATGTCTAAATTGGTTATGATATTATGTATGGTTAACGAAACTAACAAAAGTAAAGTTGTGTGATATTTAGTAAAAAACACAAACTGTAGCATTCAGATTATCCTCTGGCAAACTGAGGGGGGAGAGGAGTGGGGAAGAACATGAATACACACACAAAAACCTCTGAGAAACAAAGCTATGGAAATGAGTCAAGTTGTTTGGCTTATGGTTGATTTAATTTAAAGCAGCAGTCAGACAGCTAACTACACCTAACTAAACAGCTTTACTGTGTCCCCTATGCCAAGTCCTTCTGCATGGCAAAACCAAATTCCGCAGAATACAAAGTCCTTTCTGATAAGAGCAGCTTTTACCTCTGCTAATAACTCCCTGATCAAAATCCTGTTGAACCCAGGATGAAACAAGAACTTTGTTGATCATTCTGAAAAGATTCAGCACCTTAAAGAGGGATATCTTGGCCTCTGCAAGTGATGTTACAATGCAGATCATTTGGAAGGGAGTATTTCCACAGAGACAGAGACAAAAACTCACTTAAAAGTTCAAGGGATGCTGGACACAAGCTACCTTAGATTCTCTTATTCTTTAGAAATTAGAGCACATGTTAAATAATCTCTTGTGTATGTAAGTAATGGGGCTTAATCCCAATTACTTCATTGACTACAAAGGCTTTCTCACACGCACAGTAACATGAATGATGACTCCTGATGTAAGGTAAGGCTTTGGAAATATGCTCTACTTCAATATGGATACTCTGTCTAATCACACTGAAAGAACAAAAACAACTTCAAAGCATCATTGAATGTTTATCTATTATTAATGTAGTGCAGGTAATAAACTATTGTGGAAAACCATTTCAGTTTGCTTGCATTCTACCAATATATTTCAAGGATTTACTGTTAGTGATGTTTGTTTTCTACCATGGCAGTGGTTCTGTTCATTTAGCTGATTGCCATCTCTCTTCTTTTTTCCTTCAGCACATGATAACAATTTATTAATTTGTCTACAGATGACATCTACTCACAGCATAAAGCAGAAAGCTACACCAAAGAAAATAGTGATACAATTGCTTAAAAAGGCCTAATTGTCAGCTACCAGGTACTGTCATCATTGAAATAAATTAACTGTATTTCTGTTCTGCTGATGAAATAATAGTCCACGCTACGAAAGCTGTAATCATAAAGCAAAACTGCACTCCAAAGGAAGTGTCACTTAACAAACCTGGGAAACTGAAAACAGAACCAATCCCATACTACTCTTTACTCACAAAACAAAAATTGAATTCCCTGAGAGGAATTGTAACAAGACCATGTGATTTCCAAACATTAGCGAAGGTATAGGACATGTGGGGTTTTCACAGAGTTCAGGTGAAAATAAAAAGCTATATACAAATTTGTTATTATGGGAGATAATTAATGAGCTCTCTAACTCCTCCTAACAAAATCAGGAACTCTTCCCTTCCAACACAGGTATGCACACATTCTTTTCCCACAAAGCATGCGTACAGTATGAATACTGTAGAAAGTTTTGAAAAATCTGACTTGAAATTACAGTCACAAGTTCTAGAATTCCAGCAAGAAGACATAAAAGTAACAGCTTTTTTTTTTCCCTTTTTTTTTTCTTCCCATCTTGAAACTCAAGTAAAGTAACAACAAAAGATTAATTTAAATCCTTAAATATATGTCTAACACACCAACCATTTCATGGGCACAAAAACCATTAAAATAGACAGTAGGCACACATCTCTAGGCTGGAATTCAGAGAACTTACCTAGAATTACAATACAGCTAATTGCCAGTTCTGAATGCATAAGAGCATTTTCTCATTCCGAAAAAGCAGGAATGTATACCCATATTTTCCACATTATTTCAAGACCATATTAATTTTAAGTATTAGGAGTTAGAGTGCAACATTATGAGCCTGTGAGCACATTGGAGAAAAATTCAGAGTGATTTAAGAGGAAATGCAATATATAGGAAGTAAAAATCAAAGATAGAAAACGGCAAATTTTAATTATTAAAGGGTTTCCTTTTTTTCCTTAAGCATAATATACACGGATCAATTTTTAGCTCAGTCCCTCAAGAATATTTTCCTTCTCTACCCAACATCACCCAAGAGCTTCATGTTTCCCTAGCGGGGATTATAATTTATTTTCCTGCAAAAGTTGATCTAAAAGACTATCTCCTCTTCAACTGAAGTTTTATATGATGGTGAAAAATCTTTCGATTTTCAGTTTAAATTAATTAATTTTAATTAATTTAATTAATTGAATCATCCTAATTAGGAAGATTAGCCTATGGTACTGGGACTTCCTAAATTAACAATTCAAAAATATGTTCAAAGTTGCACGACATGAAATTTAAGTTTACAGCCATATAAACGGCCAATATTTCTATTTGTATGTACAATTTAACATATCTAATCTGATTACTTTTGGCTAATACCAAAAGTTGTTAATTTTCCTTTTTAAGAAGTTAACGTAATTGACATTTTTGTTTATAAAGACAATAATAAATACTTCATTTGAAAGTAAGATTGTTTTGTCATTTGAAAAAGAGTTTGTATGCTCCAATAAACATTTCTATGTTTAGTCAGATTAATAACTCCCATAACTGCTTAAAGGTCATTAACATTGATATTTAAAAGTCATAAAGAACATGCATTTTGTGGGAGATTTCTGGAGGGGAAAAAGACAGGCAGCAACTGAGAGAACAAAGTTACCAAAATGAACAGGAAGCTACCAAAAGCACACCAAAAAAATACCTAAGCCCAAAAGAAACTGAGCAAATTAAGATTCATAGGATAATACTGGCTGTGGGTCCCTGGCAAGCCATATAGCTCTCAACTCCAATTTCCACTGTCACATTTACTACTCGGATAGCACAGTAAATGATTTTCTAATGCTGGCAGTAATACTGTGTCGAGCGAACACTTGCAGTTGGACAGTAAGTTCAGTCAGTCACAATTATCTATTGCCAAAACTCAGGAAAACATTCTCTGTGGCTGTTATTCCAAAAGCATTTCTAACCATTTCAGATGAGTGGGTTTGCCGATCTTTTAACTGAATTTTTATGAAAGGCATCTTTTCCTCCTTTTATTTTTATATATGTCACTTTATTTTTTTAATTATTATTTTGCTCTCAGACATCGGTGACAGCACATAGCAGTCTCTCCACGAAGTTTACAAAGGCTGAGATGCTACTGCTGGATTTCTGTTTCAGAATAATGAGAATGAATGACATCAAACAAAAGATTGGGAAAATGAAAAATGTCAGCAAAGCTTTGAAAAATACATTTGAAGATTTCTTTCTACTTTTGTGTGTGTGGACTATTCTGAGGACATTCACCTTATTACTACTTGTGGGAATTGGGGGTTTGATCTTCAAATCTCCATACCTTCTATATTATCTTGTAAAAATTCTACTAGTGAGAGTAGATTTGCAGAGGTGTGGCTTTTTAATTAATTGTTTAATATTTGCCTCTAAAACAAAACTTTTCTTCATGAAACAAAAGAAATTCATTTTTTCTCACAACTTTCTCACAACTGCTAGAAAAATCCAACTACTGATTAGGGCAAGAGAAATCAAACAAAACTCCTTAAAAACCTTTTCTTATGTTACTTTGATGTAAACATCATTTGTGTTTGGCTACCTAGAAAATTGTTTAATTGTAATTATCAGCTATGATGAATGTTTAAAAATATTATCACGAAGAAAATACTTGAGAAATGTATTTACTGAACTCTCGAATTCATTTCTGAAAATTCTTATTATTTCCATTGCTTGATTGCCCTACTACAAGAAACTATCAGCCATTTTTCCCACTATGTATCACACATTTTCATACTCTCATGACTCATTTATCAGACAACCTCTTCACATTACAAATTGGATACATATTTTTACTGCCTCTTAAAATAAAATGAAAGCATATCAGACTATTTTTAACTATCTATGCAAAAACTGGTTTTGTTTGCTTGTTTGTTATTTCTAATTTGAGACACGGAAAACAAGACATTTGAGTATGGAACACAACCAAGGGCAAACAGAAATCATGATTTTCTCTCCCCTATCTTGAAAAAGAGACATTATTTCAAGTTATTATTCATATTGATGAAAACCTTGTGGGAGGCTATGCCACCTGCGTACAGACTGAAAACACAGGAAGATGTCCACCATATTTTCTAATACAAAATCCAACTTCTGAGCCACGTATTCACGTAAGTGGGCTAAGTGGGCATTTACAATAAAGTAAAAACACAGTGTAAAACCTTAGGTACTGGGGAAGTTTTCATACCCTCTGTAATTCAAACCCATCCTTATTTATAAACATTGATCAGATATGAAGACTGTGGTCTAAATAAAGTTCTCGAAGATGCTGATAGGATGTCATCCTATGTATTTTTGTAGTCTAGTTTATCTTCTCAAAAATAAATAATTTTGCACTTCCTTGCTTAATCCTGCTGAAAACCCTTTCATTGTCACATTAGGAAGGATTTACGAACATTTATAATATGACAAGACTACACATTCCTTCATTACTGCTTTTTAGCTATCAGGAAGGCCTGTCACAGCCTTGCCAGGTTTTCAGATAGTGTAATTCATTTGGCATGTATAGTCTGTTCTATCAGAAGGCACAATGTTTACTTCTCTATTAGATTAAACAATTACTAGAAAATAAATATATAGTTTTAGTATTTTGAAAATGGAATGGAAGTATTTCACTCTATCATTTCTATCAACATATTAATATTCTCTTCGGTATTAATTATTATATATATCTAATACAAACAGTATCTGTAGAAGCAAGTTGTAAGTTACCATTTCTCCCAAGATGAACAATTATTCAGTTAGATTCATACTGTAATAGTCTTATCTATGTACTTTTTTATATCTTCCATTATTTCACTTATTAATGTTTCCTAATATTGAAAAAAAAACACAAAATCATTTCCCAGAAATCCTTCAATCATAAACATTTCTTACAATTATTCTGTATTTTCAGAGAAAGCAGAATGAAAAACACACACAATGTTTGAAGGATCACTTTCACTCTTCACATGAGACATACATATGGCATCTCTTGCACTTACTGCATAACAGTATTTCCATATGAATATATGAAATCTCTGCAAGGAGTGTGTGTTATTCATAAGCACATAACATTCTGCAGAGATACTGATAAAGTTTTCAAACTGAGGGTTTTCTAATCTCAGTCTCTCTTTCCTTTTCTTCTATTTTCTTGGATCTTAAAGAATCATGTCTTTCTCCGTGTATGTTTGTGTTTTTTTTTCCAGATAGGCAACCCCAAACATGTATTTTCCAAAAGAAGGCAAGACCTGAGTTTGTGACTGTGTTGCTACTGGAGAAAGCCAGATTGAGTTGGCATCATCTGCATCAAGGTGGACTGCTATTCACTGCTGGTAGCATATATATACCATGAAACACACTGAAAGTCTTGTTTTCTATTATAATTTTGCAAAATACTTCATTTTTAAAACAATTCAAGTTCTATATGCTCTGTATTTATATATATGTAAATATAAAATTAAGTACATGTATTTAATTAATTAAATTTATATTTAAATTGATAACACGTTCTAGAGTGAGAAACAACCACTAGCACCCTTGGTCCCCCCCACATAAAGCTGAATAAAAATCAGAAGAGATGAGAAGTTTCTGTATTTCCTTATCTTTAATCTACCTGCTGTTCTCTGCTAGAAAAGCATATTTAATCAAACCTAAGAAGACTATTATGTTTTGCTAAATGGAGATGTTAAATTCAGTAGCTACACTCTGAAATATCCTGCAGTGGACTGGTAAGACAGCTAGTGAGTTTATTACTAGCATCAGAAAATCTTTATTTTTCCTCTTCTATTTGTTTTCCTAGTATTATTAGAGGGTTGATACATTTTTAACAAGCTTTGTTTAAAGCAAACAAACAATCAAACAAACAACATTTCCTTTCTTGGTTTTTGCCTTGTGGTATTTCCATTGAGCAATGTAGTTAAAATATCACCATTTTCTCTGAGAAGTTCACTAGCAGATTGAATGTGGTGGGGTCAAGAGTCATCCAAAACACAAATTTTCTGATTTTTTTTAATCAATAACTGAACATCTTTTCTTGTGCTGAAAGCATAGCACCATGTTATTAGATTGGCAAAGGAAAACTTATGTGCACAAAGTGTATATAGTAGATGTTCACAATACATGTACTTTCAGCACTTCCATCTTGAAAAGTACAATCTCAAGTGAAACATGAATTTCTTACAAGTAAAGCATTGAGATTACATTCATTATTAACCAATCTTTCTACAAAGTTTTCAGTATTTATAACACAGATGTTTCATTGTTGCAATGTTTGATTATTATCTTATGAGTAGTCTTAAAAGTTACACAATTCAAATGTATTTTTTAAAGATATAACACATCAGAAATAATGTCTTTTTTTTTTTCAATATGAAGTTATTTATATAGTGGTAAAGATCTGTTAATGACAGCATAATCAAAACCCAGAGGACTATGGATAATATTCTCTCAACCCTACAGAGGAAAGGTAATCTTCATCCCCCATGACTACATGCAGAAGTCTTATCTCATTAAATCAGGCCAACCTAACAAAGGAGAATACACAAACAGGTGTTTTCTCAGGTGTTTTTAAAGAACTCATAATAAAATATCTACTCATGAAGTACATTACTTTTTCATCAATGATGCCATGAATGTCAGTATCAATGCTATGTCTGGGAAAGAACCCAGCCATTATGGCCATCATTCATTAGAGGGATTTTAGAAATCAGAGCGTGCTCAGAATTACTGTGTTACAGATTTCCATCTGGATTCTTTAACAGTATCTGGTATAAGAAAAACAATAGCACGGAGTAACTAGCACCAAGTTTTCTTTTAATGTTGATAATGAAGATAAAATCAATACTACCTTATACTGGCAGATATACTGCCATACAGCTTGTTACTCTATTCATAGAAATCCCAGTTTGAAGTTGAGGAGATTTTTTCGAGAGTGCCTATTTTAATAATTTTCACACAAATGGAAAAAAAAAATAATAAAAAGCCATAGGACAACTTAGGTTAATGAAAGGAATTTATATACCTATGCTCTTCTTTCAAAGACCAAATGCTTTTGTGACCAGAGAAAGCTGTGAAACTAGATTGCCAAGCATGAAAAATTTCAGTCATTTTTGTAACAAAGGAAGAATAAACAATGTATCTGTTTCAGGAAATGCACTGTTAAAATTCTACTAATTAATGGGGAGAGAATATTGCTAATTCCAAAGAATATAAAAAAAAAGCAGACTCTGCAAGCTGATACCATCTCAGGTGCTCACTAAGCCCCTGCAGCCCCCCCAGAGAGCATCTCTGTCTGTACTCTGCTCCTGTAAAGCCAAACCATGGCACAATCTCATCATAACCCCTACCAGTGCCCTCTCCATGCTTTTGTGGAGCGAAGCATGCATGCTTGAGACACTTTATTAATTTTAGCAGAATTCTTGATGAGGAAGTGCAAGATAATTATAGGGTCCTACAATGAGTCTGCAGAAGTATGCATGCCTGTGACAGGCTGGCATTACTGGTAAGTTTTCTGAATATCCAATCTCTACATTATGCGGAGTGTTATAATTGTATTTGCATAGCTCCTGTACAGTCCTGGATAAGAGTTTTTACAAGATTACTTTCCCATTTGTATATATAAAAGTAATGTAGCAACTGTACTGTTGAAAATAGTGCACTACAAAGATTTAGCAAAGTTCTTTACTAAACACATACAGTTATTACAATTCAGCATAATATAAGTCGTTTACAGAATTTGTTTTTATAAAGGGCTTTGGGAAGTAGGATATCAGGTCTATTAAAAAAAAATGTGTTTAATTATGATTAAATGTCTTCAGTGTTTTAGATTTTTTTTCAGACTGGATTTCAATCATCACTTCAATTAAATTCAGTGACAAAATCTAGTGCAATCATCCATTTGTATTTACCCTTTTTTATGACTGTTTATACTGGGAAAATTAAGTCTCAAAAAGAAGCTTAAAAACGTGACTCTGATATTTGTTCTGTAAGATATTATCTGTGGACAAAGCTTTACTTATCTCCAGGTCTCCTCTGATTGCAATCTCATTTCACTTGTCCTTGGGATCTCATGTCTGCTATGACCTCCAGATTGTTAAATATTCAGCAGAAAGTTTATGGACTTTCCCATAACCTTGATTAAAAACCTATGGGGAAGCTGAATGCTGAAAAAACCTTTTATTTGAAAAGTAACTCGAGTACACTGTGCTGATTTCTGTTTCACTAATAGTATTTACAATCAGCAGTCACTGGCAAGGAATCGAAGCCAGAGGAAAAAATGATGATTCTATCTTACCTCTTTAATAATTACTGTATTATCATGCTGATATAGTGGAGGCTCATTTAACTAAGCCAAATATGTGAAACAAAATAGAGATGGAGTGGAAAATTCAAAGAGAGATGCACACAGAAAGAATATTTGCAGAACTACAAAATTTTATGCCTCTGTCCACCTCATGGGAGGAATATTATCAGTATTTTTAGATGCGAGTTTCTGTGGTCTTGGGTGACTGTCTCCTAACACAAAGATGTTTTGCAGTACTGCTCCCTTTGTCAGTCCAAGTCTGTCTGCTGGCTTGCCTTACATCTCTTTCCACAGTTCAAGTCCTGCAACAACTCTGACTTCACCCATGGTTATTGTGAGAGAAGTACTACAAGAAAACAAGCAGATATCCCTTTTTTGTAGGGTCTTTTTAGCATTTTACCCATCACTATTGGGCACTGAGTATTTAAGCAGTACAGGAGACAGATAAACTCCTTCTCACGTTTAGTTTGTCATTGTATCTGCTCCTATTCCTCGTCTTTTTTTCCTCTTTCAGTCAAGGACAGAGATTTTTCCTTCTATAAATGTCAGGTGATTAAAGACCCATGAGGTAATATTATACTTAACTGTTATATCCTTTCTACTTTAGGGTTCAAAATAATTTGCTCTGAGTGATTCTATTTTTGATCAAGACACACTCACCAACTGAAAGATAAGTCAACTTTTATTGGGTCTTTTCTGTTATATCAGTAATTTTCTTCATCAGCACTTCTGGAAATTATCTCAATACATGAGGAAAAGATAGCATAAAAGGCAAGTGATGTCCAAAATTTAAACATGTATTTAAGCGTTAAGTAGACTGGCTGCAGAGGATGCTGTACTGTCCAACACAATTCTCAGTCATACACAGATTTGTCACATGGTAGGAAATGGTTTTATGAAGTAGGAAGACATATAAAGCACACAGCAGAACAAAAATTAAGACAACTTTCCAAAACAAAAACATAACAATATGTCAATCAGTCTTTTCACTCATGGAAGCATTTTGCTGCTATTAATCATTGCTTAATATTTAATTCTCCCTCAATTATATAATAACAGGAGAATGAGTGAGATAGATACAAATTCTAACTCTGTTCAAAGGCTAAAATGGAAATAAGAGGTAATACTTGCCTCAGGAAGTTCTGACTCTTCATCATACCTAATTATCATAGATAGTAATACTTGCAAGAAACTATAATAAAATAGAACATATACGCTGTTTTTCATTATTGCCATCTTATATTAAATTATTCTTGAACTGAAGTGACTTCATAAAGTTATTTTTGTTATATACAATTGCAAACATGTATGCAGTTTTTATCTAACTATAATCATACTAACAGCATCATTTTCTGAATGGATTACCCGTGTGTTGCATTGATTGGGATCCTTGAATAAGATGCAAACCACTGAAGAGGTTTAAACAGCTATATTCTTTCTAAAGTACTCTTTAATTAATGTTGTCTAGAGTACTAATTATGAAAGCTCATAAAGCCCAAAGCCTGAAAACACTTATGCACCTACTTAACTTTGCTCACTCAGAGTAGACTCACTGAATTCTTGGAACAGTTCAGAGCATGTAATTTAACTACAGAATGCACACAGACTGTTTCAGGTTAAAAGCCAAACAGTGAACACCATTCTGCACACTTAAATCAATGAAGGACTTTAAAGCATAAAGGCTCTTCCATTAGAATATTTGTCTTTCTCCAAAAATATGTGGAATTGCTCCCTAATAATCTCTTTGATAAAACGTTAAATTAAGCAAAACTAAAATGCTGAATTAAGCAAAACTAAGCCATGACTAAGTGGGATATGAAATAAGTATCTATATATGCACATGTCCAATTTTGTTCACTTCATGAAGGCAGATAAATCTACACAAATGTGCACATAGACAAGCATGGACGAAAAAAAAAGGAGAACTTAGACTATAATTCAGCTTCTATTCTGATGTCAGTGGAAAACCCCTAACTTTTAAAAAATAGAAAACTAATATTTCTAGTTCGTTTATTTTAACTGCAGAAACTCCACATTTACTTTGCTAAACAAATTTCCATTTATGTAAATAAGAAATGTAAACAGAGAGAATTTTTAAAAGCACAGATTACCAGGACTCCTTTTTATAAGCACTCTTTCTTAAGTTACTATACTTTATTTTAAAGAAAAAAAAGCTTAACTCAAGAGATGACATAGGGCACTAGATGCCATAATTTTATTTCACTGATATATTCCATCTTCCTCATATTTTTATCATTTATTTCTAATTTTTGGCCTGGTTGCGTATGTGCTGGTTGTCCAAACAGCTGGCAAATATTAAACATATTTTCTTGTCCCAACTATTGGCAGGTCGGTCAAGCAGTGACTCTGAAGGAAGTGGTTGGCCAAGTGGGCATACAGGTCCCTTTTGTAAGCTTGTTAGAAATACATAGCTAAATTCCATTACCTGTCCAAGAACCTTTCCTCTGCCCAGTAAAACCAGACAGTGATCCCAAAGATCAAGACTGCCAATTATGCTAGTGTGTCAACTGGAGCATTTACAACTTTGTCTGTTTTGCTCCCCAGTTCTCTTTGTTAGGATCAAAAAAGTGCTGAGGAGCAAGAGGAACACTAGTCTTTATTCAGACCAATTTTGAAATAAGATACAATAATTGCATGGTAGAAAGTATTCATTAAAGATGAGATAAACATTAAGAGGCCACTCAAACTGCACTGTCTATCATATGACTGAATAAGCAAGATTTGTTGTAGAAAAAGATTGGAGTCAAAGATCAAGTAAGTATCATATAGTATATGCAAACAATACCAAACTAAGATCATATATATATCTATACATATATATAGGTGTTAATTCTCATTTCACTCTTTTGTGTATGTTTGGTTTGGAAATCTTAAACAGCTCTACATGTAAATTATGGCCATAGTGACAACAGTGGCATAAATTCAGTCTTCACGTGGAACTCCTGCAAATCCTGTTTTTGTTAAATGAACAGCTACAGAACAAAAGGCTAAACAAAACATTTACAATAAGTCAAAAAGTAACATTTTTCATTTAGATATATAAAAGCACACTAAAAGAGGGGCATCTGACTCAGCAGAGAATTTGTCTATGATTCACTGTGTTGTTTATGGAACTATGCCATTAGCAAAAAGGAGTCACTGGTTCAGACTGGTACATTCCTTTCCCTGCCTTACATTATTTATGCCAACTGCCTTAATGCAAGACTTGAAGTTCTCCAATAGAAATCTTTTGCAGCTAGTAAAAAACTCATAGGTTTAAACTAGCATATGATAGTTGCATTAAATTATATGTGGGTTTGAATCTTTCCCATGATAAAGAACACTTAGCCTCAACTTTGGCTTTAATGATGGAGCATTTTCACTAACAGAAGACCATATAATCTGTGTAACAGCAATAAGAAATCCCAGGAAATAGCAGAACGACATACACTTTACTACATATGCCATAGAATTTCTAGATCAGCTGGTTTGTTCCATACCGCTTTGGGGAAAGGATAGGGGATAAAGCCACTCTGTCAACAGCAAGTGTTAAGTATCACATAGTGCATGATTTAAACCTACAGATGCAGATAAATTATCTCTGCTATCACTGGGGAGACATCAAGAAGAAAGAAGTTGCTGCAAGATGAAAGAAGTAACTTTGAAATTCAACACCCAATTGTATGTGCAACATTTGGAATGGAGTATAAAATTATGAAAGAAGTTCATCCTACTGCCATATACTTTCTTATCCATATGATCCTTTGGACCAGAATTTGAATCTCCAAGAAAAAGACAGGTTTTTCTGTTGTTGTTGTTTTTGTTGTTGTTGTTTTTTTACTGCAAGTTTTGACTTGCAGTCATGACTCAACTATAGTAAGTTTCTCAGCGTATAGTAAGTAAGAATACTCCAAGAATTTCCTAAAAAGTTAATCTTCTAGTGTGTAAACAGAGCATTGAATTGTTCCTAGTGACATTCTACCCCCAATGGGGTAGGGCAGAAGCTTGTGACATTAGCAGCAAGTAAGACTTTCTCCACTTACATATTCTTCTGGAGAGGCCCTGTGGAGGGCCGGAGAGCCTTGATAAGTTAAGTACGGACACTTTCTCTGCTGCCTGTCACCCCGTTACATCTGAGCTGAATCCAGATTAATACAATGATAAATCAGAGAAATACTGTGGCGTTATGAATCAGCTTTATAACACCTGATGCTGAAGATGGTAAGACCATCCTTGAATAACTAGACTGCAAGTAGAAATTTCCACTCCAATTGCAATCTGGCTTTGTACATACATCCCATAGTACTAACGCTCAGACAAGAAATAGAAAACTCTAAAGTGAGTTTTCCAGCACAGTACAGGTATTAAAAATGCACCATCAGGTCCTTCAGTAAAGAGAAGGACAATAAAAATTGAACCACAAAAATTTCCCTACATGTCCACATACTCACGCAGAATTAATGCTCCTTTTAGTTAAACATGTTTGTCCTCAAAATTCTAAATAGCAGTGCAATTCTAGACAGGATTGAAAACACATTTCATGACTTGCTTGGTACAGTACTATCTGATAAGGCATATGAAAGGCATTACTGCTACTATGTAAGGATCATTGAGTCTTAGCTCATCTCACACTAAGATGATGCATGTTTGCAATCCATTTCTGTAGTTGCTTTACCAAGTGTAATAGTGGCCAGGGAACTGAGAGAATACAAATGAGATGCTATCATTTGATCTACAGCATTTCCTTAAAATTCCAAATCCTGCTACAAGAGCTCTCATGCATACTTAAAATTGCCATTGTTCAATAATTACTCATTATAAATGAGCACAGGCTAAAGCCTGACATACTGTTCAGTTTTCTGAGCACATACAAGTTTCAATGTTAAAATGGAAATATAATATACTTCAAAACAATTTCAGTGATCAAATGAGCTGGATTTAAATCTAGGAATAGTTTGTTTTTCTGATGACAAAAGAAAACCCTCTTTGTAGCTCCTAGTGACTTGCAGAATCACAACGTAAAAGGTTATTCGAAATTTACATTAATACATCTCCTCAGAGTTAAAGAATACAGACCCTTGAAGAAACTGGTCCATATGAGACTGCATGTTAACTAGATATTTCTTTGATTTGATATCATGCCTGTAAGTAATGTGTGCTGCATTACCAGCAAATGGTATCTGCTTTGAAAACTACCTTGATAGTTATACTCCATTTTCCAGAGGGAAACCGGAGTTATGCTCATCTTTCAGAAGCCCATGACAGGTAGTTAGTAACATATTCAGAAGTCTGAAGTAAAGCATACTAATATCCCTTGGAAATACAGTCTAGGATCAGTGTTGAGCTGCTGTAATTTAGTATGTTGTAGATGATAAGCTCAACCCTCAAGTTTGTCAGTTAGTCACAATCCCAACCTCTCACATTTAAGAGCTACAAATTCTCAAAATACCAGTGAATTTAAGACAGGCAATCTCCAAAATGAGTCACTGCTAAAGGCTTAGTTATATTAAGTATACACACACTTCAAATTCATAACATGCCGTGGTTGCTACCAGAAAAGTGTCTCGAAACCTCAGTTCTTCATGAGGAATCTGTTGTCAGAAACCTATCCTCACGGTTTTCAGTTCCTCTTTTATCCTCCTTGTTCTCCTGCCTACGTGACAAGGATGGGCCTTGAGCAAGAGTCATTGAGTACCTCCTGAGATGGCCATCTTCCTGAGATAGGTCCACACAAAGGAGCGCTTCACAGCTATTCAGCTGCAGCTCATCTCGCTCTCGTTGCCCCTGGCCTTGCCCATCCGCGTCCCCCAGACAAAGGATCTCACAACCTTTGCCTAGGGCTTGCCTGGACTTGTCCATCTGTCTCCTTAAGACAAAGGTTTTCACGGTCCTTGAACAAGTCTATCTGTGTCCCCAGCAAGCTTTGAGACACAGAAGTTAACAGAATAATCTCTTACAAAAAGCCACGAAGATATTACTGTCTTTTAGTCTAATAATAATCATCTAAAAGCGTTCACCTTACAAACACATGAAACCTCCTTTGTGTCCTATCAAAATTTTTCTTCTGCTGTGTCTCCTCATGCAAATATAGCAAATTTTTAGATGTGGCTGGCTGTTAGCAATGGTCTTTTGTCTATTGCTTTAAGTGCTTAAAAAAAAAAAAAAAAAAAAAAAAAAAATCACCACAAGTCCAAATAGTCTAACTTGTTTGCATTTTATTCAAAGTGATTTATGCAGTGATTTGTGCAGATCTATCACTTTATTCATTCCACTTCATAATGAAGTTTGGCCTTGGTTGTGCCTCTTACATGTGCCTTGAGTTACTGAACTTAGATCTTAACATTTGAAATTGCACAGTAATTGTAATGATTTATGGACTGACAGTTCTTGTTATTATTCACAGTTTCATTGATTTGAAGCCAGAACATCTGCCCTACAGGTCTTTGTCATATATAACTTCAATCCTGATCAACTATATTAACCCCAAAATTAGACTAGAAAAAAACATCCCTCAAAAGCCCAAATAGATTGCAACGGACAGAGCAACAATAACTAGAATCACACCAGTATCTGAGACCCACTCAGTGATAGATGATTATTTAGATAAGATATGCCCAAAAGAGCCAGGATGACAAACCTGGGCTTTGCTGAAAGGTAATTCTATTAAATATGACTAGGAAAATCTATATTACAACCCTATCACTTGATGTTGAACATGTGAACAAGCTGAAGCAAACGAAAATAAAAAAAATAGAGAAAACTTGCACTAGCTCTGTTGAAATTTTCAGAGCTTTTCTTTTCTCTTCTCAGCCATTCATCTGTCGGCTCTATTTAATCAAGGCTGCAAATTGTCCAGTTCAGTCAGGGTTGCTCAACGTTTTTCCAAACTAACCAAGTACAATCAATGCAACGTTACTATTATGTGTTATACATCCTAGACATCAAACTAGAATTATTTTCTCACCAAATAAACCAGAAGGTCTTTCAGTTCAAGATTCTCAAATAGTAATCTACAAATACATTTTACAACTAATGCATTTTCTGACATGAACAGAAGGTAGATAAATTTCTGGCACAATGGGAATGAAAATACAAGTTCAACCAAGGACTCGCAAGCAAGTTTTCATATTCTCACAAACTATGAATGATAAGTGGCATCCCACTTGTTAACTGAAGTTCTCTTCTGGAAAAAAGAACTTGTAGAAACACAACTGCAAAGTTTGCTCTTTATCTTACTGATTTTAGAATGAAGTCTGCTGAACACAATGCTGTGCTTTCTTACGGATAGCTTTACATACTTACGCTCTCAGACTTTCTATTTTTCATTTCTCTCTTCCAAATTTGAAGTTATTTCTTCTACAATATCAAGAGTCAGACAGACTATGAGCAGCCCAAAGATAAGCTCTGAACAGAGATGACTCACTGTGCAACTGTACAGTGCTGTAGCATAAACACTCCTCACAGCAAGAGCTGCGTTTATACACACACTCTTAAATATGTGGCTTTACATAACAAACACAACACACAAATGCTATGAAGTTAACTGGTGGTACAGAAAGTGGTATGAAATCATTATTTATATATTTACCAAAAAAGAGTTGTGGAAACATTTGTGGGTGCGGGATATTTTAAAAAAAATAACGTGTGAGCCCATCCCAAGCACAAGGAGCAGCCTCTAGGAAATCAAGGACAGAGAAGAGAACATAGCCATAAATACTGCCTCACTCAATGGGAGCTAAAAAGGAAGCTATCTGGACTCTAAAGCAAACAAGGAATTAAGACAGTAAAGCGAGTCAGTAGTTTTAAAGTATTTTCAAGATCAAGATCAGAATGTGAACTCATGCTTAGCTTCGGAAGGTAGCCATGAACATAACCGAAGGTTGAAAATATGCCCAGTCTAACAGATATGAATGTCACTGAAGAAGCTGGACATTCTCACTGCATGTTAACTGCACTGCATTTGAGAAAAATAATTTAGTAAAAAACTGTCACAAATATATATATAAAAGAGTACTTTTTAATTTGCTAGTCCTTTTCTACGTTATTATTCTTACCAGCATAGGTATATTTGAGAAGCTAAAATTTTGCCAGATTTTTCCAATTGTATCAGAGATCTGCCAAATTTTCTCAATAAAATGCAATTGTCACCCACAGAATTCTTATTTAGAAGTCTTATTTAGAAATGTACACAATGACATCAGATTTTCAATTTTTTTAATGCTGTATTAATAGATTTTTATTTTTAAAAACATATTGTTCTTCCTTTGAAGTAGCCTATATTGAAGGAGAAATGCCATCTTTAATCTTGAGATACCTGCTCCTGTTGGATCGTGTTCTAGCCTTATTATTTAAAAGCAATTATTTGTATTTAACATCTTACCTCAGCATGCTACATGGTTATGGATTAGAGTGCATTTGCTAGGAGAAAAGGACAGAGTGGCTGTGAATTAGAAATGCTGGCTGATTGGGTCACCATTTGCCTTCTAGCTTCTGGGCCAGAAAAGTCTCTTTGTGAATCCCCCTTTCCTTATTTCAAAGGATAAACATTTATGTGCTTATTTTAAAATTACACTGCAGTAGCTGAAGAAGGGTTAGCAGAGGATGTTTGATCCAGTTTCTCTCATTCACTGTAAATACCAAGATACAGTTACAGTATATGCTTAGAGTGCAATCAATTTTTAAGGCATAAATAGAACATAATACTGTACTATATATTCTGGAGCTTCATCCGTGTTCCAGGTAAGAGAACAATCTTTCTGTCTACCAGTGCAGGAAGTTGTTTGCTTCTGGTTTCTAAATTCATGGATCAGGCCACCTGTAATTCAGCTTGCCAATCATTTGACTAAAAAGCCAAGATCTTTTCTGACACACAGTCTATTCTAACCAAATAACCCAGAAAACTACTTAGGTAATGCCAGTTCCAGTTGAATAATACAGTGGATAATCAGTGTCTACACGTCAGTGGCAATCACATGCCCTGTCTGCAATGCTGCCTGCGTACAAAGGACCAGGCTGGGGCAGGCAAAGCCCTCAGGCTGCATGCCTGGTGCCCTCCTGAAATGGGCAATGATTGTAAGACCACCTTGGGAAAAAAATTTAAAAATAAACAACAGCATGAACATCACAACAACATTCTTATTTGGGGTCAGCATTTCTTTAACAATTCTCAGACAACATTAAGATGGTGAGGGTAGAGTCGGTAGCATTAAAATACACCACAACCACACCATGATGCTATAGAAAAAGATTATGGGAGAAATGGCAGCTCTGTCAGAGAATTAAACACTTCTTTTTATCATGGTCATGAATAAAGACTGAACCAATCCACATTTCACAGACTTGTTAAGTCTTAAATAGAATGAGCAGCTACCATTTCTTTTAAATTCACTCTGAAATTGTTACTGGATAAAGCATTCCATCAAATAGCTGTGCAGCACAGCTGTTTATCAGATTCCTATTTTTACTTGACTTTCGACTGTGACTATGTATAGGAGTTTCTTCAGCCAGTAAAGCACTTTCTAACAAGAAATATTAATGTACCGTTATATATAGCGCCCTCACTTCTTATTCGGCAAGGATAGCTGTTATACAAAACAGAAAACATCTGCTTAACAGTGGGATAATTTCTCTTCAACCCACCAGATTAGAAATAGAAAGTTAATGGCAGAGGTTAATGAAGATTGTACCAAGGAGGATTGAGTTTCTGCAAGTATGTTTCAGAAGCAAAACAAACCCTAGAATTCAGCATTTATAAAAACATTAAAAAAAACTAGTTAAAAGTTTCTATTAAGAAATCTCTACTGACTACACTGTTATCTTAGGCTTTGTAATTCCTGTAAGTATAACGATTCACTCCTAACTCAGGAGCATGAATCAGATTAGGGCATTTACTTGTTTTCCCTGCTCCCAGATATCTTGCTTTTCTTGGGATTTCTGCCAGTATTGTCAAGCAGTGTAGTTGATTTTTGTGTTGATGCACTGAATTATCATGATGTGGACAGCTGTCTCCTTGGCAATTTTATGTAACGTGAATCTCTTTTCTCCCTTTGCTTTCAACTGCTTTGGCTCTGTGAGAAGATCTCTGATTGCAAGATGCCTGTCACAGCATGCTCTCTATGAGAAACAAACACTACTCTGAAATGCTCCTTAAAGGCCTCACTGTATTTGCCTCATCTTAGCTCAAAGATAGAAAATCTCCTGCTGCTTGCAGCGAGATTTTGTGAGTTGGCTTTCTTGTTACAAAGGCAGACACTTTCACATAAACCAAGTGCACTCATTAAGTTTATTGGGCAGTTAAGTGTTAATGTTAGAGCCCTCCTAACTATTATAATAGCTGATTCCAGTAGAAAAGTAAGTCATAGTAATGTCAGAGCTCTTTCCTTAGTCCTTTCTTTTATTGTGCCAGTTACAGGATGACAGAATATCATTTCTGAAGCTGTGACACAAATCTGGCAAGCCACTCCATTCTGACACAAATTAAGGGCCAGAAATCACACAATGATTCTGACACAAATTCCCTCCACAGAAATGCCTTCACTCTATCAAACAATCAGAAGAGTATAGGAAAATAAAAAAGGGAAAACAAAAAAAGAGAAAAGAACTGTCCTTTTCCAGCTCCAGAACACTTCACAGCATTGCACTTCTGAAATCAGTCTGTAGATTAGTAGAGTCATATAAAAGCATAACAATGAATTGAAGAGAAAGTACCTTAGTTAGATTTTTGGGAAAATGCTATCTTGCAATTACGAATTCTCAAACAGAAAACTAGATATTTTGATATGCAACCTGATATCCAACTGTTCCTCTCCTTTAGAACATACAAATCATAATTTAATCAGCTAAACTAATTATCATACAACTCAGATACCACATAGAGACATATCTAAATGCCTTTCCATTCACAGGACTCAGCAAAGAATTGTAAAGGATGAGCTTTATTTGCAGATCTCTGGCACGGATCTTTTTCACAATGATGTGAATACATTCCCGTATGGAGGCAGGTCAGAGTGATGATATGCTGACAGTCAGTGGGGCCTGTAGAAAGAGATGCTTGCAATCTTCCCAAAAAAGAGAATTAACAAGCTAATTTTAAAGACAGATGTATAGGAGCTCCACCCCCAACAGAATATGTAATCAGTGATATTTGATTCCCAGTGAAAAAAATTAGCATGTGAATAAAGAGGAGCTTTGATATCAATTGTATTATGATAACAGTTTTTGCTTTTCAAAGTGCTTTCTCTCACCAACCCAATCTCCCTTCACTGCCACTGTTTTTCTTCATGTGTAACACTACTGAAGAGTGGCAGAGGTGTTCTTTCATTTTCCAAGCTGTTCTTCAGTGTGTGATTGGTATGAGACTCAAGTACAGACTTTTTCTTCGTAAGAGAAACATTTGCTTTCTGTTAAAGTATTAGGTGAGTGAGGGATGGATTTTATAACATTTCATCCCAAAGAGGACACATCTTCTGGGACATTTTTGGGCCGTCAATCAAGATAACCAGACAAAAGAACAACTACTGAAATAGTGCCATTGTTCTTCCTGATATGTCAAGGAAGCAGAGTTTTTCTGCGTAAGAGGAATTCAAGCACAGTAGACAAGGCAGAATTAGATCCAAATCCTTAAATGTGGAAGGAGCATTTCAAATGGATCACTTGTTGTTTCCAAAGACTATCTAGAGAGGATTTTAATTTGAGGACCTAAGGCTTTAAGCAGAGCTTTAGAATGTTTCTGAAGAAGCATTGCAGCACTGCTGTTTGAAAGCAGGACATGTCAGAAAAAAAATTTAAAAGCACAAAGCAGAAAAAGAGGGAAGATGCTGTGAGCTCCTGTTCTATCTATCGCATCTAAATCGCTTGATTTAGGCTGCAACAGTTAAGATCGCAGACAAGAAACACAAATAACACAATTTTTAAATAAAATCAGCAAATCAGCGTTAGTAATGTGCACAGATTCAGGTGAACATTTGCCAGACACTTTACATGGTAAGGTTAAACCAACTTCCTACTGCAAGAATCTGAGAGAAACAGCTGATCTGACAGACAGGTGACTGCATATCAAACCAGCATGATGCTGGCCCACCATGGCACTGCACAGCACTGTTAGTGCATGCTAACATCTCCACGTTCAGAGAACACTCCTGCCAGTCCACAACATGATGAGTTACCCAATCCACACCATTATTAACAGTGTGATTAGGTTTAGGGGATCTAGTACAAAACAAGCTACCTACCTAATTTCACAGGATGAAATAAGAAAAAATAAAATTGATATGCACTTAGAAGTGTTGCTAGTATAGCATATGTTGTTTGTATAGATCAGCACCACTTATATTATGAAAGTATTAGAGATCATTTTTACTGCAACTATACCATAAAAATCAGTGTAGCAGCTGCATTGTGCTCGGAGCCACACAAATACACAGCAAAAGCGCTGCCTGTAATACAGCGAGTTTACATGGATATGTACAAATAACCAAGAGAGCATGCAAGCAGGATGAAAGTTATGAAAAGAACACGTGAGAGATCAGCATCTGGCTGAAATTATTTTGAAATTGAGAATATACACAGCTCCAAAACCAACTGTGAACAATTAGAATGTCACTTGGTTTCATAATATAAGTATAGAATAACATTTTATTCTGAGTAAAACAATCCATTAAAAAAAAAAAATCTTGCAAAATCACTCAAAAATTGTCACCATAAATATTTGGTTTATGTCTCTCCAGCTTAACTCAGACATTTATTTCATCTTTCAGAATGTGTATAACAATAGTGGCCAGGAGACTTCAAGAAAAATTGGCATTATCACACCAGGATCAACAGTACGTAGACTGCCAACAGCCCTATGTTCCCTTGATGCAGGGCTTGCACAAGTACTTCTCTTGACCTTAACGTAGAAAGGTTAAGGTTTACTAAGCAACCAGAAAATAAAAGCATGACAATGCAGATTAGATAACCTCAAAAAAATATGAAAACAGCAGTTTGTTAAAAACATGCTGCTTTTCCAGCAGGCAAAAAGAACTTTGAAGAGTAAAGACAAGTTATCTCACTCATTCAGCAATGAGAGTATACCTGAGCTTTCAGAAACAAAATTCTGTTTTTAGTTTGTAACCAAAATTCCACTTAGAGAAAATATATCAATGGATGTTCATCCAGGACCACATCTCTACACAATGACAACAATCACTAGATTGACTGAATTGATGAGATTTGTCTCAGCAAATACTGCAACTTCAAGAGTGCAGTCAATTGCAAATCTTCTTTCTTCCTCTTAATTTTTAAGGCACATTAGTAGTTGTAATCAAGTAATAAAATAACATACTTCAAACACAATTATAAATGTGCATTTTTTTTCCATATGGTTTAAGTAATTTAAAGTGTAAAAAAAAGGATTTTTTTTTTATTTTTCTATTTTTAAAACAAGAACTAAACACTAACAAATGTCTTAACACTTCATATAGCCAAATGCTCCTCTTGGTGCTACTGATCACTTTAAACTGAAAAAAAGAAAGGAAATCAGATTGCATCACTGTAGTCTCAAAAAAAAAAAAAAAAAAAAGCAGTGAAAGTATCAGACAAAATAAGACTGACAGAAAGACATGAAATGAATTGTCTCATGTAACTGAGAAACACAGATGTCATATTAAGCTTATTTTACTGTATGGGTGGCCCAGGAAAAATTGGAAGTAAAGGCAAGCTTATCAAAAGAAGACCACTTCTTCCCTCTGATGGAGCACTCACTCGAGCTGGGTGACATGGAAGTCCCTGTGACTGTTGTTGTCACTTGGCACTTGTGCCAGGTCTTCACTTGTCATTTTCAAACACAGTGGACAAGATAAGGGATTGCTTTGCTCACAGAGATCTGCTTCTCTGTGATAAACTTCTATCTCATCCATAACTAGATTTAAGATAGGTAGGATACACTCATCTTCAAAGCTGTCACCAGAAGGGAACTCTATCAATGGCTTCAGCTTTCATACATGACAGATAAACTTTCCATTTTAACCAGTGCCCTTTGTGACTTTTCAGGCTATCATAACCATCAAACGCCTAATATACTCCCAGATGCAGGGTGCTCCAAATTAGATTCCACTAACCCAGTCAAGCTTCAGGGCCTCTATTTACTGCAAATGTGACAGCTAATCAGATTTAAGAAGAGTTTGAAAAAGTAGAGGGAAGAAATTTCCCTACCCACCTCTGTCCTGCCAGGCTGCCTGCCACAGCAATGTATTTTAAAACTTTTATAAACCTCAAACAGAAAAAAATTTATAGACTTACCCATTACCATGTCAGCTTGAGTGATAACATAAATATGTATTATAGAATGTCTGCCACTACATCACTATTTACAGATGTCAGAGTTCATTTATTATTAAAATAGAAAAAACAAAAAACCAACAATACAAAACCAAATGTTTTAAAGTCTTCTTTATTATTTCACAAGAAATGACTGATTTCTAAACTGTAAGGTGGAGCTATTCTTTCTAATCCTTTTATGCTGACTTCTATCATAAATGCTATTAGATGCCATTCACAAACACAGCATTACTGCCTGGACTACTTCTTCCCAGTGTGTAGTGTAAAAGATCAACAGAGTGCTGGTGAGGCCGTAAAGAGAACAACTGCATGATTCTGCATGAAAGAAAACACCACATCCAGGAAAATGTGCATTTTATCTTCCTTATCTTCCCAAAGTAGAAAACGTATATTAAGGTTTTCTTCATAGTCAGATATCAATAAAACATCCATAACTATTTTTAAAGAAAATTTATATAGAGTGCTCCTTATTTACTGGAATGAAAAGATTTTTTTTAAAAAAATCACTATCTGCATTTATAGTGCTGTTGTCCTCTGTGTGTTAGTTAGAGCTGCAGGATATTTTGCAATTGTAATTTTTATTTCATTCACTTTGTCCATTTCCTCCCCTTTGCACTAGCTGCTTCAATGATACTTAAGTCAGGCACTCAGTGATCAAATTACCAAGTTGTAGAATTATTTCTGAATATGCAGTCTCTAGGTACAAGTAAAAGTCCAAGTAAAAGAAAACTCCAGATCCATTTCCTCCACACAGTCTTCCAGTCACTCTGCCCCAAGCCTGTAGTGTTGCATGGGGTTGTTGTAGCCACAGTGCAGGACTTGGCACTTGGTCTTGTTGAACTTCATCCCATTGGCCTCAGCACAATGATCCAGACCCCTCTGTAAGGCCTTCCTACCCCCAGACATATTGACACTTCCTACCAGCTTGGTGTCATCTGCAAACTTACTAAAGGTGCACACAGTATCCTCATCCAGGTCATCAATAAATCAATTGAATGAGACAGGTTCTAATAGCAAACCCTGGCAAACACCACATGTGATCAGGTGTTGGCTTACTTCATTATATGTGATTATGATTAGATAGAGATTTTATGAACAAACTGCCAAAACATCTGGAAAATATACACAGTTGTCAGCCTCAGACATTTAGTACCTTCAAAGATATGCCAAAATTATATGAAGGTGCACTTCACTTTAAAATGTAAATGCTGAGTACATCCTGATTTTGATCTCTGCTCATTTCCCATCTTTTAAATCAAATGCTCGCCAGATGACCACCCAATTGGCTGACATGCACCTGATTCATGGTGGTGCTCTCAGGAGGTCATCAGAAAGGTAGGCATTTCAAAAGAGTGGTGCAGAGAATTAGTCAGCCACTACATACTCCCATCTACATACAAGCTAATTTGATTAAAGGTAGAGGATCAAACTCTGTTGCCTCAGAATGATTAATTACCTCAGCACTTTCAGAATTAATTATTAGTACACAGCCACAGGGATAGGAAAACCCAATATAGCATAAGTAGAGGCACCCAGCGGGCAGATTTACTACACTGGGATCTATTTTAGCCCAGAATTTATTATCCTTAACTAATGACAGTGTCTTACTGACAGTGTCTTACTATTTTTCTCAAATTACAGTTAAGTGCTACAGTGAGTTTACAGTTTAGCAGTGATGGAATTAAAATACTCTTAGATTTCATCCTTACTGTGAAATGAAAAGCACATGAAAGCAACAACCCCCCCCCAACTAATATAATAAAATTATGTCAGTTTTTAAGCAGGGAACAAAATGCTTAAAATGCTGAAATTTTATTTTTTTTCTTGTGTCTCAGGACAAGATCCCAAATCCAACTGCCAGAGCAAAGTTACTCATGATGCTCAAAGAGCATATTTCAGCAACTTCAGTGTTTCTGATTATCAGACAAGTCAGTATAGCCAAAAACGCTGCCATTTTCACCAGGGATAGAAAGCTTCCTATCATCAGCTGTCTGCCAGCAGCAGCGCTGGCCCCATCTTCATAACAACATCAGGGAGATTTACTGGATCATGCACATCATTATGAAGGCTAACTTCCCACAGGGCCACCAGCTTGGCTCAAACAGCCTGTGTGGTCACCAGCAGCACACTGTGGTTTGCAGCCAGGAGCTGGAAGCAGAGTAGAGCTGAACTGAGATGGCCAACATTTGCTGACAACTTCTATACTGTGAACAAAGAGAACCTCCTGGATAACAGGATACATTTGCTGCAGTTACACAGGGCATTCTGTTTGCTCCTCTCATAAATTTATCAAGCTCCTGTTTGAATCCACTTAGTGTTCTCTTTCTCTGTTTCTCTGCTTACTGTTCTCAAATATGAAATCTCAAAATGTCTGACCTATCCTGGCTTACTGACAGCGCCATTTGTCCATAGAGCCAACAGGTACTTTATTCTGCCACCACAATCTCTCTTTCCCCATTCTCTATTATTTGAGAACAGTCCTGGTTCTCAGCCACATTTTACTCTGCCGTTTAAACAAACTAATATTAATTTCTTTTTCTGTGTCTAGACATTCCATTCCCTTGTTACTACTAAATCATTCTTTATACCTGTTTCTCAAGTGAGTTCTCCTTTATTCAACTTGGAAAGGAATTCTGTTTATTATACTCCAGTTGTGGTATCATCATTGCCTTGGTTGGTTTTATTTTTTGTTTTTCACTTTTGCTTTCTTTTTGTTGTATTAGGAATAAACTGGGATTTTTTTTTTTTTCCCCACAGTGCATTTGGCACTAGTGATTTATAGTTTATCTTTGTCATACCCTGTTGTTTTTATCATTTTCAGCTGGAGATTTATACATTAGTTACATACACCAGCTCCTATGAGAAAGACTTTCAACTACTAGTCTTCATCCCACTGCTATTACTCCAAATCCTTAGCAAAAGCCAGTTCTTATATCATATACACCTCCTTCTCCAAATTTTTAGTGATGCCTGGCTTTGAAATAGTAGAATATTTCATTGATATGTTCCCATCTTTTAATGACAATTTCATTAACAAGGAATGAACATTTTTCAAATCTTGCATTAATGTCTTTCCCTTAATTACTAATGCTCTACCTTAATGTCATAATAATAGTTATTAGGTCTAAAATCTATATAGATTAAATCTACATTTGTTCCAATATGGAAAGGGTAAGTGAAATTAGATAACAGAGCTAATCTAGTACCATACTGGGAGATTTATGATACCATTTAGTCTCTTCTGTTTATGCATAGCTTGATTTCTTTCTTGCAAACATGTTTCAATGAAGAAGCCATATCATGTCACCACTTGCTCAGGAGCACAGATTTTTCTTGAAGCATTGTCTCTTGGAATTCCAGAAAAATCAGTACAACACTATCAGTTTTGACACCCTGGTAGAAATACAATCTCTCCACCACATGAAGGCACTGAATCTGCTTTGAACTTTTAGTTCCATTATCATAATTCTTCATCAGCCGCTTACCTCAACAAAAATCACCTCACCTCATCAACCTCTACAAAAATTAAAGCAAGGTAAAATGCTTCTTGTATTTTGGAGGAAAAAAAAAAACTATGTCATCTTTAATAATCAACATACATTTCTGCTGCAGACCTCATTTGTATGTGGCTAAATAACCATAGATTTCCACTGTTAAGAATTAAGACTGATTCTCTTGAACTTTGTTGATGATTTAAAGCCAGGATAAGCTTTGTCCCAGCTTTTCATTCAGCCTTGTTTGCTGGCCACATGTAAGGCCCCATGTAGCAAATGTGACTGAAGAACTGATCTGCTTAAAAAATATTTTTTTCTGCACAAAATCAAGTTGAACTCAGTCTAATTCTTCTATCCAGTTTGCCAAACAGGTATACACGTGCTTTGGCTACCACAAGAGAAGGTGCATCAGTTTGTCTTTTGACCATTCCCTCCTTAGCTCTACATCAGGTCAGAATTGTTTTCATTTTTTCCACTACTGACTAAATTTGCCACACATGCATTGATGATTGAAACAAACCTCAGTCTGAACAATTTCACAGACTGGTACACAAAATATTGCTAATGCTCTTACCTTGTAAAAGTATGTCAACTTTCAGTAGTGTACAGAATATAAATATGTCACAGGTCTTCCTTTTATCTCTTGGTTAAATTTATGAAAGCAGATAAGAGATATCCATTTACACATCCATGTTTTTCTGCCACTAGTTGCTGCCATTAATATAAGCAAGAAACACACAAAAAAAGGACTAAAAACTACACTTCACATACTGTAAGCATCATGTTATATAGTGGCAATTAAATTGATACAAAAAGATGCAAGTTAGAAAGGCAAAAAAATCTTCATGAAAAAGAAATGCTAATTAAACTGTGATTTCAAGTCTGAAACTAAGCTATCAGATAATTAGACAGGTGATTAAACTTTCTTCAGTTTTCACACTTGAAGAGATACCAGGTGCCTGTACAGTGATGTGTCAATGAGATTCAGATGTATTGGTTTTAGGCCAACGATTTAGAAGAGTTGTGAACCCTATTTCTCCTGAAATTGCAACACACTGGCAAATCCAAAACCCAAGCCTCTTCTTATATAGCCAGACAGGATCCACATTCCTCTGCTAACAATTCCCACGCACCCCACTGTATGCATGAGATGACCCAAATGCTGATTCTATGTATGTTCTACATATCAGAAATAAGAGTTACAAAGAATAAAAGGAAGAAGGAGCTGGAAAGGAAGTTTAGATCATGTGCATGCATAGAAAAGACATCAAACAATACACATGTGAAACTTGCTTTCTTCTGGGATATATATGTAGCCTCTTAGACTTTCGTTTTGTGAAAAATACAGCTTGACTGACTAGAACATTCTTATGGGTATATTACATCCTCAAATATGTGAGCAGAAACAGAAGCAAAAACTTCACAACTTCTGCTTGTTCTTGTCAGTTGCCTCTCAACTCAGAAAAAAAATATTCTGGCATTACTTCAGGAATCATAATTTTGCAAAGTTTTTAAAGTCTTAACATTAGGATCTGCAATTAATAGTTACTGAACTAGAAGTAAAACAGAGAGGTTATCGTTCATGCAGACAAATCCCTCAGATTCTGGTCTCAAGTAGCACACAACAAGGACAGCAGCATGATTTCCAAAAGCCAGGATGACTTTGTCAGAGGCAACTCTGAGTCAGAGGTAATGCTCTCTGTTGGATGTTGTGTTTGCCACTGCTGAGATACACTTCACAGAGCTATTTCAACCTCACTGGACTTACTAATTCATCCTTCAAAATATAATAAAGCAGATGTAATACACGTTTTGGGTCAAGTTTTGCCCAGAACACATGTATTTCCAAATCACTTACTAGATCTCTAACAAGGCCTTAGAGGCTTCCATACTTACAGGTGTCTTTTCATCAACAGCATAGTTCAATTTAATCTAGATAAAGAGCCCCTGGATAATTAGCAGTTTCCTGAAGTGCACTAGAGTTTCTATTAGGTCAAGTCGGAGAAAGCAACACTGGTCTCTGACTAGTCTCTTGCAAACCTTGATTTTTCCTGTTTTCCATGTCACAAAAAGCCTGTGATAACAGCTGAATTAAGTCACATGGCAGAGAACTTTGAGATATCTACCACATACCACAGTCGCTCTCAAAAGAGAAATCAAAAAACCCTTATTTCTAAAGACTGTAGTGCCATCCAGAAGTTCTTCCTTCTGGAAGCGAACTAGTGTGTGCAGAAATGTTGGATATGAAACCATAGAAGACAGCATAAACTCTCTCACAACAGTGTTTTCAACGGCAAAGGCAACAGTGTTAACATCTTCAGAAAGTGCCTATGTGTACAGCATCTCAGATTTACAGAAATACCAGGCAATCTATAAACTCTTTACAGCTCAAAACCGTTTCTTTTCAAGTGGGCAAACTTACTCTGCATTGTTAGAAATACAGGCCTTTCTGGCTATGTTCAGATCAACATTCAGTTTTGATCAGTGCCTAAAAGGAAGCCCTCTTCTGCTATTCAAGTGATTTAATGACCAACATGACCAGAGTTTGTCACTTACTGGACTCAGGGTCTGAGTTTCCGTCTCCTTCTGTCCGGCTGTTGGGTGATGCTTGCTCATAGTACTCCTCCTGCGGGAAGCCGAGGGGCAGCGGGTGCGATGTGCTGGCACCACTGCTGGGCTCATGGTCTCCAAGTCCACTGTCACTGCAGCTTTCCTGGGAGCCATCTGGTAGGTGAAACGTGACACGGCGCTGAGGCTACGAGGAAGGAAGAAAATTATATGGTTTCCGCTACAGTATCAGTAATTGCTTAATGCAACCAATTTAGGAAATGTATTATTTCAGTTATCTGCTGAAGACGCATTATCTACAGTTCTGCACAATTTCAGGCTTTTGTGAACAGGCAGCCTGCTTCACCTGACAGCACTGTATTTTTTTTCCTACTTTTCTAAAAAGTAAGCCCTGATGCAAAATGAAAGACACCAAACACTAAGGAGATTCTGTCAGACTTCACAAGTCTTTGGATGCCTTTTGTATATTGACTTGGAGATTTCAATCAGTTTTTGAGGCTCAATTTATTTCACCGCTCAGTTTTCTAGTTTTCAGAAAACATTTTCTTTAGGCCCAAAAGCGTGAAGCAGCTTTTAATGGGAAAGAAATGTGACACACTACTAATGTTGTTGTATTCTTCCAAGCCAGAGAAAGAACAAACAATAACATGTCTTATGTATTGAAAACAATTTTAATAGATTTTACACATCCATTAAATTAATGAATTGAAAGAATTAATGAATTGAAAGCAGATTCCACTACTCTGCTTCAGACATTTCATTACAACCCCTTTGATTTCCATTATACCATAGATCTGCATCACAACAGTAAAAGACTGGAAGCTGGGAAACAGAGGAAGGAGCACAGATAATGACTTGAAGGAAGGGCCAGGAGAGTAAAAGACTTAACGCATCAGGCACAGGACATTTTCATTCTTACTGAAATGTAAATCTACCACTGTATTGAAAGAAAATGCAGAAGCAAAAAATAACCAAATCCGCTAGGAGTATCTTGAAAACTCGCAATGTTAACATTAAAAAAGAAAACCACAAAAATAACTGAACAGCAATCTGAAATGCTCTTAATAAAAACTTTATTTCAAAGACAAATAATCAAAATTCCATCTGAAAGGGAATGCAAAACTGTCCAATTCCAGAATTGCTGAAGATAGTATTTTTCATGCTATGATAAAAAAAAGTATACACTACGCTGAGGTATTTGGTCACTTGTAGGTCACAGAGTTGAATGCAATGAAGTATACGAAATTTTTGCTACAAAATTCCTCTTTTTCTTCAAAATGTCTTGCACTGTGGCAATACTATGTATGCCACACGACAGCTGCTGCACAGCACAGCCAAGATCAACTTCACTTATGTAATTCCTGACAGATGCGAGTCAAAACTGTTCTTAGAAGTTACCAATAAGAAATTCATTGCTTTCCCAGAAAACTGGTTTGAGTGCTTCACCATTACTAATAGATAGGTTTTCTTCTAATGTCAAATCTGACTCTTTCCTGTTACAAAATAAATCACTGCTTCTGTCTCATTCATCATGCTCTGCTTATCCCCACTCATCTTTCTGGTATTTGGCACATTAGTCTATTTCAGATCATATTATTTCAGTCTGTCCTGTGTTTTCTGATATTTCTTACTGCTCTCCCTTACACACATACTCACACGATTCCTTGTGTACCGCTTAAAACTTGTTACAGAGATTCAGTGGATCTCTTCAAAGCGCATAGAAGAGATGAAGGATTATTTCACATCTCCACCAGGTTCCACTGCCTTTGTCTTTTAAGAATACATTTTCCTTGCCAACTGGTAACTCTGTCCTAAGTTAGGGTGAGGGCTCGGGTTAGAATCCAGCTCCATCTCTAATGGTCTTTTGCCAATTGTCTCCTTTCTTGTGTACCACTGATTAATGCAATGTAGATCAGCACTTTGCATTCATTCTTTCTGGCATTGTGTTCTTTCAGATGATTTCTCTGTCAATCATGTACACTGTATGTTCCAGTCCTGCTTTCTGAAGCAGTTCTGTACACTTACCAAATTTCTAGTGCTAGATTTTTCCTCATTTGGCAGCTGAGGGAACCTGGAACAGATCAAGCCAAGAAATCTGGAAACCTGAGCACAGAACAATTCTTCATCGCACAGGATGGAAAGGGGTGGAAAGATCACTCCGGGGCCCATAGAAGTATCAGAATCCACTCTAAATAAATTGGTGTCATCAGAATAATAATATTTAACTCTTTGGAAATAACTAATTAATATATAGCTTATGAAAGTTTATAACTCATACAATTTATAAGAAAAGAATAACATGCTATTCTACTTCTTAACTGGCAACTGCCTCTCAGAGCCCTGTTCACACCAGCAATCTCCTCCTACTAAAAAACTAAAGTTTCGTGGAGTTGATACAGGAAAAAGATCCCTGCAATGATACAGATTTACCCCTGCACACAAAACTTCACCTGCCCTTACATACATGCAAGTCCATTGCATTATATCAGTTCCACTGCATGTGAAACTGATCATACAGTTGCTTTTGCCTTAGATGAATCTGCTGTTCACCATATCTACGAGAAATCCAAATGTCTCTAAAATTACCACAAAAACCTACAGAACTGTAAATATTTAGTTGTATAAATTGAGATGTCAGTTGTAAGAAAGATGAAAAGCAGATGATGCAAAATTAACCAGAATGAGCTAAAAGCTCACCACGTACGATTTGACAGTGTCCCTGCTTCTGTCTCACCTGACAACATGAAGACAGGGCAGAGCACTTCTGAAAAATTTATCAAGATGAAAAGAACATTTGTTTCTCTACCTAAGTGTTGCTATACTCTTAATTCATGCTGATATCAGACAATGATCTGGAACAGGTCATTCTAATAAAACTTTGCCAAAAGCTGGGACTTATCTTCTGTCACATTTATTTTGGAAATTTTCTCCTTGAGGCATTAAAATTTCAATTGATAAGATTATAAAATATCCTCAGCCTCCAGCTGCTTTTCTATTTATTTCTAAAGGGAGTTAACACCAATAGCAATAGAATAATGAGGATTATGGTTTATTTTATTTATTTGAATGACAGTTCTCTATTTTTTTCCAAAAGGGACAAATATGAGCAAAACCTTTATGTATTCTTACTGCATTTTAAAAATGCTGAGAAACTTGTAATACTATCTGACCAACTAGTTAAAAAGAGGAAAAAAAAAATAAGAAAAAGTATCCAGAATTGTATGGTACATTAAACAGTATTAAATTATCTTTATTGTTCTGAGCACAAAATTCTGGTTCCAGGGATGTTATGAACCCAGTCACAAGTTCTGTCAGAAGTCTCATATGGCATCCCAAAATGAAATGCATTTAGTAAAAGCAGTCTGTGTCTGGAGGGATCAAATTATCTCAGAAAACCTCAAACCTTTTACTCTCATTATTGAAATTTATATGAAGACTGATCAAAGCCCCAAAACTATTATGGGTTCAATCTTTCACTACAATAATTAGGCTGTGGCAGAGGGAAGAATAAAAGATGAGTAAATAGCTTTGGATACTCTAAAGGGATGATTTCTGGAATTATACACCAGGGGTTAGCCAATTTATAATCAAAAACTGAAAAAAGGTAATAGAAAAAGCAGCAGATATCAACTGAAGAACATTAAACTATTAACCTTATTATCTTCATTCATTGAAGCAAATTAATATCCTTTTAAAAGGAGATCATAAAGAAAAAAATACTGTTTAGTTTATGTTGAATTAATTATTTTGATGATAATTCTAATTTAAAATATAATTTTTTTTTAGGAAATGTTCTAGGGTAGCAGGAAAACAAAAGGATTACTTCAACGTTTTTCTCCACTAATACGCAGCCAGTTATATACAAGTACTCAAAAAATTGTTTTTATATTAGAATCTATTTTTGCTATTAGTATTTATTTTCTCTATTACTTAGATCTTTTAAATGCTAGGAAAGTAGAAAATGGAAAACTTCAAGTAATCTGACAACTGCCTTCAGTTATGACCACAACTTCTTATAGTTCTTAAATAAAATTCCTCATCAAAAGGAAACTTCCAGCTCAAATCTTTATACACTATTGCATTTTGTTCCATAACTGCTATATTTTGTTCATATGCTTTAACTGAGTTACACCAATGCTCTCATCTTCCACTTGCAGAAGAGAGGCCATTCAACACTCATTAAAACCAATAATTGATGAAGAAAATGTTACAAACCTGGAACTTCACAAACTTCTGACAGAACATCAATGTGTATTTACTTTCAGAATCTAATCCTCCTTTTACCTAATACGTTTTCCAGTAACATTTAACAATTTTTTTTTTTTTGGCTTCTCAACGTAAGAAAGAACCGAAATAACAAATAAAACTGAAAATAACATTTAAAGCTTGTCAAACATTTTATTTTGCTTTTGAAAGGCAGTTATTGTATGCTAACTAGATGTCAAAATGAAAGCTGAAAGCATGCTTTTTAAAGTATAATACATGTCAGTCTTCAGTTTGACATGTGATTAAATAAGAATTACACACAAAAGTAACATTAAAGCCGGGCTGTTGCTAAGACTGAGGATTGGGGAAGTCTAAATTCTGATTTTTTTTTTTTTTTTTTGTATGTTCTTCACTTTCCAGGTTATCACCTTTGATATTGTTATATCGTATTTCTAATAGAAAAAGCCATATCAGTTACAATAACAGATTACGTAGATTTCTGTAACATTTCATATCACTTCTGACTGCTGACCCAACAGCATAGATCTCTCAGAGATATTGATCAGATGTTACTAGAATCATGAATTTGTTTTAAAAGCGATAGTATTGCTTACCTCCTACTTTCTTCATGTTTTCATTGGAATAGAGCAGAATTTATACATTCATACATGCACATAGAGCTAGAGTGCTATCTTCATTCTGTTAATTTCAGTTGTGCTTCAGATAAGTGTATTTTATCTATAGGTATAGATTTATGGAATAATAAGTGATGTTCAAATGAATTACTTGCTTTGGCACAATGCAAAAGTAGGCAGTCAAGGCTAAGCCACTAAGTTCAAGCAGAATGGGTTATTAAAGCTTTAGAGACCTAGAAGAAATCTCAAGAACTTGATTCAATTTCCATGCATGATTTTCTTCTATTCAGGTTTTCATTTAGAGATCAAAACTTTGTACAGCAATAGACATGCATAGAACTTCAAGTGAATGTTTATGATGGCCTGTGAAGAAGCTTGAAAACGTGCCCTCATTGTTTCTAACCAATAAATGGAGCTATTTTTAAACAGTGTTTCTCTGAAAAAGGGATTTATATCTACCTTTGGTTCTTCTTTTAGTTGAAAGTATACTGAAATCAGGAGAAAAACAGATACACATACAAACTAAGGCATGCTGAAGCATTGTCATTAAATATTCTACAACAATTAGTTGTCCATCAGTTCAGCTGTAGTTCATTCTAAAAATAAATCCAGGTTCTGCAGAATTTGTGCCTGCAGTACTGCTGGATGAGAATATTACCAAGAAGTTTATATGTGATACAGACCTGATGCACAATATTCACATACATATTTGTAGAAGATGAATTTGCTCTGCAACAGTTTAAAAAAAAAAAATAAAGAGAAAGAAAGAAAGAAGAAAAGAGGAAAAAAAAAAAAAGGTAAAAGTACATTCGCAGAGAGCAAGCAGCAATAGAAGTTTTGGAACCTCAGGAGGTTGAGACATATCTAGAATAAAGAGAAAGAAAGACATCCTCAATTTGTTCTGGAAAACAGCCACATATTTTTGATTCTGGAGGTTTTTAAACTACATTTCCAACAATTTTGACATCTTTCACAGTAGCCTTCAAAAGCCATGGGCACCCCTGTCACTCCTGGTCTCCAGGAGCAGCCAGCTTTTGCTGCACCCTGACACAGTAAAATAGCAGGCTTTCTGACACATCTCTCTAACAAGACTCAACACAGAAGTTCTCAAGAAAGCAATGGACCTTTTCTAAAAGGAGAAGAAAATAAATGCTTTGGCATATCTGGGCTAGATTGCTTCTCTAGAAGTAATGCTTTGAACATGGCACATTTTCCCTTTTTATCAACATTGCTACAATCTTCCTATGGTACAAGAACACGTAGCATTTCAGAGTGTTTTACCGACTGGAAAGTTATCTCAGCATGTTTATTACATTAGTATTTGTTATAGCAGTATGTCTATGATGTTTCATACCACTTATTTTATCAGCTAGAATGGAAAAGAAAAATAGTTCAAGTGGAAAGATAAAATTAGTGTATCATATATATTTTGTAGTTGTCAAAACAAACATGTTGCTCTTCCAGGAGAAAAAGAATGACAAGAAAGATACCCTTTCACTCCAAATGGGCTCTCAGAAAAATCAAGACTTACTAAGACAGAAGCGAAATCACTCTTTCTTCTGCTCTTTGCATCGATATTTCCTTGCAACACTTATCTTTGTGTCCTTCAGCAAATACCCATCAGCCACCTAGCTTGCTGGTTGTTATAAATGTATAGTGTTTTTGTCATCTGAGGTAATGCAAAGTATATTCTGATGGCAGTTATATTTAGCCCATCTTTGGGTGAAATAGTTAATGAAGTGGCAGGAAAATATAAAGAACATCTGCAGGCTGCAGTTGTTTTGTACTCTGGCATTTACGAATGGGAACTTTTATCAGCATTACATTCATTAAAATCCAGTGGTCCAGGATAATCTGTCCTGAATCAAGAAGTGATACCACTGAGAATAATTCAAGAATGGTTTTCAAGATCAAAATGTGCATCCAAAATCCAATTGCAAGATGAAAGTTTTACTCCTAATATAAGAAGTTATTCCATACATTGACATAAAGCAAAGCCTACCAGTCAAAAATTAATTTGTTTCAGTATTATCATTGTAAGTAGGATAGAAGCTATGGAATATATGCCAGAGTGAACACTTTGTTATTCCAAATGTCTAAAATACTCATTTTAATCTCAAGTTGTCTTAAGGAAAAGCATTACATTTTAATTGATTAAAGCCAGAAATCTCCCATTTCTATGGTTAAATGATCAGGTTGGAAATGAATAAGTTTTTAAATTGTTTACAGTAGAATATATGAAATATTCAAAATTACTAAAATGAGTTGAGCTACATTCTGTTAACATTCTTAAATGGATGTCTGAAATATGAATTTGTAAATTTATAACAGTTTATTCATTTAAAGTGCTGCATTGTATCACTGATTCTATTCTTTGCTCCTACAGAGCCATGTCTCTGCAATTGTCCTTTCAGGTAATCAGAATAAATAACTGTCTTTCAGCATTCACCACTTGCACGATTTCAGCAAAACAAAATATACAGACATTAGCCTTCCCCTGTTTCTTGAATCTTCCTAGTTCATTTCTACATTCACTGCAGCCATTCTTTGTGACTATTAAGATTACTCATCCTTCTTCAGGCAGCAAAATACACAATGCAGCATATGTTACTTTGCAGAAAGAAATAATGCAGCTCTGGGCAGGGAGAAGAGAGAGGTTCTGGCTGTAACCTGAGGAAAACCCTTTCTGCAGTGTTCACCCTCAGCCCAAGAGCATGCACCCCACCTGTACCTGTGGCTGCTATGCCTATAGCTGCTCCTGCTCAGCATCAGCCCTGCCTTCAGGCAAAAGGTTTGTCATCTTAAAACACAACCAAAATGTAGCTGTGGAAAGCAGCTGTAACTCTGGGCTTGGTTTTGTCAGGTTTGGGTCTGCCACCACAGACCTGGTTTAGTAATGCTCAGAGCTCTGGGTTCCTTTGATAGAAGATATTCTTATTGGCATGAGTAAGAAAACACAAACTAAAGCCCTAGTAATCTGTAAGAAAACAGAAGAGAAGTCCAGAGAAATAAATTAAAGCAAAAAACGTAACACCCCAAGTGGAAGTGGTAGAGTGCATGCACACAAGGACCGTGCAGATGTGGTGCATGGCCAACACCAGACTTTCCTCACAGGCCTGCTGCGCAGAGCGGCAGCACTGAGCGCACCGCTGTTTTACTTCAGCAAGCTAGTTCCAACCATTTACTGTATAATAACATTACTGGCATACTCATAAATCACACAATCCTAAGGAACGACGTCCAAAGAACTGAGAAATGGAGAAGGGTCCAGAGCAGGAGGACAAGGGCACAACAGTGAATGCCATTTCTAGCAACTTCTTGAATGAATGCAGTGGCTACTATATGCTCGTATGACACAACAAAAGATTAATACTTCTACCATCTTTACTTCAAAATTATTCATGTCACGTAAATCTTAGTAAGATCAAAGGTAAATAATCAGAGGTAAATAAATGCCCTACTCAACTTGCTACACTTGGAGTACCAACCTTAACCAGTCCATGATTCTGCAATGCTGTGAAAATACTCTCCACACAAGCCACACAGAACACATAGCTAATAAACCTACAATACTCTAAGAACTCTTACAGCATGGAGACAATCAAGAATGGTGAATGCCTGCTCTAGGAGACCCAAAAAAGTAGTGATTCTTCCTTGTAAAATAAAGTTCTTTAAAAACAGATGTAAGGCTTTGGGCCTACACTATGTTCTTACTGCTTAGGAGAAGGAAGCGAGATTGCTGAGAACAAAAAAGCACCTTTGAAAGAAAACAGCAAGAAAAGAGGACTTTTGGGGGGGAAAACTATTAGCATTAATATCAGCAGGGCTTACGTAAAAGTCATGTGGGCAACTGGTGAACGCAGGGGGCACGGGCATTTTCCACACGCATGCTCCACGCACGTGCAGACAAACTCCTGTATCAGTAACACTACTGATTACCCACGTGACTGCCTTGCTAGCTCACCCTGAAGCTATTACTATACAAGAAGTTGTCTGAATAAAGAAGTCATATTAATTCTACTCTAAGGTATTTCTTATTTTCATTGGCATACAGCATGGCATGCTTTGTGCAAAACAAAGTTGCACTTCACATATTTTCTAGGCAAAGTGTTTAAAAACAAATTTGCAGCACTAGTTATGTTTCTTTGCCTAATATTTTTAATGAATTTGACATCTGGTCTTTTTTTGTCAATACAGGTGGCATATTGCAATCAGAAGAAAGCTACTGTGTAAATATCCTGATCTGCAACTCACCCACTAAATGAGTAAGCAATGGAAAAAAATCCATAGCATGCAATTAGCGTTATCCTTTTGAATTTTCCTTTACTTCATTGAAGTCATTAATAACTTTTAGTAGGTAAAATTGAAGCTAGGAACCCTCCTACACCTTAGGTATATTATATTCTACCCTTGCACAAAATAAATTCTTTTGATGTACTGGAAGTCTTATTAATAGATCCACCAGAAAACAAGCATGTAAGCTGGCAGAGGCAATTGCAAGAGGTAAAATGAATGTAAATGACAGATGAAAGAAAATTTCCATTCCGTTCAGATCAATATAAACAAACGTGCTGCAACAACCACAGCATAAAGTGAATTCATCATACTTGTTTTTTGGATTATTTGTCCTGTTCCAAATGCACCCTCTTGTGTTCCTGAGCTACGTTCTTCCTTCACACAATTAACACTACATTAAGATGCACTCCTGCAGGGTCTTTTTTTCCTTATGTAGCTGAATTGAAGTTTTTCAGAACACTCAGATATGGGGTCGGGAGGATGGGGAGGGAGGTATAGAGAATAGCTTTCTGCTTCTCTGTACTGCGATTCAGAAAGCCTGTAATTGCAGCACTTAATAACTATCTAAATACTTACGCCAGAATTAATTACCCAGCTATTATGGCAGAAGTATGGATCATATATTGGGTATGATGGAGAGAATGTGTGATAGAACATTTTATTGTACTCACTGCATGCAGTAGGTGTGCAAGGTACTTAAACTATTTGAAGCAATAGGCTTCTCTACTTGGATTCTTCTCAGTATGATCACCAGCTATCTACAAAATCAGCCTTGCTCATTTCATACCTTTTATTGTTGCCTAATTAAACACTTTCAGGACACTCCATTTACCAGGGATTAATCATCACTATAAAATAAACCTTACTTTCTTTAAAGTCACATTGATGCTTGATAAAAAAAAAAAAAAAAAGGAACATAAATGCTTGTTGTTAAACAACTTCCACTGAAGCAGATTTTGAAATGTACAGCCAGAAAGCCAGAAGTCAAGGACTTTCATCAAGGTGAATTCCTCTGTCACTTGGCAGGTTTACATGGTACAGAGAAATCAAAAATATCTGTAACTACTGTTAAAGCTATTTGTTCACATTATTTAAAAATCCCTTTATACAGAAGCTGGACAAATACAGGAAGGTGTAATGGGGAGAGGAGTAATGGTTGTGGAACTGATGCTGTAGTCAACAAAGGTGTAGAAATAATATATGTAATGTATAACACATCTAAGCATTTCAACATATATAACAAACAAACAAACAAAAGAATAAAAAAATAAAAAACCCAACCCAGATAAACATGGCAATCATAAGGGGGAATTCAAAACCCCAGGAGATGAAGCTTCACTCAGAAAACTTGATTCAGGCCTTTATGCAAAATATTAACTATAGTTAACTTTGATTTTATTCACTATATTAAAAACAAAAACCAAAAAACCAATTCCCAACCCCAAAAGGTAATGCCTATCTAAGATTAAGCAGAATAATTTCATAAGGTGGAGGCAGTTTCATTGACTGAATAAACTTTGGCAGCATTGCTTTGGATTCACAGTAGTTTATCAGGAAATCAGAAATGCTGAAACACAACTTTTGCTCTAAGTTCAAAAGCCTTGTGCTGCGAAGACATCAGTAGCTGAAGCACATGCAGGCATATATTTACTGGAAAAAGTGTACAATCATATCTCAAAATAACACAATCAGAATTGAGCATGGGTTTCAGCCAGAGTTCACATAGGAAGGTGGCAAGATACTAAGTGCCATCACTAGCATTAAAACTGAACTGATCAAGTCCCTTCCAGCTATGTAGAGTCACCCTTTAGACTTTAATGTTTTTATGAAATAAACAAATCATCATTCATGACTAATACCAAGAGATCCTCATGATAGAGATCACACAACCGTGCAAGAAACTTTCTTAAGCTGGGGAGCTATAATTTCCTCTCATGTTATATGCCCTTGCATTGGCTCAATCTAAACCCAGCCAACAAATTCACTTTCTGTAATTGTTTACAACCCTGCCTCAAAAGATAAGCCCCATTTTCTCCACAGTTAAAGACTATAAATCCACTCTCGGTAGAGACTGCAGTCAAATTCCCCACTGAGTCCCTAGGGACTCATAGTAGAAAGAAGACAAACAACAGCTACAAGAAGATGACTTTCTAGCTCCAATCAATAATTTGCTTGTCGCTCCACAAGCACATCGCTGTATCAGCATAACTTTGCAAAGTTCCTTATCAGTGATGCACTCTGCACTTACTGGGTAGACATTAAGCATTTTTGCATCCCATGGGTTTTGCATTTCAGTAAATCTCCCTCTCTCAGTGATACAAATATACAATAACCGCCACAGACTGACAATAGAAGTTAGAAATTTGAAAAACTGTCTATAGTGTAATAGTGCTTTGCAGATATATATCATCCTTTACTCCAATGGGCTTCAGGAAAATGAATTCAGTTTTAAAATAACAGAACAGAAAAGATAGTTATTAAACAGTTTTCAAATCAACAAACCAAAGCACAAACAGCAATGCCCTCTTGATTCTTGAGATTGAAGGTTAAAGTTAAGTTCAATGGCAGAAACAAGAAATGAAATAAGGAATCATGGATACTGCTATGCAAGATATAATTACATTTTATGTTTTCCATCTACTATGCCTCCACAGAGGAAAAGCTTTCTTTTCTCAAACAATATATTTAAAAAAAAAAAGTATTTACCTGATGTAAAACATGACAATATACTGCTGTACTGCCTAGAGAACTATGGATGCTTGTTTTATAAGAATAATTCACATAAAGCCTTTCTTAAAAATTTATAAGAGCCAGAGAATTCTCCACAAATTCAGAAATTCACAATAGAACTGCTTTCTGATCGGCCTGGCCAATATGTACAGGTATTCACTGAAGTGAGTGCTAATGCAGTCTGTTTCAGTGGAGCTATACAAATTTAAAAAAAAAAAAAAAAAATGCTATTAGCAATACCTCCTAACCAAAACCTCTGTGAACAAGTGAGAGAGCAGTAATGACTGCTCAAGACTGGAAGTTCTGGTGACTGCAGAAGATGCATTCTGCCAAATATCCCATCTGTGAATAACAGACCAGTTCATTAATAGGAGTGCTCCAATTAGAGCCAACAAACTCAAAGCTAGGAAAGGACTGCCTTGACAAGTGAAGTTCCTGTTAAAAGCTCTATGGTTCATGAAGTTTAAGATTGAGCTATTATAATTATCTGATATCTCTTGAAAACATGGCTAGCTTTTGTGTTGAAGCTGCACCTGCTAACAGTGCTCCAGGCAGCATGTGCCACTCATTCCAGAACTGCCAGAGCACTGAGGAGAGCTCTGAGCACAGAGAATGAACTCTGTCTCATATGACATCTCAGCAGTATACTGAAGAATTTAAATTAGAAACTTGGTGTTCTTTTCACTGTTTAGCCTTACAGTCTGCTCACTCAGACATCATGAAGTGCTTCTAGGCAGTACCATCACACCCCAGATAGAAGCTTTAGCTATGTGTAGCAGTTTATCTCCCTCCAAATAACTACTGGGTGAAATAAATGGTAAAAGTTTGAATAAGATCTATACTGATAAACTAAGACATGAAAGACACACAAGAGAGCTAAACCTTGAGTTTTTAGGTGCTGTCACCAACAAAACTAGATACCCTCAGAGGAAAAGCAGGTGCTGTTTTGAACAGTACATTCCCCTTCACAAAGGAAACATTAGTAGACAAATATTCAGTGATTTTCCTATATCAGTCTTGCAATTCAAAACTGACACAATTTGTACCAAAAACCAGAAGAAAAAACATACTATGGAAAGTGACCACAATATTTTTTTTCAGTATTAAATGAATGCTAAAATATTTCAGTGTTACTCATTTTGGAAACCCAGGCAGAAAAAAAAACAGAAACAAAAAAAAAACTACAGAGCTCCAGGCCCTCTGCAACAGTGTTTCATCTAATTTTAAGGTTCTGGGAGCAGAGCTGCATTCGGCAGGAGGTCAGAGGAGAAGTGACAATTAAGCATTGGGCATGTAGCTTTTTTTTTTTTTTTTTTTCCTCCTTTTTATTTAAGTTCACCAGAATGAAATCACGCAAAAGAAAATTGTCTGACCCTACAATGATACATCCAAACTGACTCAACAACAATACTGAACTTCTGAATGAAACTGAAACAAAACTCAGGACCAAGAAATTCTGAAAATCTAAAGTGCAAAGCATATTTCATCCTGCCTTAATTCCATTCAAGTGAATTAAAAGCAGACAAGCAAATAAATATTTGCTTAAATATTCTAAATCCACATTACTCTATTTGTACGGTATTCTGTCATCAGAAAAAAATTCCAAAGGTTGTTACTCTTCAACTCACTACTAACGCTCATCTCTTTGAAGCAGGCTCCCAGCCACTGACAGCTAAGCACAGAGCTACAGCATAAATGTGCCATTAGTTCTTTAGTCATATGTAAACCCAGTAAATCTCTACAGACAGATCACACAATATCTTTCAACACTGGAATTGTGGCTATAATCTGGCATATAGAGCACTATTTGCTACGTAAGCACACTCACTCACCCTAGGGTATTTTGTAAGGAAGATTGATTCTTCCATACACAATAAAAATGCTAAGATGCTGAAGTACTGTTACCATAAAACAGCAGCTAGAAGGCTGGAGCTCCAGCAGTACACCAGGAGGGCAGAACGTCCCTAATGTGTCACACAGGAGATCCTTGGTTCCTTTGTTTACAAGACCTGGATCACACCTGGAGATATTTTTAAGTTGCTACTTCAAAACCAAGCATATTTCTCTACCTCTCCCAGGAGGAAGAAGGCGTGAAGCAACGTGACTGCATGCCAAGAACAACTGTAGCAAAAAGAAAATAAGTCATTCCTAAACAATGTGTACATATTTATCTCTTACTGGTCAGGTGATGTTTGGCAAGAAAACAAGTGACAAAATAAAAATAGGGAGAGCATAAAACAACTTTACCTTATACCTTCAAGTTGCACAAGTTCAAATATTTGTCCTCCCTGATTTGATGATATCTAGTAACACTGCAGTGCATGCTTATGAATAAAAGTATTTTAGACATTGTTTGTCTACTGTATTTGTACTTTATACCTATATAATTTTCCTGTCAAAACCAGTAAACTGTGGAACAGGCTATGTATGCCTACGTAGATAATCATGGTATGCTTTACAATAAGTAATTAAAAAAAATAATACTGAATAGAGGAAATGTATACTGGATGACTATAAAAAAATCCAGCTTTTGAAATAAACAAATAAGTTACCTTCTCTTCAAAGAAAGGAAAGCTTTTAAAAACGACCGAAAGAAGAATGAGTTATTGGTCTACTGCCCAGCCATATATCTTAAATTAAGAATTTTCATTATGTAATCTCCTTAATATTTGAAGAGCTGGGCTGACATTTGTAAGTGCTAATGAGAGGTCAGCAGTAATTCTGCAAATAATAATTTGTAACCGAACTGCCGCCTCTCTTTTGCATTCATTATTATATAGTATGACTCAAAAGCACAGTGAACAAAGGATAACTAATTTCAGATACTGCTTAAATAGATAATTTAACCTTAGAGCAGCATCAAGTATTACACTCTAAAGTCAAGCACAAAACTTCACATACTGACCTCTGCAAAAGCAAAGCTGGTGTGACAACTCAACTTGCACAACAAGCACAAAAACAGCATCAGGAAGACCTATGCTAACTCAGGAAGACAGACAGATGAATGTTTTAGGTATAGGCTCACAGCTTAACCTGCCTGTTCTTCCCTCCCCCCCAAAAAAGGCTTATTATTCATTTGGTTGCATTACTGTAAGCACACAGGCAGAGCAATGCAGTAACAGCCTGCTTTTGTTCCATATCCTCCTCACACGGACATTTTCATTATTCCATGAGATCTGACATTTTCAGAATCTCTGAACCAAACTAATCTACCATAAAAAATCCTTGATATCTTTGGACAAATACATGAGAACCTGTCACATATGAAACAAACAAACAAACAGAGGTATAGCAAGAACTATTTTCTTACCCTTTTTCTCATTATTTGCTTGTTTTCTTCTCGGTACCAACTAAAAAAAAAAACAAAATTACAAAACCCCACAGTAACAGTCTCAAACAGGAAAATTGATATAAAGTCTTAGATTGTACAGTTCATGAAACGGGATACTGTGGTTATTTAAGTTGTGCTCAAGACACTACCAAATCAACACTCCCTTTGTTTGTTAAGACTTGAGGAACAAGCCCACTTCATGGCCTTCTGGGATATTTAAGATTCTTTTAAGCATCCGAAAAGATTAACTGATTATTGAATACCTACATGACACAAAGTATGTGTTCTGAAAAAGATATACACACATTAGAGACCATCCACAGATTCCAAAACTGAGTGAGATTCATCAGGAAAGCAATTTTATGTATTATTTGATTAGCAATCAAAGAAGAGAATGGAAAAAATGGATGTTGAAAATCATAGGACAAGTGAGCATCATTACTTGGAATGCTTATTACAAATTTCTGTGAGCTTGGTTTTTTTTTTTTTCCTCGGTGTGCTCAGTACTCAGCATCTCTGCCAGATACAGCCCTATTCCCTCTACCTGAAATTCAGAATCTAAAAAACTCCAGGGGAATATAGACAAGCTTATATTTTATCCTCACTATTTGTTAAGGGGGAAATCAAACATTTTCCAGTATCCAGATATCTCACAGAACTTCTTAGGTACCTTTCAGGAGTCATTCACAGACAAAAAACAAGCATAGTCCCAGAGTATGGATGACACAAGTGTACAAAATCTAGATAGAAATTTGGGTAGAAGGAACTGTGAGAGCAACAAGTTTGCAAACAGGTAACTGTGAAGAAGGCAGTTATAAGTTTTATTTCACTGTGATGAAAGAGAAAAGTGAAAGGTTTAGTTTACAGTTACGTTCACAGAAAATAAACTTGCTGGTAACTCAGACTTTTTCTTGGTTATGTAGCCCTATAGCCCAGTAAATATAGTGCTGCCTCTGCTTGAAACAGGTCACAGGCTGCTGCCCTGCAGCACAGACCTCAGGTGTTCTCAGGCTCTGTCTGGTCTTTTCTTGGCCATGCAGAGATGTGTTTCTCTTCTTAGCTTACTTTGCTTCCAGCAGCAAGCCATCAGAAAAAGCAGACAATTGTTTCTGTACTTCTGGTATAGTGAACTATTTTTTTTTTTTTTAATACACATATAAATATAAACCATGAAACTAATAGACAGCAATAACATGCTGCTACTCTAGTTAAAGTGATCTACAACCATAGATAAAACACAGCATCGGAGAATATAGGCATAGGATTACAGTAGTGTCCTTAAAGTACACGCATATAATGATACAGGAGGCTAAAGAGCTGAGAGAAAAGATAAAAAAAAAAAAGACAGTGAATTCACTGCTGGGAAATGGGTCTAACCAGTTCTAGGGCTAACAAAGAGAAGGAAGATCAAGACAAGATCTAAAACGTGTAGAAAGCGCCATATATTATCAATTTATATGCAAACAATCCTATAAGAGCAAGGTACAGAACAACCAGCTGTGCAGAAAGACGACTCCAGCTGGAGTGGAAGGCAAGGAACAAGAAACCACTGACATCAACATCACACACTTCTGGAAAAGGACTTGAATACTCACATGTGACATATTATCATCTCCCTCTAGAGCAAGCCATCCAGAGGAGAGACAACCAAAACGTAACTTAGCACCTGAGATAGGGGAAGGTACTAGAAATCTTGCACATATAAGCTTTATCAGTATATAACTTGAGTTATAATTGGAAGTATCAGTGTAACTGGATGAATAATAGTTCTTCTGGACAATTAGAACTTCAATTACACTAAGAAAATGCTTGGTTTGGCACAGAAACTCGGGGGTTTTTTTGCCTGCTACAGGATTTGAACTACAAATTCACTAGAGAAGTCAAGCAACCTGCTTTGCAATTCAGATGCAATACTGGTAACTGTTACAGCATACAAGACTATGCCTGTATAGCAAATCAGGAGAGATACTTACTCACTTGAGAGGTTATAAAATCTGTGACCAAACCCTACATCAATTCTGTTTTCAGAAAATGGAATGGAGAGATGGAATTGAGAAACTTGAAAAGAACGTTATTGATCTCATTCCTCACAAAGCTAATTAGTGCTGTTCCTTCTTCCTAAATAGCTTGTTCTTAACCTGCTTTCCAGATTAACTAAAACATCATGTATTTTGAAATGATAATATGCAATTCTAAATGACTGCTTAGCTTCAGAAAGAAAAAAAAATGAGAATGTAATAACAAGAAAATACACTAGCATCTCACTACAATGAATAAGGATGCAAATATTTTAAAAAAAAAGCAAAAAATAGAGGTAATTGAGCTGATACTTGTACAGACATAATTATATTTCATACGTCAAGACCTTAACACTGATTAATTATTCATCTCTCATTTTCAAAGGTGGGCTCAATAGCTCACTCAAAAATGCAATGGCTTTCTTAGAGTTCCTAAGCAAAATTTTTGTGGCTTACTCTGCAGAAAAGCCACACAAAATTTTGAAAATCAATAGTGTAATTAAGGTGAGATGAAAAGCAGCTCGCATTGATGATGAAAATAAACTCTGAGTTCTTAACACAGATACCTCAGAAAACTGGAAAAATTTCCTTTTCAAACTCTTTTTATGAATATTAATTTGGACTGCTGATAGTCAAAACTTCTGGCAAACAGTTCACTGAAGTTCAAATCATATCTTCATTTGTTAGAGGCAGCTCCAAAAGCAATACCTCCAAATCTAGCCAAAAAATTATAATGAGCTGTGATGAAAAAGGGAGTTAAGCCCTTAATCAATATCCTTTCAAGCCATCCTGACAGACTGGAGCTGAAGAGGTGGTACAACTAATGAGATGAAACTCCAGCAGAGAAAGAGTTTCACAACCAAAGCACTGTGCAGCAATCAAGGGGGAATCATTTCAACCTTTTAAGCTATAGGGAAGACCTCATCAGAGCAATCTTGAGTTCATTTCTTTTTTGTTTCTGTAATAAGAACAGAGACGTCCATGTCTAGGGTTTTCATTACATTCTACTTCTACACTACTTAACCTAATACCAAGAAAGTTGAAAAACTACTTGAAAACTTCATTTGCTTTGTGAAAATTGGTAGCTTCTGCAGGACTGATGCAGATACAATTACAGGGTACAGGATATAGGAAGAACAAAACTTGTCTTCATTCCCAATTAATACCCTTAATTAATTAATTAATAATTAACACACACAAACCACACCAGCTCAGCATGCCTTCATTGTGCCACGTCTTCCTTAGATGACTGAAAAACGGAGTGGGATGTGATCCACATGCTTGCATGACAGAACTCCAAACTTCCAGCATGTATTAATACTTAAGACAGACAGGTATTATCTCAAAACCAGACTTCCTTACAAAGGTCTTTTTTTATTTTTGAGCTAAAGTGAGAAGGAAATATAAATTATAATGAAACAGCTGATAGAAAGTTGAAACCCAGAAATATAATTGGATATCCATTCTTGACCTATCATTTCTTTTAATAGCAACACAAACACTGGAGCACTGTAAGAGATGCCACTTTTCCAGCATTGTAAGCAGGATCCACAAGGAAAACTCACTTCACACCTGTGAACATTTTCCTTTTCTTCCCCTCCTCCCCCCCACTTTTAACAAAAGGTCACCAAAAGAGAAGATGAATCAAAATTAAATATTTTCCCCATTAATTACAGGACTGAAATGCAACTGAAATGCTTAATATCCTGTTGTACAAGGACCAGCACTTTAGTAATACTCCTATGCCTGGAGGCAAATTCAGTAACAATGTGAATGAAATGTCTGCATATCTTCTGTAACATTATATGAGCACAAGTCTAAGTGCTACACCAAGTCAGAGTCAACATGATGATGGAACAACTGTGCCATCTTTTTTTTTTTTTTTTTTTTTTTTTTACTCACTAGTAACCCTGAACACAAAAGTTTGGAGGTTGAATTTAATTCCATGCCAATGAAAATAAGAATTCTGGATATAATCTTACTTATGGTACAGAATCTTCACTGTGTTCTTCCTCTTCGCAGATCTATTTTGCCTGGAAGGTAGGAAATTTAGAACACTTAACTAAGTGGGCAATCAGACATTTCTAGTAATGACAACAACTGAGCATCTGAGCAATTCACAAGCTGACATTTGTCTGCAGGAAATACTTAACAGGTAATTCAGAATCAGAAAATTGTAATGATGAAAGCTTGCAAATGAGCAGAAAAAGACACAAAATTTGTCAAGTAGATTTGCTCATTAAGCTGAGTTCTGCTAGGTTTACTTTGGAATGTTCTTTTCGTTGATGTATGCCAATGCATGACTTTCTGTCTTTGCAGGTGCTCACTATAGCTTGGTTTTTGTTTCAGCTGTTTGTTGTCTGAGTAATTTCACTTCATTGGTTGTGCGAGGCAGTGACAAAGTAAACTGTTTTTTGGGAAACAGTCTGATATGTGTTGAAAGATGACTCTGTGATTCCACAGGCTCTGTCTCACAGCAATGCACACTGCACTTCTCTTATTTCCACCCACTTGCTTTGGTACAAGTGGTTACTAAGAAAGCAGACACCAAGTCAGTCCATATAGTGACAGCAAAACACAGTGATCCCAAAGAAGATATATTTTGGGAAGATAAAGTATTACAGGATTACAAGTTAAAACTCAGATATGCTTTGTTTCTGTAGAACCTAATCCAAAGGTTTAGCCAGGGACTTCAGGATGGAGAACAACACAAACATATCGCTCACCAATCAGGGATCTTCTTACCTTTCTATAACAGTATTTAAAATCCTTTTCTTAACAAACATTAGAAAACACTCTGTTAGTACTCTGAATAGAAAAAGTATGCTTTGTTGCAGCTACTTGGTAAACAATTATAAGAAGAGTGAATAGCATTTGAAAAAAATATATTCGATTGCAAACACTTTTACAAAGGAAAAAAACCTTTGTATTCACCTCAAAATAGCTGCTAGTTTTTCAAAACAGCATTCCATAAACATTTCTGTAATAATACATTTTACTACAGAAACCTATAATTAATAAACTAACACCTGAGAGAAGTAGAAAGATATTACTACTGATTTTTTTTTTTTTTATGCCATCGCTTTTAAATTTGCTGTCAGGATGCATTTCCAAAAGTGCAATCAATAACGTAAAACAAATCCTCAATATTCCTCCATGGAATTAGTTTGGAAGGTGGACATTCATATGAGAATGTCCTTCTCATTCTTAAGTTTGTTCTCACTAGTTAGAGGGCTCAGAATGGTGGTCACAGTCAAAAAAGTCTTTCATTTCCTCCAGAGCTTGCTCGTTTTGCCATACAGCACAGTAGTTCCTACATAAGGCCTAAAATTTAGGAGCAGACTCAAGTGGACTGCCTTTATCTATTTATTTATAACTAAAGTGAATGCTGTACTTGATCCATGAAAATATCTGAAATAAGCACAGGTCAAATTTTGCAATAAACTAAGCTATTTTCTTCAAGGATATAGATATAGAATAAAAATAGATCGAAGTACAGCTAAGCAGCAAAAGACAGAATGGAATCCATGCCAAATGCCATTCAACGAAGTATGCCTGCACAACAATAATGCAAGCTATGCAACTAAAAAGAGAATGGTAGAGGCTCCCCAATAAGAAATAATAACACTGAGAACACGTAAGACCAATGCTTTATGCTTTTTCACTTTCCAGCTGAGCAGGTTCTTGTTGCACTTCTTGTCATTGTAGCTCGTTAGTATCCCTGTTAAACAGGAAATTAATTTGAGCTATGACAACAGCACCTATAATTGTACTGTTATAATTTCTTTCACTATAATTTCAGTCAAACAGAAGCATTGAATCCTAAGAAGACAATGCTCAGAATGAGCAGCATCAAATATATTCAGTGAATAACCTCACATGAATAGTTAGACAATTATGCTTGAATGAGAAATGAACACTGAAAAACAATACTTGATCTACAAAATGATGGGTTTAAACATAATCAAAGCACTGGAACCATCCAGTTCTTCAGTGATTCAAGTCCCTTAAGGTCATAAGCAATCACATTATACACAAGCAGTAGAGAGGGAGCAGCAGTACATCTATTTCAAGTCATCACATAGATGAGACTACTGAACATATCCCAGTGTCCAATAACCAATTCTAAGGATGCATGAAAAAGTCAGAAAAATGCCAAGAAGTGTCAAACTGTGGTGTGTCAGAGTGAGATGAGGAAGGGATCAGAGATTTCAAACCAAAAGTGCACCCCACCTTAGGTAACGCAGCGGTGGAGCTAAGACTTGAGGGAACACAAGGTTTTAATCTGGAAGGGAGACTGATAGTGACCGCATGAGGGTGTAACTTGGCTTCCCAAATATTGGGAGCAAATTTTTTAACAAGTTAAATTAATATCAAGAAAGGAGTACTTTGTACTACATTTACTACTGCTGCTCCACTAATAGATGTCTTACTAGCAATTAAATCACAACTTGGAGTTTCATAATGTGAAAGACAAATCACTAGCACTGCCAGTGCAACAATAAATTAATGCATAAAAGCCTCAAGTACATTTTGGAACCAAGGCAGGTGGACAAACAGCATCAATGGTGACTATACAACAGAGAACTTGACCAGAATAAAACAAAGCAGCAATGTAGGGAAACACAAACCTCACTGCAAGCAATAAGATTGATGAGCCATCATGATGGACACAGAGTCAATTTTTTAAGACTGGATGCTCTTACTCAATGCTCTGACTAAAAGAAGAGAACTGAATGTATTGTCCTGATCAACTCAGATAATGAGCTCAATTGCAGAAATTCAGAAAAGCCTATGTCCAGCACAACCCAAATTATTCCCATGTCCTGTATCAGATGAAGCATGTGACACAGCAGAGTATTTTAACATTGCTTAGTATTTACTGAAAACATACTCATCTGGGTTATCAGCAATTATGGTAAAAGTAAACAGTCAATCCAACTTTCAAAAGAAAAAAAAGAAATCTTAATAAATTACATACATTCAAGGTCAGTGATGCTTGAATTGTCTGAAATCTGAATTTTTCCACAGGCACTATGGAAAATTACTGAAGGCTTGTTTTAATACTTCGGATGTCAGCATTTCCAAGAAAGTCAGAATGACAGCTGTAGAGAAAGAAACGTATTTATGCCTGTAGTCTCAGGGGAGTTACTGTGATAAGGGTAAAGGCATGCAGTAGTAAATTTCAATTGTACCAGAAGTATTCAGCTGACTCATCACACTACATTCCCTTATTACAAGGGGGAATAAACCAGAAACTGAACAAAACAGTTGAAATACACAACATACTGGGATATACTTAATGAAACCTCCAGATCTCTGACTGAAAAGCAGACGGCTGCCTCTAGACTTCAATAAAAGGCAACTAGCAGAAAAATGAGGAGATTTACAGCACTTAATGTAAGAATTTCGGTCTGAGACTAGACTACTCATGCTTATATCTCTCTATATATCTGTATAAATATATAAAGCAATAGTATTGTCTGCATAAGAGGTGAATTTCATTACATTGTTAAAACCAGTAGCTAGTTCCTTCATTTTAATGACTGAAGAATGTGATGATTAAATTAACCACAGTAGTTTGGAATGCAAACATGGACAGATCTGAATAGTATGACATATTCCTACCTTCTATTGGCGAAAATGACCAAAAGTAACTCTACAATGTGGTTTGACTGAAAAATGCATAGCTTAGGGTTTTTGGAGGGGAGAAGGTTAGTTGGTTTTGTTATCAGTGGTGGTTTTCTTACTTTTCTACAGATCTGCAAACAAATCTGCTGGACACAGTTTGGCAGTAGCAAGCTATTGGAAAAGTGCACATAAAATGAAGAGAAAAATAGTTTTTTTCGCCCTAGGCATAAAACAGTGCCCTTGAATTATGTGTTACAATCAATTTCTAAGCTTACACTATAGATAACATCTTTCAGTGATGTCTCATCAAACAAATTAGATCTGACCAGTGAAATACTGTAAGTTAGCTGGAATTGATGAAAATATTAATGCACTTGCTTTACTGAGCCTGTAGCGCCTGAAGTATTAACTCCCTTGGAGACCAATAGCTACTTTACCCTAAGCAGGGATTTCTGACCCATGGACAGCAGAATCTGTGTGGGGATTTACTGCTTAGAAATATTAGTATTCCATATTAAGCAAATGATCTAACTAAAATCCAGATTAGTAAGAATGCCACTTTTCCTTATTAGACAACACAACAAAACCAGTATTTCTGGAAAAGAATCCCAGCACAGATACAAATATCATCTGATAGAGTAAAAACTTAATGGGCAGCATCGGTTTGGCATCTCTTAGTTGGACATCACAGAATGAACAGTTTCTAAAACCTTCAATAGTCAACTTTAAAAGTTTGGTTTGAACCTCATTTACTTTAAGGTTGTGTAATCAACGAGTACACAGATGTTATAATTAAGAAACACACAGGAAATTTAGGCTAAACAGGTTACACTAAAGAAAACACTAAAGAAGAATAGATGGAAAGCTTACCCTTGTCCCAGGCTCAATGAGAAGACTCCAAGGGGAGCCATCTCCAAAGGAGGTCCTTCCCTAGTGGTAGTCAGCTGTTAAATGGGGTCTAAGAGAGGTAGAGCCAGGCTCCAGCCTTCCAGTAGCACAGGAGAATTGTCTTCACCTGTGCTCTCAGGGATGACTCATTGCTTGTCTCAGGTGGTCAATCAGAGGTTCAGGCCGTGATTCAGCAGTTTCCATTCACAGGTGAAAACAAGCTTTAGTTCAGAACTAAACTTTCAATACTAATATCACTATGCCACTCTTATGTATTTTTTAATAAAGCTGCCTTTGACATACTGCAAATGAGAAGAACAGAGATTCGGGCTTTATACAAGCACTTAAAACCTTGTTTGTTTGTTTGTTTTAATTATGTGTTTAAAGGGACATTCCCATACATATTTTCACAAAACCAAATCTGTCCCTGTGAGATGCATGGGCATTGCAAGTGGATGACATTTAGAAAAATTACATCAAAACTTGTAGAGGAACCAAAATATTGCAATTTCATTCTGTACATCTAATTTCATGTACTCCCTTCTATATATTGACTTTCATTTACATGAATGTCAGAATTCTCACTGATAAAAAGTTCTGTCTCTGATATTCCAACAATTTGGGATACCTGAATAGTGAAACAGGATGAGCTTTAGAAAACACAGCAGCCTCCTTTGGGCATACATATTGTACCACTGTCATACAAAGACACCAGAATGTTAACATCTACCTGCAGAATAGAATAAGCCATATATATACCAAAAATGATTTGGAAAAATATAACTTGATAAAGGATTTGCAATAAATTAGTACTTAATTTAGGTGAATCCAAACTAAACAAGTCATAAGAGATCTTCCTTCAATTTGAATAAGTAAAAAAAAAAAATAAATTCAAAGGGAAAATGATTAATCGATACTCTATATTGATATTAGCATGAAACATTTAAACACCATTAATGGCATTTCTCTCCTCACTCCCCCCCAGAAAAGCAAATGAAAAAAAACTATAGACCATCTATTTAGATTATCTGCCAGGGATTATTTCCCTCATGGATTGCAATGTGGCTGCTTGCTAGCAGTAGTAACAGAAAAACATCTCAGGATATTTTTACAGCATAGAAAGGTGAAGTTGGAGAAGTGGAGGCTTTGTGCTCTTCTGACCCTTTGCTTTTCATACTGAGCAGAAAGACTCTGCTCCTGCCTAGAGCACATAGCAGATCTGCCATCTATACCACCCAACCATGTAAGACAGTAGAACTTTCCTTAATGCTCTGCTAGGATACTTGTAAAGAAGGTCAGCAAACCCAGTGGTGCTCTGGTTTCTCTTAAGACTAGCTGAGTGTCTGAGATTTAGACATTCTTGAGGACTAAGCAGAGAATAACAACGACAGGTTATGTCTGCACAGACACTCGGGTGTCAGATTATTGCACTGGAGAGCTTGACAACATATCCATAAATACTTCTCAAGGCAAATATTCCTATCTCCACAATCATACAGTCACTATCTGCTTTAATTTCTTGTTGAAAGTAATAAATAGAACTTCACATATATTATCATGTGGTACACACCATTGAGCAGCATCTCCAATTGTTTATGCTACAAGAGCTGATGGCAAACATGCCAGATCTCTACCCTACACAACAGCTGAAGGAGGCTTTAATGCAGAACAACCCAATTTCTTTTTATGGAATGTATTGGCAGTGCCTGAGACCTCAGAGCAAACAAGCAGCCTGTAATTTGCTGATGCAGTAATGAGGCAACCAGAAAGATCCTTACAGATTAGCAAGTAATCAAGGAGTTTCACTGTATGCTAAATGCTTCACTGTTGGCAAATGTGGAAACATAATAAACATGGTGCTTCATGCTTCCCTTACTAACATAAGCTTTTTAATCAAAGCTGAAGAAACATATTGTGCAAAATGCTGAAACACAGGACTGCATTTTAAAAAGTCTCAATGCCAATCCATGAATTGAACACTGCACCTGTTAGTAACTACAGAGTAGGAGAAACTACTACCTTATGCTTTTAACTCTCAGTAAGCAGGTTTGTGACACTGGTCTTTCCATTGTTAGGCATAGGGTTAGTATGAAATCATGCAAGCAGATGTTTCTTTTTATTGATCTCCTGCAAAAAAAAAAAAAAAAAAAAAAAAAAAAAAAAAAGGAAAAAAAAACCCGAAAGGAAATAGAGAAGCCAAATCTGCACTGTTATCCCACCTGACCTCTGGAAGCCAAAGGTCTTTACATATGAGGCTTTTCTGAGCTCAAGACAAAGAAATTTCAGATCTCGAGATGTGTAAGAACTCAACCGATAGATGCATTTATAAACTGTACAAACACACTGAGAAACCAGATTTTGGCTACAGTTTCCCTGTACAAATCAGTGAAAAGGCATTCAGACTTCAGTACAGCTAGTGGTAAATTTGAAAACTGTATTTCAAGGCTTTTTTATATTCTGTAATCAAGTTTTTGAAAGCATTTTGCATGAATAGAATGAAGATAAAGTTATGTGTCAATTAAGATAAAAATTTTGTTCAGTGTTCTAATTAAGAAGAAAAGTAACTTCTGCAGTAGATTTTAAATATATTTGCAAAGCAAAAAGCAGAAAATTCTACCTTTTCTATTTCAAACTGCTCAAAAGTTTGAAAAACTCTCTGATTTATTTATTTATTTTAATATTTATTCAATCTTGGTATATTCTTCCAGGAAAACACTTAGGATGCAAAGGTATCACATTTATTCACCAAGATTTCCACATAATAGGACTATATATAGAATATGCAATCTGGGCCCACCATTCCCAAACTGTCAAACCTCCAAATCTCCAAAGCATAGCCAGTAGATACTCAGCAATTTGGATATGCTCAAAGCCTGTGGGATTTATTGTGAAAGCAGAGATTACCACACAGCACTTACAGAGCCGATCCAATCATTTTATTGGTCACTGCTAAAAGAACCAGTTTTTCTGAGTGTGCCTGAACCATTATCAGGGCCAGCCACATGTCAGGCAGCCCTGTGAGATAAGTATTTAGGAGCAAATAAATTTGGCACGTCTATGGCAAAAAGGGGCACATGAGTATGCAGTAACTCAAGGCTGTTTGTAAAAAATATATGCTTACTTGATGTGACCTGAAAACACAGAAAATGATGATCAGAATTAGCTGATTATTACATCAGTGGCCACCTAATTTTCTTCTCAGACAAGACGGTCTATTCACGATGCTCACTTTCAGATATATAAAAATTTAAAAGAGATATCACAGAGATTCCTTCCATGTATTTGGGTAAATCGTTGACCATGTTGAGCTTGTCTAAAAAGTAGAAATGGTCAAAATATTTTGCAACTTGAATTTTAAAGATAGAAATTTACATTATTTCCTTATAAATAAAATTGTATTAGTTAACTGTTTCACCGAATTTAGAGGAATTCACCGAAAGAGTATTTAGGGATTTCCTGGCGATGGACAACACTTACCTTAGTCTTGTTCACCTTTGACAAGCTACCTTGAATTGGGAAACTACATTTTGAAATAGAAAAGTGAAAGGCACGTAAAAATATTAGTACATATCCCATTGATGTCCATATCTAGAAGCTTATGGAGAGAAGCATATGCTAAATTAGACTCATAATCAGAAGCTAGGGAATTTTTGGGAAATGTCTGCCAAATGTAGGCATTGATCTCACAATTCCTTCACAGCCTTAACTCAGTGTACCTGCAAAGAATAAGTTTCCATGTTCTAGAAAACTATAAAGTGTAACTTCCAAATTATTTTGTTCAAGTAAATTAAATAATTAAGTTCCAAAAGCAAGCATACAGAAATCAGTGAATTAAGGACATTATTGGTGCTTTAGTTTGTTCACTGTCACAGATACACCATGAGGCTGTCCTTAATTAAGAACATGGTCACATAGGATCTTTCCCGCAGGACTGAAGGCTCATTCACATAGAGGGCAGATAGTGCTCCATAGATAAGCAGCTTTTCACTATTTCGTTCTCTATGCTTAGTGCCAAGAAGCATACAGTATTTCTGTATATTTTTCAAAGATTTTCTCATATTTCTTATTAATATTTCATTATTAATCTTCTTAATAATTTTCTATACTTTGTCCATTAGTGTAGCCTGTTAGTGATTCAGAAATGCTATTTACTATTCAAATAGTAACAGTAAAATACTTCAAACTTTTTTTTTTGTAGTAATAGTAGATTTATACAGAGAAAAGACAAATTTTGAGAGCTCTATAGACAGTTCTCATACACAATGAGAATGTACACCCATTCTCCTGCCATCCCTTACTCTTCCATGCTTAATATATGATGATAAATATACAGGGATTCCCCAGAATCCTCTGGGCATCAAGTATCATTGCATCTGGAACTTCACACCATGAACCTGATTCATACTCTCCAAGGCAGAATAATACATAATTACATTATAATGCATATGCATAATAGTATTGACAGCTTCACTGACACTGCATTTCTAGTACTTTTTGATTTTTCATTAACTTTGTGATTTATTTCCCTTTTCTGTAATTTCCTAGCTTAAATCAACTTTAATCTCATTCATATCACCGAAAAAATTACAAATCTCAAATCCTTTCATTTGTTGCATTACACTTAGGTTCAGTGACCCAATCAAATCAGAAATGGACTGAAATACAAGGTGCACTTCATCTCATTAGGAACAGTGAGGCACAAACACAGTCTGAATAAATCATCCCTAAATTCCTTCATTTCCCATCCTCTCCAGTCAATTGTCTTTCAGATCTAAACATTGTTTAAAACCCTGCAATTTGCATATACAATTGCTTCAGGAATGAGACGTTGTCTTTACTCAAAAACACAAAGGATCCTACTCTCTCAGGAATGACTAAGATGCATTCCTGTTCCATCTCACATTACCCTCCGACACACTGCTACTGGGGCAATTTTTTTCTAGTGAATCCCCTTATGTTTCTGAATTTAGAGGAATTCCAGCAGATGTGTCAAGAATAATGTTATATTCATGTCAAAAATGAACTTTTTAACAAATATTGATAATATCTTCCATAGAGTCTATACGTATTCTCATTAACTTGGGCAGACAGATTGGTTATAAAACCTTCTGACTTGTAATCTGAAGTCAGAACAAATGCAAAACTGTCTTCATTTTTTCAGCTACTTCTGCCAATCTGAGGAAAATAGTAGAAAGACAATCAGTACAATGGAGGTTAAAGCCAATCTTGTAAAGTCAAGATTATTTTACGTTCTGAATAGAGAAGTATCTGATTAGGCATTATTGTTTTCTATAGTCTGCAGAACAATAGAACTGTGATCACCGTAAATAAATATTTTGCTTTGTATGTTCTTTAAAAGCTGCAAATCAACTGGCAGGCTTACTTTTCCCCTCTGAATTGTGAAATGTTCTGTATAGGTTCAAAGCTTCAAACAATCAAAGGCAAAAATGCAGAGATGAGTGCCAATTTCCCATGCCTGTTACTAAGCAAATATTTTATGACAAAACAGAAAATAATCAAGGTGGTTGAAGAGAACAAGGAAACATTTTAATAATATGGTAAAAGGACAGAATATAAAGTATATAAAAAAATTTACACCACTGCCCCCCCACACACATACACATATATTTTGAATATCCCAATGGAAGTCTTTACAAGATTACCTTTCTGTAACTGAAATAAGCAAGAGACAGTCAGAGCCTGTTTCTTTGTACTCATGAGAACAATTTATCATGATCTAACAGAATACTAATACAAAAAATATGAGCAGACCTGATATTATGACTTCCAAACTGCAAATAACTGAAAGGAAAAAGACATGGACAGAGTCCAATACTTCACAGCTTGACAGACTGAGATGCAAAGTAAAGCTGAGTTGTAAAGCACTTGGTTAATTATGAGAGGAGAAGGAAATGGCATTTTTGTTTGTTTGTTTGTTTAAATGTTGTCTTAGCTTTTAATATATAAACATTTAGAAAATACTATTACTGTCTGCTTCCCCTTTGTTTCAATTTACTTATGCACTTCTGAAAAGAATTTCCATGCTGTAAGCAAAACTTTAATGGATACGTTAATACAAATTATACAGATGGGTGAGCTAAGGATTTATTAGAAACTCCAACTGTTAAATTTCCTTTGAGGTGTACAGATTCAGCACATCCGCACTATAAACTCAGAGGTGAAGTGATAAATTTTGTAAATTGAAAACATAAGACACATTGAGCTCCCAGTTATTTAAATGGCTGCTCAAGGGATTTAGGGCAGCAATTGATTAGTTTATGCAAGAAAGTTAGATGTCATGGTTACCTAGGATAATAGGAAATCCAATTGTGCTCCAGGATTTTGCTCTGTCATAGCTGAAACTCACACCTTTACTGTGTGAGTGTACCAGCAGAGAACTGTCCAGAACTTCTTGTTCCTCTTCACACTCAACTGCTTCATTCCAATATAAACTGTATTTGCTATAGCTTTGATGCTATCAAAATTTTGAATTCTCCTTGAGATCCAGAATAAGATGCTTTGTTGATCATAAACAGAAAACATAAAAGAATATTATTAATGTAATTATCAAACTTATCAGGAATGTAAAAAGAAAAAAAACCCCACCAACAACAAAACAACTCTTCAATAAAACCTACTTAAAAAGATTAAAGATTTCCAAGAGACTCAGAGACATTTATGTGTTTTGATCTGAAAAGAAAGGTAAAACAATACTAACGACAGCAAATCACAGCACATACCAACATCTCAGTCTCTGAAGAGAGAGTATCGAATGAAATAGAGAAACTGGCATACAAAGCTCTGCCCATCAAAGGTAACTCCTGAAATCTAGGACAAAACTATGTACATACATTTGACTTCTTTTTTATTGTAAACTGTGCTTAACAAACAGGACAGTTGTGCTTTGTGGCTTGTTAGGACTAAGAATTAGTGCCAGCCTTGTTTCCAGCCAAAAAGGTTTCCAAGGAAAGAAATGTCAAGAAGAATAAAGTTTTGAGGATGAAAAATGAAATTCAAGTCCAGAAAGTAGAGGGGAAGGACTAAGAAGAGAACTGGGCCTGAAAAAGAAAACAAAGAAAATACTACCATAGGCAAAAAGTGGAGCCAGCACTCCAGAAACAGGAAGCTACTGGAGAAAACAAAAGGAAATGAGGAAAAGGAAGGGGGAATGTGAAATGGAAGGGGAAGGGGAACACCAGGAGTAAGGATCAGGGGAAGAAAAATGGGATCTTAGCTGCCAAAACATTCACCAAAACCAAATCTTGCCCTCATCTGCTTATTTGTATCAGCCTTAGAAGACTCGGAATTAAATTCCCTGTTTGAGTAAACAACCAAGTTTCCATATTTTTCAAACGGTTGCAGGTATTCCAACATACCTAATGTTAACAAAGACATTGACCAATTGAAGTATAATGTCATGTCATTATTTCTGATAGTGAAGGATTTTAAAAAGCTGCATCTGGAGAATAAGAAACTATTTATAAGCAATTCATGTCATCTTTTGTATTAAATATAGTATTAAATCAAACTGCATGAATATGCAATGCAATATATTTTTCCATCACTTCTGAAATTCCTTAATAGGTAATTTCTGTGAAAGAATTATTTTATTCATTACTTATTAAATAATATTCACCAATTATTACCAGAAAAAATGTGAAAGTGTTAGCTATTAAAAAATTTATCTTTCTTTGAAGGATATTCCTTATGTAAAAGGGCACAGTAAGAAAAAAAGCTACAAAGCTGATTAAAACTCCACACACACACACAAAGGTACACAGAGGAAAAAAAGACTCATCTTCTAAAATGATTTTATTCTATATTCCAGAAATATCAAAACTTCCTTCAAGCTTATTAATTTGCAGGTGGGAAAATTTTACCTCATTTTATGCCAAGTCTCCATGTGTACAAAGCATCCAAATGCACATACACACACTTAACCTAAAGGTAGACTGCATTTAAATCCTTTTTATTTTAAGCTGGGGTTTGAAGTTATGTTTCTGAACATAACTCCATAGAGCAATAAAGGAAAAGCTATTGCTCTTATTACTATAATTAAACTATCATGACTGCCAACAATATTTTTTCCCATTTTTATATAGCCCGTAAAGGTTAAAGAGAAGAACAGAATCTTGTTTTATAGGTAAAGAAAAGCTTTAAAGCTATAATTTATTCAAATAAATCATTTAGGTAAATATACACATGGCAGAAATAGATTTAGAAGACAGAGTAGAGATGAAATTAAAATTAAAGCAGTACAGAAATGAAGTTGTTTCTTATACAGAGCTCAAAGGAATTGTGCAGTCAAACTTTATGTAGGTAATATGCTTTTATTTACAATCCTATCCTTTGTGCCTTATAAGCACTACTTGCTGCACCACTGCTCTTAATCACTTTGGTCAATGATTTGCTTGGCTTCTCAGGCTGTACGTTCTGCCAGAAAGGAAAAAGAACTTGCAAAATCCACTCTGAGTAAAAGCCATGAAATATTTTCACATAGTAACATCAATCTGGCCTCAATGAGTCTTTTATTATGTTTAGATATGTGATACAAGGGATTATTTTGTCAGGAATTAGGAGTCAAGAGAGGCTGAATTTGGAGGAGAACAGGAGAAAGGCAAACTGCATGAAAGAAGGATCATGGTGCAACGTTAGAGGAATCTCATCTGAAAATGACTTAGGATTCTGTTATCACAAGGTTTAAGTAGTTTAAACTTTGTGGTATAAGATAAAGCATAGATGTTTTGCTCCAACATGAATCTCCATCTGGGCTGTTCTCTGACATTAAACAGACATTTCTATTTTACAGGAGACTATGACTGCCTGATAAGAGAGACATGACCTTTCCTTTTCCTCTCTCTTTTCCTCAACAAAAATGGTCTACTTCAAAATGTCATGGAAGTGTAAGGACTTAATCTGAAACGTGTCACGGTACCAATAGATACACTGCCAATACAGTATCTTTTTTTCCCCATTTTTAACATGTGATAAATAGCAAATCAACCTTTGCTTTCCTAATTAAATAAGCTCTTGAGTTTACCCTCCATAAAAGTACAGAATGTAAATAAGAGTATTAGATAAACTGTATATTTACATTTTTTTTAGGCTTTCAAAACAAGTTTAACTATCTATGATCATCCTACCAGCTCTAGCATATGCATGCAATAAGCTATTTTATTTGAAAAAGCATCGTGTTTTAGATGAAATGACTCAACTAGGAAGACTGTGATTTTTTTACTATATGTTTTGCACTCATGTTTTATCAAAAAAGTAGCAAATGCTTCTTGACTGCGGCTCTGAAATCCTTTACAATTTAACAGAGGAGTAGACAGCAATCAGAACTAATACTCATCAGTTCAGAATGAATACTACAGTCTATTAGTTCTTCCCAGAATGAGATTCTAAAGGCAGGTACTTGCTGCTGACTGAATAGCAGGGTGCTTATAGACATATGAACCAGTCCAGTTTGCAGACTGGAAGTGAAGGAAAAAAATCACAGCATGTCCAGTCCCATGAACTTCTCTATATAAAACCTTTTTTCTTCCATGTCTTATATTATAAAAAAGGTGCATTCCCTCTAATCTAAGCCTTATAACTACACAGAACTGGAATATATTAAACTTGTTTGTTTATCATCTCTTAATGACAGCCTGTACTTTGCTGAGTTCCTATTTATGCAGTCAAATTTAAAGAATTTTACTTCAACCCTCCACATGCACAGTCTGGAAAGATCCTTCTGCATTTTCTCATGACTTTGAAATACTTTCTTCTTTAGGATAGAAGTAATTTAAATTCATTTTGGGGAGAAAGTGGACATATAAAGATGTATAAAGGACAGATAATTCATTTGATTTTCTAGTTGGATTTTCTTTTGGAAATGGTACTATTAAGAAAAGTAGAATTCTTCACTTTCATTTCCCAGTAAGTCTTGATTAAAATATAGCTATAATAGAAGTATTTTAATTGGCTTCAAATGATGTAGAAATGTGGCATTATTACAGGTACTACCTGTTCAAGATGGATCAATGCATTATCTAAAATGTTAAGAGCGTAAGTTATAGTGAAGACTCAATCTTGCAATAAGTGTAATGTCCTCTGCTTCAACTCAGGCAGTCCTATCTTCCAATGACTTTAAGAAAGGTTGAGAGAGCTCAGTAATTTCTAAGATTGCATCTCAAATGTACATAATCGACCACAAATTTGTGAAGTAGTAGAGTTCAAGGACATGACTACTTAATCTCACACATCACACATCAACTTTTTAACACCCCTTTTCTCATTAACTTGCAAACTCTTCAGCTTAATTACCAAATGCAAGCAATTCAATAACATCAGAGAAAGATATAAAGAAAATTCTGTATTTCATAGCCTAATTTAATCCTCTTCTTTTCGAATTTCTTTTGAAACTGTTCAAAGCTTGGACATGGAACTGAGACTCTTAGGTATTGCTCTAACTTTTAGTGGAAGCAATACATAATACAAAAACCCTTCGAAGAAGCAGCTTTACACCTCATTTTAAGATGCAAGACAGCAGAGACCATGACATAATGCTTAACTATGCTATAACGGACTAGAAATTAACAACTCATATTGAGCAGGCTGTCGATGATTTGTGAACAGTCAAGTGTCAACTGATTTCTGAAGCTTTCCTGATGCAATGCTGTACCAGGCTACTTTGTAGGTGAAGCTTTCAGGCATGCAGCACAGTGACATAATAGCACAGAATGTGGGAAAATACATGGAAAAGCATTACAGACCAGTAAAACATTGTTATGCAGTGGAAGGCATCCAACTTTTAAAAAAGCCTGGTTTATTTATGTGCCATCCTGCAAATTCAATTACAGTACTGAAAATCAGCTACAGCTTTTCTACTTAAAAGTGCTTGTACTCATTTTAGTATAGACTTCTTTCTGTTGCTATGCTTAAATTATTCCATTAAACATAGCAGCACAGTGACAATCTTCTATAGTTGCAAATTCTGCACAGTGTTATCCTACCATGGACTGGTCAGACTAACTGAGTATGGAACTCATCTTCTCCAAGACATTTACCATTAACTTTGTGAAAAATATTAACAAAGAAGAGGTAGCTATCTCTATCTACTTACTTGACATGCAGATTTCAGTTATTATTATACTTTGTCAGGTTTACGTGGTCTGGAAAGTGTGTAAAGAAAGATATATGGGAATTATTGTTGAATGCTAACATATTGCCTTTGAAAAGTTCACAATCTATTTTTGTACAAGGAATTATGAGTCAATTTCTTCCTTCTTCCCACAATATTTTGAAATCTAATCAAGGACTACAATCATTTCTTTTAATTAGTAATGTAAGATTAGGAGAAGAGGGAATTTACAACAGTGGCTTACTGTTTGGTTGTTGCTGTTATCTTTGTTTTTCGGTCATTTTGGAAAACAATATAAACGATATCATGTTGGATAAAATGTGTATTTAAAAAACCTATGACATCATGCCTATGAGCTCAGATAAAATCTCAAGCTCTGCAAGCAGTTTCCTCAGTTTCATACACTCTTCCTGGCCCTACTGCCCTATGCCAGATTGAAATAGATTTTGTTATAAAGACTTATTAGCAAAAAAAAAGAGATAAGCATGCTAACGAAGCTGTCATTGTATGTGTTATAAACTAAGCTTGTAATGGGATTATTCTTTGGAAAATTCGTTAAAGAAATGAAGTTTGTGGTGCAGCAAGCTTGGAAGAAAATTAATGAATTCACAGATGTTCACCTTAATGAACAACAGATTGAGAATATATTATTAAATTCCAAAGGAAAACTTTGCATACGTTGTCAAAATTAGGTTTTGATCTTTACAAGCGTTGTGCTCATGTGAATAATCAATTAATAATTGATTAAAGGCTTCCTCAAAATTTATCATGTCTGTACACTTTATTATTTATTTAATTTCTCATGAGAACTCAATAGATCAACGTGTGAATGGTTTCCTCCTGGGTACCTTAATATATAGTATGTATCCCTGCTTGAAAAAGTTCCATTAGATTGGTTAAGAAGTTGTCATACTATCATAGCTAAGCAGTAATAACCTTCATAACACAAGAACCTTTTTTCAGAGAGATTTTTTCATTTTCTCCATGCTTATGATAAGCAGCAGATGCACCAGCAATCATTCTTTCAGCATGATAGACAGAGGTATTGGGTTACTGCAACAGAGACAAGGCTAATGTGGGTCGCTCGCCTTACAGAATGGAAGGTGGGGAAGCTGGCAGAGAAGCATGGCCTGCTCCCAGCTCTCACATAAAGCCCAGGCTTCAATCCATTTGCTCCTGGTAAAAGGCCATCTAACTGGTAAGTTAGAAAATGTGAAAGTAGTGCCATGTATAGGTGCATTTTACGGCTGTGTAATTTAAGGAATGAAAGCAAGGTGCATATCAGCTCTACATTGCTGCTTTGCATTTAATCCTCAAATAGTTTGAGATTCAGAGGTGAAAGAAAACCTGTAACAAACAGGAAGAAAATCTTATCATGTCAATATTTCTCCATAAACTGCAGTCTGGACTTTGGGCCAGTCTTGTAAGCAATGCCATATTAAATTAACAGTGACAAACATCATGGAGCTTAACGAGCTCCCTGTGGATGGTGGTGAGGCACTCGCTGGATCCTTCCTGCTGACAGCGTGCAATGCCTCAGACAATAACAACTTGTGCTATTTCATTGGATTAGCTATTCATATCAGCATTCTGAGCATTCAGCCATGCAGGACACCAAAACATGATGAGCAAACATTTTACACTAAATAATTAAATCTTTGTTACAACAAGAAATGATATCTCTTATGTGGCTTTTGCCCTGGCCTACAAAGTGAGCATGGTATTTACTATTGATCATAAAAGAAGAAATCAGAGAACAAAAGTCAGTTCTCTGTTTTTCACCAATAATGGGGTAGTGAAATGATGGTGAAAAAGAGACATAAACAGTTTTGCACCTATATGTTTATGTTACTTTTCTGAGGTTTGTTTCATACTAGTTACCACAGCATATATATGATTCTTAGAACTGAACCTTCCTGGATGGAGTCTGGCTTTGATGCCTACAGGTATTAACGCACAGCAATTACATATAATAAATGCATTGACATTTCTTTCTATACATTCTGTATATGTAATGTTCAACAAAAATATGAAAGCTCAGAACAAATACATTAGGAGTTTTTTAAGTCTATCCAAAATTAGCTCACATTCATGTACCTTGTTGCCAATAACTGGGTGCACAAACAAACAAGAATGCAGCCTAAATGCTGTTTTATAACTGGATCAGATACCAGAAGTCGTTGCAGTAAACAAACAAATCAAAGTTAATGACAGATAAGACTACAGTAGACCACATGGAAGAAAGTACCTGAACTGCTACAAAAATGTAGGCAAATTACAAAGGAAATTCTATATTCAAAGCTACAAAAAAGTCACAAGAAAAATTCTTCTGAAATATTCTTCAATTTCTTTTGACAGTCACACTGTGAAATAGTGATAACTTACTCACAAGATTTAACACTGTAAATATTAAGAAGGTCCAGCATGGAGCAAAGTGCAAGGGAAATGGCAGAGGAACCTGTACATATGCAAAATCCTGCTCTGAGTAGCTGGCCATCCACTGCAATGTAGTTGAAGATGACACAGACTGAGACCACCTGTAGCACTTCAACATATTTAACTCAGTAGCAGGAGCTTAAATCAAATCAGCAGCAAATTGTACTGGGACAACTAGGAAATGACTTTCACTAGCAGCCTGTCCAAACCTCCTCCTAGAGGATGCTGCTCTGCAGCCCCACTGCAAGATCACCGAGGAGCCTCTGCTAATGCAGCTCACAGGCCAGTGGCTTAAAGGAAGCAGTTCTGCTTTTTTTACCCAGCTAGACTCCAAGAGAGATGTTTGAGTGCCTGCAACTTCTGCAGGGGTGTCACTTTCACAAAAGACATTCAGCTGCCTCTGGTTAAGGCTGAGAGAGAAATGCTCACATTATTCACTTTACAGATGCTGGAGTTCATTATCTCTCCTAGCCAAATGTGGTAAATTTTAAATGAATGCTTTCAAAGGATTCCAAAACTAAAAAATGTGGAGTAATCTTACTTTTCTTGGCAAAATCTTTGCTATTATAGAATTAATTATGGATTGTCAACAATAATCTATGAGGAAAAGTTGTGAGATAATGTTTTGGATTTACAATTCTGTATGTAATAGCAAGCTGTAACAGTAAAGTGAATTCATGCCACTGTAAAACCAGCTAAAAGTCTCCACACAAAATCAAAGCCATTTTGCCAAGACTTAAATAGCACAGCTTATTTTCCAAGGGATAATGAAAATAAAAATTCTTCTCTATACCTGTACTCCTTCATTCAAATTCCAAATTTTTCAAAAGTTAATATAAGTCTAAAATGATTTCCAGGTTTACTTTAGATGAGCTGGTTTTTAATACCAATACTTTAACTTAGAGCTGTAGAAGCTATTCCAGAACATATAACAAATGTATTCCTCACATATCGAGTCATTAAAAAAAAAAAAAAAATTCAAGATAAGGGCACAATTTAACAAAGCATTCATCTTTAAAATAATTTCAAACCTGGTGAGAAAAGGCTATCTTGTTCAGATGCAAATACACCAAAACCTAGACAAATGGAAAATGAAATAATGTACTTTGAGAGAGCTGATAACTGAGCTTGTAACAAAGCATTATTTTTCACCTGGCTTTGGCAGACTAAAAAATATGTTAGACAAATTCAAATACATAGTAACTTGCAATGGAAAATACCCAGATACTCCACAAGATGCAAGAAAATCACTGAGATAAACCGTTTTCATCTGCCTACATTTGAAAAAGGTTTACAAGAGTTCATAGAATCACAGAACGTTCTGAGTTGGAAAGCACCCACAAGGATCATCGAGTCCAACTTGTGGTTCCATGCAGGTCTGCTTAAAAATTAAACCACTTATAGTGCATATGGAATCTGGTCACTGGAGACAGTTATTCAATAGTTTTATTAATTCTATCTGTTTATTGCAAGTCCTCAACCAAACTGAATATTAATGCTATTTTCTGCAAGACGTTCTAACAAAGTTAATCCTCAGATGTGTAGCAAATGAAAAGATGTGCAAATGAGAATTGGGTTACCCTTCACTTTGTTAGCAGGCTTATACATCTAAGCATCTTCCTCTGCTTGTTTAGACTGAAAAGGATTTAATTCTGAAACAAAATGCTACTGCAATGCAAAAGCAGTTTACTGCTTTACTGAAACAAAAGAAGTAATTGTAACTATGTAAAAGTGTAAATTCACACTATGTAAATATAATCTTTTACTATGAAAGCGAATGTTTTCTGAAATAGTTGTGATCATGAAGACAACATTGGAATGCTGAAGAAATGCAGTAAAGCAAGTAGATGAAAATTAAAGCTTTTTAACAGAAGAGACACTTTTCTATAGAAAGTCATATTTGCCAGAGATATCACTCTCATGCAACTATTCCTATTATCTTTTGCCATTTTAAAACTACTTTCAGGCATAAGAATAAAAAGAATAAAGATGTTGAGTACTGAACAGTTGAGTCTAAACAATAAACTCAAGCAAGCCATTATCTTCTATTGAGGGACCTGCTGAGATTATGTGATATAGTACCTGGATTTTATTTATTTTTCCTGTGAAATGGATGATTGAAGTCAGCAAATAATTTACACAATAGCCAGCTTTTGGAAGCTGAGTCGGGAGAAAATTACTCTGATGTTTTATATTTTTCACACGAATGCCTCTATTCATGTTATGAATTTGAATAAAAAAAAAGTAGCATTGAAATGAAGATCATATTTCCTTTAACTCCCAAGAATTCCAAATAATAAAGTTATTAATAAAATCAAATCAGTCAATATTTTTCTATTTTTGTAATCACTGTTTACATGGGTAGATGGAACAACTGTTTACATGGGTTGATAGGGCCAGGACAAGGGGGAATGGTTTTAAACAGAGATAGGGGAGATTTAGGTTAGATGTTAGGAGGAAGTTTTTCACTCAGAGGGTGGTGAGGCACTGGAACAGGTTGCCCAAGGTGGTTGTGGATGCCCCATCCCTGGAGGCATTCAAGGCCAGGCTGGATGTGGCTCTGGGCAGCCTGGTCTGGTGGTTGGCGACCTGCACACAGCAGGGGGTTGAAACTAGATGATCTTTGAGCTCCTTTTCAACCCAGGCCATGCTGTGATTCCACAGTTCTTTTAAATACTTTTTTTTTTTCTTCCTTTTTTTTCCCCTTAAATCTGAAAAATAGATGAATTATGGCATTTTATCCCACTGTCTGTATGTGTTAGTACTTCTTTCCTACCCAGAGTATTGTTACTGGTAGTCAGAGAGGAATGTAGAGGCATACAGGGACATGAAAGCACTTTATATGTTTGCCAAGATTATAATTTGTTGTATACCTAACATTCAAGACAAGAAATGCAATGTGCTTGCAAACACTGTTTTTCTTGAAGAAAATACGACTGATATTTATATCCCTAGAAGACAGCTTTCACCTGTTTACATATAGTCTATTTGAAAAACAAATATCAGAACAGACTGCAGATGGAAAGTAAACGGATTGTCCTGATAGTTAATTACAATAAGTAAATAAATAAATACATACATGCATACATTAATCTATTTATATTTGTCCCCAATTTCAGTGGTAAAGATTAAAAATCTGCAGACTGTAAGTAACACACAGTTTTGAATCTGTCATGAAATTTACATTAAATAGTTACTAGAGAATTCACTAGTTTGGTAGATTGTAAATGAGGCACCTTGGCATTGCCCAGTTCACTCTCACTATCTTGCTTGGAGGAGCAGTTTGTACCATGCTTGTGGAGAAAGTCCCCTTCTCAGTAATTCAAAACCATTACCCCTGCCAGATTTTAGTACAACTACATGATTACAGTTCCTAGACTAGAAGAAAAACTAGAAGAATAATCAGTCTTCTAAAATGATTAAGTTTCTCCTGTCCCCCATTTTTTTTTAAAGTGTCCAACATCTGAATTACAGGCAAGATTATGTCTTCTAAACTTACAAGCATAAAATAATAAGATGAACAAAAAAAAGTGTTTATTTTACACTTGCCAAATTGCTCTCCTCCAAACACTTTTCACCATGTCTAATTTGAATGCAAAGTTCTCATTATCTTAGATATACCTTTGCTGGCCAATGTTTTGTCAATCCAATCAGGTTTTCATAACAATACAATTCCTATGCTTGAGAGCATCCACAGGCAATAATCAACCTGTTGTAATGCAGGAAGGTCCAAATGAGACAAGTCTACATTCTGGAAAGATCTTTAAGTGTCACCTGTCTTTTATTCTAAAACAGATGTTTGTTTCTCCTTAACTTGAAATACTGATACGCATAAGTGCTTATAAGAAAGCAGCAATGTATAGTAAATAGTTAAATAAAGTTAAATAAATAGTATAGTAAAAAATATAGTAAACTATAGTATCTTTGGATCGCATCAAAAACATATTAAAAAGTTCCTTTTTTAAAACTAAAAAAAAAATTAGAAAAACAATACATCAATCATTTTATGACTCAAATTCTTGCCAAACTTGCAAGAATTATGCATGTTATTATTGCCACAGAATTTTTTCTTACCTACATTTATGAATAGAGTAGAAATTATGTGGCATTATGTGGCATGATTTCTCTGACTCAAAGACAGGATCCAATAATAGAAAATTACAGCCAAAGTTCCATTTTCCACCTTTCTCTTTCAGATGCATGTGATACGTGACCTATGCAAAACTTGTTTTGCTATGTTCATGTGCCTCTTAGTTTACAAACTTACTCTGTGAAATCTGTTCACATCTTTCGAAGTCTCAGAAATACAAGCCCTAGACACAGATTTATTCAGTTATTAAGTAACATTGGGAAACCTTGATGGCAATATAAAGCATTTTAGGACATGCTGCAGCAGGGTGCATACATGCTTTGTACAGCAGTCCAGTGTGCAGTCAGCAGACTGCAACATCACAGATGAGAAATGAGAAATTTTGAGGGCAATTGAGCACAATGAATTTTCACAGTGGATCAACACAAAGTCATTTAGAATGGCTATTTCTGAAGCACTGATACAATGAACACATTTACAGTGTTCAATGGCCCTAAAAATTCACCCTTTCACCTGTGGCATAGCTACTGCTGTGAGTTCTTAGCTATTTTTTTTATGTTTATATGCAGTATGTGTAGCTGTACATACATACACGTGTGCATACCTTGAATGTACTAATCAACCTGTTGGCACACTATAAAAGAAAACATGTATCAGAAGAGAAAAACATCACTGAATTTTAGAACCATTCCACCTGGTAAGGGCAACTGATGTCTCAAGAATGCAAAATAACCCCACCAAATCTAGCTTCAGAAGTCAGATTATCTTAAAGAAATTGAAACCATTATCTTCCCCTGACCTTTTCTTGCAGGAGAAAGAATCATGGCATCATAGGGTAGTTTGAGTTGGAAAGGATCTTTAAGATCACTTAGTTCCAACCCCCCCTGTTCTAGGCAGGAACACCTCCCACTAGACCAGGTTGCTCACAGCCCCATCCAGTCTGGCCTTGAACACTTCCAGGGAAGAGGCATCCACAATCTCTCTGGGCAAAAGGGATAAACTGAAGAGCAGGATCACCATCAGCTGACTGTCCTCAGTTTTGAAATAAAAGTGTGACTATGGGAGGGAGAATTACAAAACACTGTCTTCGAGTTTCTTACAGTTTGCCTATCACAGTTTCCAGAACAGCATACACATACTCACTGATAGATTCTTATTTTTCTTTTGGATTTTTATACCTGAAGTTGAGGTGCTAAATAAAAAATATCACATCTACTGCTTTTACCAACCAGCTATTCCAACTGAGCCATTTGTTAGTATAGGGTGTTTTAAGGACACTGTCTTTGCATTAAACTCTTGCTGTGGTCAATAGCTAATTATTATATCCCCAGGCATGGCAGCTAACAAAAAGTGACACATTCCAGTTTTGTTTCAGCACAGTCTCCATGCTTCCCTCCTCAGAAATTAACTACGTTAAAGAAACCATCTCGTTTCTTTTTTCTGTAACCAATGATGGTTATTTCTGAAATAACAGTGCATGTTTTATTAACAAGGTTTTTCCCCTTGCTTTGACTGCAGAATGGGTTTGCCACATACTCCATTCTTTTAAGATCAGTTAATTTTTACTTGTGTAACAGAATGCTGTCAGTGCACTGTACCTTTCGCAGAACTTGGCAGTTCAGTATGTAAGGAAGGAGGTCACCATTTAGAGACAGAAATTGTAGAATTTTGGCACATCTTTGCCATTTGAAGTAAACAACTTGCTACCTTATGCAGATGCCTAACAGCAACCACAGGAGTTTCTTTTTCAGCAACACACTGAAGAATGGACTGAAGTGTAATAGTGCTGTCCCAACACTTTTACTGAACTTTGTTTATATTAGAGAACTCAGAAGTTTATAGAAGCCACTTCATGCTTTCCATAAAAAAATAAAATAAAATCATTTATTTATAAAGACAAGTCATATTATACAGTACAAGCAGTTCTTAAAAAATAATAAACTTTGTGCCACATAAGGCAGCAAATGGCAATCACCTGCAAGTTTTAAGAGCAGGTGAATCCTCATTATTCTAACATTCTTTCCCTTCTGACTTCCCCAGTCATCAGAAGGTTGTTGACGTGTCAAATTGTAATGATATGAATGTGTGACACCAAAAGATAACATCTGGTAACAAGGTTATTTTGGTAAAAAAAAATAACTAAAGGAGCTAAAAAAGGGAAATTTATCTTGATAGCTACATGCTTGCACTGCCTCTCCTCACTCTATGATATACACCTCTGGTCTTCAGAACACAAAATACTAATAAATCCTGCTTTGTTGTTTGGTCTTTTGAAGAAGTGTTGTGATCCATGAATAGTGACTGTGAATAATAATTCTGTAACACTACTTTTCTACAGTCCTTTTCATGAGGGGTGCTATCTAAAACCCTTTCCTTATAGAGGTTTTCTATTAGTAGAATCAGGAACAAAGCAATAAGTAAACCTACTAAATCTTGCTTCAGTTCACAAGGCCGTTGCAATTGCTGCCAAAGGTATCTGAGGTATCACTGAGGTATCTCCTTATCTGCACAAGCCAGTTTATAAAGTCACTGAAGACTCTCAAAACCCAGAGTGTTTTCAGGACATTGATAGGTATTCACTCACTGCGTCCTTGTACATTTAATAGCCTGATGCAAGTCCTCAGTGCCAAGATGGAAATTAATCTGTGTGAATCTCACAGATAGGCAAACACAGGCTGTCAGAACCAATTGCAGTTAGGAATGGGAAAGCAGAACTTCATCTGCAAAGCTGTTAGCTTTTTGACTTTGCAGTTCGACGGTTGAAATACGATAGAGAGCAGAGTTGAGGAAATACCAAGTGCATAGATTACCATGCTATCATTTGCAGCAAATGCAACACTCATTTCCAATGTCACCCCATTACTACAAGGATAAGTTAAAAGAGTTTATTTCTTGAGTTTCTCTGAGGGAGTTCTGAGATCTCAACAACCTTTATGAGGGTTTTTTTTGGCTTTTTTTTTTCTCATCCAAATGCTTTTTTCCACAATGGTAAATATTAGTCAATTTGTATGAATATCTGCAGGAACAAACAGTAAAAAGAATCCTCAGATGTCCTTTTATTTTCCCCTTAACTACTTTTGTAGATGCTGAATACGTTTCTGAAGAGGTTGAGAAGAAAAAAATCAGTCAGTCATTTTGGTTGGAAACAACCTCTGGAGCTCAGCTAGTCCAACCCCCTGCTCAGACCACGTCCTCCTAGAACAGGTTGTCTCATGCAATGCTCAGTTGGATTCTGACTGTCTCCAAGGATTGGGATTCCAGCATCTCTGGGAAATTGGTCTGACTGTTTGAACACACCCATAGTGAAAATAATTCTCCTGTAATCTAACTGAATTTCCTATTTTGTAACCTGTTTCTCTTGCCTTTCATTCTACTGTGCATCTTTGAGTAAAGACTCCATCTTTTCTCCATCCTCTTATCAGAAAACTGCAGTTTGCAACAAAACATTCACCTCCTCTTCTCCAAGCAAAACAAATCCAATTGTCTCAGTCTCACAAGACAAGTACATCAACTCACTGCCTATCTTAGTGGCCTCTGCTCAGCTCCCTTCAGTACGTCAGTGTCTAAGAGCCCAAGCCTGGAAACAACACATCAAACATGTCTGATGTGCTGAATGGAGGGGAATAATAATTTCTTTGGATCTACTAACTGCACTCTTGCTAATACAGCGCACTGTGTGTTTGTATTGCTATATATGTAGCATTTTGGCATTGAAAATCCCTTTTCCATCCACAGGATTCTCTAAGTCAAGAAAAACAAAACAAAAAAAGACAAACACATGCAAGTCCAAATCATGTTGTTTCTAGAGTTCAGGTTCTGGAAACTTCCATTGTAAATGTTAGTATATTAAAATAGTGTTCTCCCAGGAAGAGCTGACAGAGGAAAAAATCTAAGAACACAATAGAATGCACTGTGCAATGCTCTTCACAGCTCACTCCAATCAGCAACCAAAGGCATAACCTCAATAAATTCTTAATAAGTCTACAAATGCTTAAACTACAGATGTTCACAGACCATTAATATCTAACCTCCAGAACACTGTATCTGATAGTGTATGAACTTTGCAGAGTCAAATACAACATTTTCTGTACTCAACAGAGACAGAAAAAGCAAGTACTTCAGATATTGTGGCAAAAACAGTGAAAACACAGATCAGTTTAGGTGCCAAGATTCTAACAACCTAGACCAAATTTATTTTAATATTTAATTATATTCTATTATATAAACTATTACAGGGCTGCTGCTCTGAAACATTTACTTGAAATTAATGCTCTAATTCCCAATTTCACTGAACTCACTTTTTTGCAGTTGCCCAGAAAAAAGGATCAAAAGCTTTATAAGTCCTTTCTCCATAGAGTGAAAAACTGTTGTAAAACAGCCGCTCCAGTATCAGCCCAGTCAACTTAATGAAAGTAATATGAAAAAGAAGAGAAGATTTGTGATTCTCTGCAGACTTGTCTCTTCTTCCTAAGAGTGACCCATCAGAAAGAAAGGAGTAAAGTGGCCCTGTTGATTATGATCACTCTCAGGAGATTCTTTGTACTTCCCTACAAGACCTCAAGAAGCTCCAGAACTGGCCACCAGAGTCATTCGATTGCAATTGGAATGCAATTTTACCATTAACTTATCTTTTCATCAGATTAATGATTATTTAAAATAAGTATTTTTTAGGGAAAAAGAATTGTTACAGCTTTCACTGGGTTTATAAAAAATTGTTTACAAGTAAGAACAAACAACTATTCCTTCTCTGCTTCATCACTGTGTACTTTAGCTGCACATTTTGTCATACCATGTTCCAGGTTTTGTCTGCTTTTTAGTGGCTTTCTTAACAAAATCCTTACAAAACAAAAAACAAAAACAAAGCAAAACAAAACAAAACCACCCACACAACAAAAAACAAACAAACAAAAAACAAACAAACAAAACAGACTATACCCTTATGAAGCTTAAATCAGCTAGAGAAACAAAACTGAAAATGAAAGTTGCACTGTGTTGTACTATTGTAAGCATTACTTGGTATGTTAAAGTTACTTTTCTCTGTAGCAGCTCTAATCAAACTGCAGGTCGGTCATCAAGAACAGGTAAGACAGCAATTTCAGTTGCTGACTTCACTCAATTTTTCACATTAAAAGCTATCTGCAAAATCTTTAGATACAAACAATGCACAGCACGAGACTTATGCATCTCGATAGAGCGAAGTCCATGAAAGCAAGTAGATGCTAGGAAACAAAAACACAACAATACTTTATCGCAGCTAGCAGCTTTTCTATTTATTCATGCAGGACTCTTTTCCTCTTTCTGAGGCTGTAACAGCAATAGTACCCACCTGTCCTCCTCTGCACCTTTTACACTTATCTTACACACAGGGGAAACGGGAAAGCTCAGCAGTTTGAGCGCCAGTGAGGGAGCGACATACAAAAACTGAACTATTTTTTATATTGCTATAAAAGCAGAAGACAATATAAAGGCAGTGCAGTGCCAGCTAAAAGGGTGTAGTTGACAGGTATATGGATTGAAAATATGCTGGCAATTAGAAGCGTTGGCTGAAAAAAAAAAAAAAAAAAAAAAAGCAAACATATACAACTTTCAAACTATGCTGCTGTCTACACATTTCAGCAGACTTTGAGCTCTGGCATTAGCCAGCAACTGGCAAGAAAGGAGAATTGGTCCTGGAAAGGCCCTCATTTCTCACATGTCTGCTAACAGCGTGTGGTGGTGCTGAATGGGGGCAAACACCTCCGACTGGAGGGAGTTGATCTTGAGCAGCAGGTACCAAAGGAAGGATTAAGGACTGGTAAGGAAGGCAGCATGCATGGACATCAACCCTTCTGTGGTACCAAAGCATTCTTTATGAGAAGAGCTTTTGCTCTGCTTGGGCAAAGTACTCAAGCGCCAGCTGCAGTGCTGTGCTCCTGCTGGATCCCTCCAGCAGCCCATAGGCCAGAGCCTGGATGCATTCCTGCAGATGTCTGCTCACAGGCACAAATGAGGAGGAGCTGCAGGCCCAGCCTGTCCCTAAGCACCTGCAGCTAGAAGCTCTGATGGAGTATATCAAAAGTTTTCGTTGCAAAACTTTCTTATTTTTCAATATTTTTCCAAACAGGCAGGCAGGGGTTTGAATGTGGCTTTGGAGGCTTCCAAGGCCAAGAAAACAGCTGATTCAGTCAGGATCTCGGGGGCATTCTGTTCATTGTGAGGTTGAGGTTTTATTTCCTCCTCTGGTAATTTGTCAAACATACTGTTATAAAGAGCTACAGAATCAAAAAATGTCAGACAAATACAGAAAAGCTTTGAAACCTTTTGTGATAACGCAGAAGTAACAAGTACAGTTACAACAGCTGCATGCACAACTGTGTTTCCAAGGCAACAATTCACAATCCTTACAGTTATAAAAAATCCTATACACAATGGGGGAGTTGTGAAATTAGGGAGAATCCAGCTAAAATAGAATACAGAAAAATAGACTAAAACAGAGAAGCCACAGGAACACTGAAATTATGAAACTCATGCTGTTTCTAACAGTTGGAGCCTGACAGAGCCTTGGCTGTGTTTTGGTGAATTCTTGGCCTCCAGATCTGTCACACAGGTTCTCCTTTGTCCCTTAGGTTGCAGACTGCCCATTCACTGGGGTCACAGGAAAAAAAAACTATTAGCCAAAAATTGGCAGAGGTTTTACTGCCACTCCATTTACTTGCAGAGTAAAGGCACAATCCTGCCCATGTTATTTTCTGGCTTAAGCAAGCATGTAGCCTATTAGCAAAGCAGCGCACTGTGACAAGCAAATTCTTCAAAACCCCTTCAAATATGGAGAAAAATATCCATTACTTTCCTTTTAGTATTACTGTAATGCTTATGCGACAGTAAAATGTTAAACCTTAGGATTTAAAAAGCAATGTCCGTTAACGTGCTAAATTCTTCAAAAACAACTGCCAAGTTTGCATACAGAACTTCTTCAGCTTTTGAAAAGCTGCAGCTGTCCAATCTGCACCACCTGACCAGCGAGGGAACCTGGGACACGCACTGAAAGCTGCCTGTGAGATTCCTATCACAGACTTGGACTAGTTTCTAGTTATGTGCTTAGCTGCAGTTACAGGATAAGCCAGTTTTGTAGCAGAGCCCCACTTGTAAGTAGCATGGGTGTCTCATAGATGCACTGGACTATATTTTATGTAACCAGATATGTTTGTGTGTAAATTGTAATCAGAGAAAAATAAAACATGTTAAAAACATAATTAAACACCATTGGTTTGGAAGATGTAAACTGAAATTTTAACACTTACAGGATTTAGTGATTGCTATCAGTGTACACTAAAGACTTTCATCTTTAGTTTTTGCTTACTTTCACTTATATTCATTTTTACATTTCTTTAAATGCAGCCAAGGGGGCCTGATGGCTGTCTAGGCCGTCAGGGAGCTCTTCAGGTTGGTTAGCACCTTGGCTCTGGGCAAAGTTTGACTGATGCATTCTGTAGTGCATGGAACCGAAACCTGTGGAAGCAGAGGGATGGCCATCCAACTGCCTCCGAACTCTGCACAACTTCCAGGTCTTTCTTCCTGTCTCAGGAAAGAGGAACTGCTATTGGTGCTAGTGAGATGGGCTCAGACATGAGAACAGGCTGAATGGTATTTGCAGACCCTGTGCTATTTCTATATTGTTAGTCTCACTGCGTTTCCTCAGCTCACATATTGGTAGAATGTTTTGGCAATTCCTCATAATAAATCTGGTATTTAAAATGTGCATTTAAAATAAACAGCTACATTGAAAGGTTTAAGACATTTTAATGCATATATAGTGACCAAATTTCAAATTACAAAAGTGTATATTTTCTGTAGATGTTTTCTCCAACAGCATATCAAGAATAAAAATGTTGCAGTCTATATGGTAGCTGATACATTTAGTAAGAATTTCTATATTTGCAGTCAACTGGCATTTATCTTCTCTCTAAAGTATTTGAATTTGCCATGGGAGGATTAGTGAGGTGCAAAATCAAGTTAGAGAATTTAGTAGCTATTTCATTACCAACACTAGTAGTTGGTGCTCTGAGGAAAATATCTTGGACAGGTAATCAGGCACTGAAGAGATTTACATAACAGTCTCCTCTGTTGTGTGAATCCAGAAGAATATGACTGAAAACAACAGTTATTTTGCAGTTATGGAGAAATAAAGGCACATCTTTGCCAAGTGCTTCCGTAGAACCGTTGGCCTTGTTTCTGTGTCATTGATTCAGCTGTTTCTTGAACACCTTCACTTCTTTTCCTCTGAATTCAGGACATTAGCTCTCTTATGCCTTAATGGTAGGTGGAAGAATACAAATATTTGATCTGAATATGATTTGCATTTATTACATGTAGCCAAGCTCCCAGCTAAATCTTAACACTCCCTTTCCTTCAGAGCATCACTTCCCACTGTTCACTAGGGCTCAGGACACACAGACACTGCAACTTGATGATCGTGCAGCACATTTCCCCTACTAAGTAGAATTTCCTATAGAGGTGCTGATCAAAGACTAAGTGACAGACTCCATACCCTGATGCCATTTCCTTCTTTCATCAAGTTGGTATAAATAAGAGATGACTACAAACATCCCTTCAGACACACCTGGGGAATTTTTAGATCATGATCATTGTTTTTCTTCTTTGTTATTTATGTTAGTAAAAACAGGTTTTGATTGCAAGGTAAACTATACAAAGACAGCTTTAGATTGACTAATGTGAGCTCTGATCTCTTCCATACCTTTTTTTCTGTTAACATTTATTTTCACTTTAACAATGGTATCGGAGCCACAAGGATGATTCATGATTTCAAGAATCATGGAAGGGGTACAACTCAAGCCAATGTTTGCAGCCTACAGAAGCATTCATATTTTGACGGTTAAAAACCTTGAGGGAGATTCTCACTGCTGTATATATTAAATATACTTATTTCAGAGAGAAAGCAGAAAAGCAGCACAATGTACATATGCTCTGTTGAAAAGAACCAATTTTCACTAGCTAATTAAGTGGCTAGTGAATTTTAATGCTTTGGAAAGCATTAATCAGTCACTTCTATTAAAATATTGAAGATAGTACACGCTATGTCATAACCCCTATACATTCAGTGATACAAAAGCCTATAAAAAGTAATATGAATATAGCAGTAATGGAATTATTTTCACAGTCTTTGCTGTACTGTTTTCTCATACCTTAGTTAAAAATGGAGCTAAGCTGGAGATTCCAGGTTGAGCTTGTTTCACTGTCAGTGTCTTTCCCCCCTCCACACATTACTCCTGTATTTCTACGGAACCTGGAGCTGAGACTGGGTGGATTTTTCTACCCACACTGAAGGTAGTGAAAGAGAAAAATCCAATAACACCAATGACAGATGGATTGGATCCAATCTTATCGTGAAATATTGGCATTCAAGAAAACATAAACGGACTGAAAAGCACCACCTCCCTTTAGGTAGGAAAAGATTTTGCCTTTTCTACTGAAAGTATTGTTAACAGTTGAAGACAAGGGGAAATACCAATAGCTTCTTAGAGATTCAAAGCAGCAGGTATGTAACAATGCTTTTGTCTCTGATGGTGAAGCTAATTGTTCTCTACTTTCTAAAATGCCTCTATGTCTCCTATAGATTTTCCATACATTATTTTTCAGCCACTCTGGACAATGTGAAGCTTTCTTAGAGTTACAATCAATAAATGAAAATATAAAAGTCTTTATTTACACAACCAGACAGGGGCTCTAATGCAGTCCTTGTAGCACAATACATCACCTTTCCTTAGGTGATGGTGTACACAATACATCAACTTTCCTTAGGGTTTATTCTCTCCCTTACACAACTGCAAATGTGTCTAAATCAGACCAAACACCTGGAGACTTTACAGCTGTATTTTTCTATCCTAAGCAAGTAGATGTTGCTCTACCTGTCATATACTCAGTTCACACAACAGTGAGAAACAGTTTCAAAGTATCAGAGAGGAAAGCAAGTCTCTGGCAAATCCTCCAGTCTGTGTGATACAATAGTTTGTGCTGACATCTATCCCTTCCTATTTATCAAAGAGTAAAGAAAGAACACGTATCTAATTGCCTGTATCCTTCAAAACAAAGGAATCCACTTTGCTCTAAATAAATAAATATGAGTAACATTAACCATCTGAAAAATTTTAGAATGAAATAGTCCTAAGCCTTTCCAACAGCAGCAGAACTAGGTGCTAAACACATTGTTTTCACAATTCAGACACATGATATATTTATCTGTATAGTAGGTTCCCCTTTTTCTCTTCACAGCTGCAGCAGCAATTGCAAGTGCAATGAATATTGACACAACATAAGAACTAATCACTTTTTCCTCGTGCTGCTTTTAAATAGATTTAATTGTATAGATATGCAGGTATTCTTGAACAAAATTTTCACCAACATGAATGGTAAGGCTGCAAACAAGAGATGGCTGAAATGTCAAACATGAAGTGTCCACAACAATAAAGACAGACTCTCAGAATAAAAATAATACATGAGACATACATGAGAGAGAGAGAGAGAGAGAGAGAAGAGAGACATTACAGGGAATTGAAGATAAAAATCTGTCCTTTCAGCATTTGAAAAGAAAATACTTCATAGATATTTAGGTACCTGACTTCTTTGGGAAAAATTCCATGCATGTCCACAAGGGTGAAGCAAATGTGACATTATTTCTCAACGTGTGACTTTAATAACTTTCAGACACACACATAGCACAAGATTGGCACTGGCACACTTAAGCAGAACTTATGTGAGCATGCTTCCTTTCCTTTTTCTTGTTCATTAATACACACCTATTTGTATCTTGCCTTTTTTTTTTTGTCAATCAGTGTCACGGTTTTAACAATAGGCTATTGCAGGGGTAATACCTGTTCAATCTAGCACCCACTAGCACCCACTTGTAAAATATGCAATATATGCAGGAGGATCAATTCCTCTTCCAGAAGTAGCCTAACAACATTGTCAGACTTATGGTGTTAAAATAAACATGACAAAGGCAAAACAGCTTAAAAAGGTACAAATCATTCATATCCTTTGCATAACAGAATTTTGAGGAGCTATTCTGAGCTGCTGAAAGCTTTGAGCACCTGGGCCTTACCTGGTGAGCAGAGACCTCCCATCCATGTGACCATGGCTGCCCTTTGTTACTGTGACCTTCCATGTAATTGAACCTTTAAGACAATAGTCATTCCAATGGCAGCTATGATCAAACAGTCCTATAGTAAATTTTCCTAATGTGAGCCTTTGTCTCCTTTTCTGAAATTCTGCCAGCACTGCACCTCAAAGATTTCAATTATCTTCCTGTCAGCAGCATTTCTTTCTCATGATTCACATTCTGGCTACTGAAAAAATAAATTGCAATTTTTACCAGTCAAGCCTTGTACAACTCATGTTTCCCAATTGTTATGCTCGAGAATTTTAAGAACTCAAAATAACTGATGTATTTATCTGACATGCAGCACAAAACAGTCAGTATTGTAGAGAAGCCTAGGTTGGATCTTAAATAACTGTATTAATCCACCTCTTCTGCAGCTCAATGTTTTTTATATCTTGCATCGCATCTTCATTAACAAAATCTAGATTTTTCTTAAAATATTCTCAAAGAGATTTTTTTCAAATTATTTTTGGTAATATTTCAGTTGCTTCCAAGTTGGTGATTGTAGGAAGACAGTTTTGTTGTAAAAGCTAAAATCTGTTACACACTTTTTATCAATGATAAGTTGATTAAAATTGACTATGCCATCACATATTTAGGCATATTTTTAGACACACGCCATCAACATACATAGTCATGGGAGAAATAATACGAAATAATATTTCTGAGCAGTCACTGAAGCAATCGCCAGTTGCTCATGCTATTCCATGTATCTTCCAGTAGTTTGACAAGACAGTATCCCTATAAATAAAACAAATGTTTTTAATGCCCAAAGACAATTTCCTCTTGTTAATCTGTTGCAGCTTCTGGTCTATAACTCTTGTCATCTTGTGCAACTTGTGGATCATCTTGTTTTCGGTACTTTGACAAAAAGCACAGTTACTGTCTTCCAGCTGCCTTCTCTCCTGTTTGTGGCTGCTGGTGGTTGATTCATCAACACAAATTCCACTTCCTAAAGGCATTTTCTCCATTTGATTCCATGTGACCCTAGGAATGAAGAGCTACTTGCAACTCTACAGGAATTGAGAATTTTCAGAAATATAGATCCACCTGATTGTCACTTGCAAAGGTAATTCTGAATATGATTCTTGTAGGATTCAATGAGGCTCATAAAATTTACATGAGGGTTTAAATTTCTAGTCAACTGTACAAATTTCAAGCTCCCAAGCTTCCTGGTTCCAATTCTAGTCAATCAAAAACTTTTATGAAAACAGAATTATATATGCCCATACATATGTATAGACTTTGGCAGCAGACAAGTAAAATTCACAACTTAGATGATATATTTCTAATAACCATGAATCTTAGGACAAGACACTATTCTCAATTGTTCTAATGTTATATATGAAATTACTGAACTAATCAAATGCATAAATTACCCATAAATCCTATGCTAAGCATACGTCTTTGGGAAAGTTAAGAAAATTGATGTGAAAAACAGAAAGGTATAACTGTAGTCTAAAATTATAAGTAGGCCAAAAGCCCATTGCAAATATAACTCACTGGATTAAAGAGACAGACAAAAGTTCAATTTCAAATTTTACAGTTTATAGTTTTTTCTATACCTAATAGCTGAATTTGTGTTAAAAATGCATTCCAGTAATTCAACTGAGTTTGTCTAAATACCTAGCAAAGTACACAATAGATGGAGTTGTAATGATTTTTTTTTCCTAATTATTCTATACATGAGAATAAAAAGAGGAAAGTGCTCTAGAACATAATCATGGAAATCTACCAACAAGTCTAATGAAATTGTAAGTAATCTTTTGAGTCTACAGGGATTAAAAAATGTAAAGCTTCCGAATGTCCTCCAGCCAAGGAAATGAACCTCAGATATGCCACAGTACTCTGTGCACCTCAAGTCTACTAATTTCTGTTAAGACAGCTATTTTAGTTCCAGCAGCACATTAGTTCTATGACTCTTCCTTGTCCTAACTCAAAATTGAGCTTAAGTTTAATGTTCTTCTTTTCAGAGAGCTGTGTCTCTACACATTTTTTAACCTTTTTAAAAATCATTATTATAATTAACCTTTTTAGAACTCTCTAAATTTCTTTCTGCCATTTTTCAAACTAAGATTTTACTTTCTCTTCTGTTTTAAATTAAAGATTGCTGTATAATGCAGTCCTTAAACATTTATCTATAATCTGTATATTCCCATGCAGACAAAAACATTCTGAATTACATTATTTCAGGAATGTAATTTCAACTGTTTGCATGTTCTCGTGTAAACAGACTTCACATTGGCTTCAAAATTGTCTGAATAATTTTGTGTAGCACGTATTTACCTTCCTTTGACACTATCTCCATTTCTTCCAGAATCAGTTTGATTACTTATTGTGAGATACAAATTTTTCACCGTTTCCTTTTATACTGTTACTATCAGCAAATTTTCTTTAGAAACAAAATCATGCTGTCCGCACTGAGATCTGGAAGATCTCACTGCTAATTGCTGCATTATTAATTGTTAAGTCAACTAGTGGCAACAGGGAATGCAACTGCTGTCTCTGGAGGGGCAAATGGATTTTCAGGGCAGTGTCTTCTTTATCAGCTGCTTTTTTCACTTCCTTTCTTTCTTCCTGGGAATGAAGCCTGTGTTGTTTCCTTGAAAACATGTAAGCAGTGCTAGAATACAAAGAAACTCTGTGCAATGGACTCTGCACTCTAAGAGAAGCACACTTTAATTTGATTATGTCACTAGAATTGCTTAGTAATGACTATTGAAGGCACAGAAGAAGAATGCTACAGCTATAATTATACTACCTGACAGACCAACAAATTAAGTACTAGATACCTCCAAATTTACCAACCTTCCCCTTTCCTGTCTTTCTACTGATGCATATTTAAAATGCTTCACCCAGATTCATGCGTGTGTAGCGTGACAATTGATTGGCAGGAGGTGATTTGTTTTCCTGAATGATGCCGGTATGATCTTCACTCACAGTCTTTTATTGATCCTTGAAACAAATATCATCCTGTACTGGTTTCATTAGGCAGGCTCTCTCTTGTTAATTACCGCTCACTCAAATCTTTTGGTGTTTCATTAAGGTGAACAAATTGGTAGAATTAAATAAACAATCCATGTCAGCCTGCCACTGTCGTTCTCTCATTCCTGGTCTTTAATTCCCCAGAATGCCAATAAGGAAAGGGATTTTTTCCCTCCTTTTTTTTTTTTTTTTTTTTTTTTAGCATTTCTGACATCAAATCACAACAAAGTGCTGCAATGCACCATAAGAATTGACTAAATCAAGTTGGAAAATAGTCTGAAAGACTTGGCTGACTACACTGCAAATCCTTTTGGACTTTAGGGAGAGTTCTTCTACCTAACGCAGAAACATGCAGTATCATCAGCTTCTCTGCAATGGATCAAAATTGTTCTTTTTCTCTGTTTACAAGGATGAAAGGGAAAAGCAGCAAAGATGATTTGTATGGAGGTTTCCAAAATGAGTTACACTAAATTGCTTTGACAAAAAACACTTAAAAACTGTTTCTATGGGGGAATAAATAAATATATAAAGTCTAAATAAATGTACTGTACAAATAAACATTTCTCTCTCAATCGGGAAATTTGAAAGAAAGAAAAAAGTATAATGCTACTCATTCCTGATGGTGTATGTAACTGATTTTGGAAGGCTGCATAACACAAGACATTAGAATTAGAGAACATTCTCTGTAGTTCAGAGTATCTAATATAAGCTCAGATTCAAGATGATTAAGAGCAGTTAGGGCACTTTTAACTAATGAATCCTTTACTCTATGTGTTCTCAGGTTTCTGGAAAGGTCTGAATCTCCCTAGGCATATTTAGCAGCTTTATCAGTATTAATGTAATGATTCCTACACCTCTTTTCACTGTGCTGTCATCCAGTCACTAACAGATTTCCTTATGACCTGCAATGAACTGCTAGGAAAATATAAAGAAGCAGAATTCAGAGGAAGCTGCTATTTTTCAGAATCTTCTAAAAAGCAAAAAGATCTGAAAGTAATTCAGCTGCTGCTTCAGTGTCTTTTTTTCCCCTTCTTCTCACTCTGAACAAGCTTGCCTTCCCCAGGACACAAGTGCCGTGGAAAGAAACCGCAAGACATCAAGAGCTAAGCTGCAATAAATAACAGACCAGGAGTAGATCTATGTCCACAGTGGATCATAGACCACAGTCTATGTCATACTTACACTAAAGAAAGTGAAAGGCAATAATCTTAAGACATAAAACAGGTAGATTTTTGACATCTCAAGCACATACCTTCAACCGATGCCTTTGATTTAGGGGTTAGAGGAGGGGAGTGCTGGACTTAAGCTTTCAGGAGACATCTGCCAATTTTCAGAAGGATAAAACATGCTCAAAAATTAAATTGATGAGGGTCACTGTTTATTAGTAGAAAGCAGTAAGAATTAACAGTAATAGTAACATATATTTAAATGGACTGGAGACCAAAGGAATGTATATACAATGTGAAGTTGAAAACACTGATTTGCAATCCTCCCTTCCTCCTCTATCCCCTTTTCACTCCCCTTTCTCTTCAGTTTTCTGCCGTCTTCTCGTCTTTATCTGAAAGGGACCTATCAGCTATTATGTGGCTGACTGGTAGTGATGAGACTGCCAAAATGTGACAGCCTTATCTACAGCACAGCCTTGCAAATTGCCAACCATTGATCCAGCAGTCTGTGCCAGCTGATCAGTGTAAAGCTGTTTTGATTTCTTTTCTTCTGGGAAAGAAATGAACTTCTCTGCCAGCAGCGACTATCCTGCCAGAGCTATTCCCCAGTCAAACAAAGGGCCTGAAAATTAGAATTTAGTTAGATGAATTTAAATGAAATCCCTTTCTCCTCACTTTATTTCTGCAATATTATGGATGTTGTATCCCATTCCAAAATGTGAAGAAAAACAATACAATTGATTATAATAATTTCTCTTCAGGCTTTATGTACATAAACATCTTTCAGGTAGTTTAGCATTGCCAGATCCTTAAAACCTTATATCACAAGAGCTTTTCAAAGTGGTCTTTCTCTGTTATTACAATCAAATTTCACAACTGAAGAAATTTCAGCTAGTTGTATCCCATTGTGCAAAGGATTAATATTTTGCTTAGTTTCTTCTCTCCAAATGATGTCCTTGTTGGATTATTTGGACAAGTGTATTTATTTTACCATTTGCAAAGTAAAAAGAAAAATAACAAAACCTAAGTAGGCAATCTCATATTTCTGTTCTTTCATCTACACTCGGGAGCCCATGTACATTTGTCCCTCAGTCTATAAACGATGCCAGCTTTACTGAAATAAAGAGCAGATGTACTCTTCAACACAAAGAGCAGGCTAGATATGCCCCCAAAAGATCAACTGTATCTTTCTCTTTTCTTTTTCTTCTTCGTTTTTTTTGTTTTTTTTTTTTTTGGCTTGATTTAGTCCAAGGGGGACATTTTGTAGCTTTTCTCTGTTTAATGCTGCAATCCAAACAGCCTCTTGATGGATCATGGATAAGTTTTTATTTGTTTGTTGCTTTTAAAATTAAACAGACACATTGCTAAATACAAAAATAGCCAAAGGGTTGGCAGAGAACTTGGTGACATTGAAATCTTGAAGATTTGACTCTTGATTTAATATACAGCAGGATTAAGTAAAAAAAAAAATCTTCACACCAAATTCCTTCTCTACATTGACAGATTTGTTGTCCTTACACTTTTCTGTATCCTTTCTGCTTCATCCTTCAAAAATTCTTAATTTTGTCTCACCATTTCATTCCCTAACTATTTCTCAGTTTAGCTAAACTTCCTGGGAGGCATGCTTTCATTGGATTTAATTCTACCTCTGCAGACACTTTCAGCTCATTTTCTATTTTCTTCCACATTCCTGAAATATTTCCTGAAACTATTAATTGACTTCATTATAATACTTTAAGTCAGAATATTTATCAACCTACACGGGATGTTGCAAAATTACCAGCACACGCACCAAACCTTCCCTACATTCCTGAGTCAAGGTTGAGTGTATTGGAAAACCGGCTCCTTTCTGGTTGCAAAAGATTTGTTGCCCCTTCACCCGAAACAAAGTATTTTATATTGATGGACATCTTCTGGCTCCAGGCAAGTCTAAATCTGTTATTGCCAGCTCCAAAAGCTCACATCAGAAAGGAACTCACACCTTTCATTACATCAGAGAAAGATGTAAAATATGCATCATGGCAGCTGAACTCTTCAAAAGAAACTGGGTTTGTCACACTTTATAACAGTTCTTTCCGACTATTGTGTTACCTTTAAAGAACTCCAGTCTATGGGATAAATCAAAGGGGACACAGGCACTCAGGAGTCCGCAGGCAACCGTTCAGCAACATTAGCACAGCCCTCTGCAAATACAAAGCACTTTGCAAGCCCTAAAGAATATTAAAATACTTTCTATCTTAATTCATCTATATAGACTGAAGTCATATTTCCCTCTAGTCTTTCTGGGAATGAAATTGAATTCCTCTTCTATATGTTACTCATGATTCCCCTATGAGCTTTAAGGTTTAATCATGCACACAAAAACACAAAGATTCTATACCAATAAAAACACTTGAAGAATGAAAAGTTATGCAGAAAAACAGTGAATTACTGTAAGATTAATGTAATTAAACAGCAAACATAAGATAATTCATACTGTTAGCGCAGGAAGGCACAGGAAGGCATAACTCCACTTCCCTCCAATTTCCTTCAGTAGAAAGCAAAGGCTGTAAAATCTGCTGTAACTTATCAAGGAATATTCAATATTCTGCTTGACCAGAATGTAATGATATATGGAAAAATAGCATTCAGATCTAAATAAAGCACTTGCACTTAATCGCTTGGAAAGATTTAAACTACCTGAGTAGCTGAAGCTAAATATCTAGTTAAACAAAACTGTATTTAAGTGCTAATTTAAAACAATTCTACAGATTTTTTAATCTTAGTATCTTCATCTGGATATCAGAGAAGCACGAGTTTAAAGTTTCATGGAAATGCCAAATTCAAAATCATTTCAACACTAATGCTAATTTCTCATAAGGATTTTATTTGCTGACTGCAGATATGCTGGGATTTAACAGCAGCCTATCCTTGAGGGTTCAGGAATCAGAGTCAACTGCAATTATGACTAACAGTTCTCTCCCATTACCTTTTCACTATTACTTGCACAGTTCTCAGCCATACAAAGAGAAAAAAAAAAAAGAAGAAAAAAAGGACCGGTCAACCTTAAAACTCGTATAAAAAAAGTCACTGCTTGGCTTGAAGCAATTTGCCAAATGAAAGACTCAGTCAAAACCAACAGCAGAAAGAGAGAGCAGCAACAGAATCCAAGCCAATGTTCCACAAGCTGAGGGTCTAACAGCCTATTGACAAGGCAGGCAATTCCAATTAAGAGCAAATTACATAAACAGATGATTGTGCAGTTCTGAACTCAAGACTGTGTTCATAAACTCACTATTTAAAAAATAAAAATTTGTTGAAAGTCTGGGCCAGGAACTTTCAAAAATGATACTGTGGAATTGAAATATGTCATTGAATGCTTCTTAGTTATCTAGAAAGCCTTGGAAAGCTTTATTAAACCAGTTATTTAACAAAATAACAAAACAATTAGAAAATATTGTTTTCTGTTTCTGCAAAATCCATTCTTCTGATTAGGATCAATGCACATGCACACTCTCTCTGAATTCACACACAAACCTCCACAAACATCTATGCACATGTATAGAAGTCCACAGGTGTTGTCCATAGTTTTTAATTAGTTTAACACTGGCAAATCTTTCCCTACACCACCATTCCATCCATGGATTCCTAATTAAGCTGTGGAAAGAAGGATAACTACAGAGGCTCTCCAGCGTGCTCGCAGTGCAGAACTGTGCAAGAACCGAGCTTCTCTCTGTTACGTATTTCTGTGAATAGGACAGAGAAGATAAGTGTACTGGGGTCAGGACTCTGGACTTCTCATAAAACTATTAGTGAATTCTTCAGGCCACAAACAAGTAAGAGAAAGGATCTACAGCAGCTCAAAGATGCACAGGGTTCTGTGCGGGCTGGAGAAATCTGTACTGCTCAAAGTGTAAAATGTTGGTTTATTTTTACTTCTATACGTTTCTAGGAAGCAGGTGAATTGTTAGAGGGATCTGACCTCTGTTAGCTAGCGCCCATTCCTAACCCTCATTACCGACAGGACCACAAAGCCTGCCAAAGTGCTGCTAGACCACGGGCTAACAGCGCTGCCACAAACTAAGACAGTGCTGATTTAACTGTGCCACTGAACTAGGCTCTTGTAAGCTGTTACTCTGGCGGCTAAAAAACTAAAGAAAGATTTCCACATTTCAGAAAGATTAATGCACCACTTGTGCTTAAAACAGTCATGGTGTGGTCTCTGCTAAGAAAGGTCTACTTCAGATATAAATCTAATTATTGCACACTCATTCAGATACTGTTTTCAAACAAAGTTGAATAAGTTATTTCAAGCTTTCCTTCCTCTTGAAGGGTTCCTGCCATACCCACTTCAGCTCTCCAGCTAGCTTCTCCCATCATTCTGCATTTACAATCTCCTGTCAGAAGCCAACAATGTCTCTGCTGGTCTATTAAGACCACGTGGTGGTTTTCATTTTGTTCCTCCACAGATTTTCATGAACTCTCACTATGAAGTGACGCATTTTCACAGCACTCCTTACTAATTAGTTTACACCCTGAAGCAGGAAGATTAAGAATCTTAGTAAACAGTATCTTTTGTAATTAATAATTTTATTTACATGCTGTAAATCCTTTCCAAATCTAAGCTATTTAATCAATGAAGTTATGCTGTGTTAAATGTTACATTTCAGAATATAGTTTTGATTTTTCTTCCTTCTGGTATTTGAGATATGAACAAAGTGCACTAATGAGATACGAGCCAAAGCCACTTCTGGAAAATTAAAACCATATCCATCATTTCTGTCTAGCCCCTTGAAAACAGAAGTCAACCTGGAAAAGCCAGACGATCCACAATGTGCGTGACAGAATCTGAACTTGGTGCTCAGAGAATCTGCTGTAAGTTTGCATCATCTTGTTTTGTTACAAGTTTACCCAGCAGTAACACACACTCTACAAAAAAAAAAAAATTAAGTACTGTAACAAGCAGTACCTGAAAAACACAGCAATTGAGATACTGTAAATTACTCATCAGGAAGAAAGAATGACATTAGCAACTCTCACAAACACATCTAGATTTTTATTTTAGTTGCCACAGATTTTTTAGAGCTGTGCCAAATCTGTAATCATTCCCAGTATTGTTTACTTGTATACAAATTGTGGATCTTAATAGATCCAAATCCACAACTCTTTAATTATATACCTGGCACATATCAATAACAGGGAGGCAAACAAATATTGAAATTACTGCTGAGTTTGACAGTATAATGTACACACAGGATTTGTTCCTATCTTTGTCTTTGGAATATGTTGAGCTTTCAGAATTTCTTCTTAGTTATTCGTGTAGTTGCATCTGTTCCCCTCCTGAGTAAATCACAACCATTCACCTTCTAGTTAGAAGATTTCTGCAGAGGAATGTTTGTTGATTTTCATGAACAATTCCATAAGGTTCATGCATGATAGAAAATTTAATTCTTTGAGGAGCCCGGAATCAAGCACTTATATTAATAATACCTTCTTGGCTGTAATTCAAAATGTCATTTATGACAAATATCCAAATCCCCTTGATATTAAAAGGTAATATCTTACTGAGGTGAGCCGCAGATGTAAAGGCGGTCTACGACTAATTTATGAGATGGTAATGGTGCTGTTTCTTGACACTAGATGAGAAAGAGAAAGGGTTGGAGAATGACTGAGAAACATCCCTAAAACCAGAGGTACAACAAATGGGATTGTAGAGTACATTCAACAGTACTGCATGTCTGAAGTCAAATTGCCTTCTTTGTGTACCTGCTTAAATGGTACACAATTCAAAATAACTCTGAGGCCAGACAATATTAAAAGAATATAAATTCAGATCTGATATAGAATACATTCCCCAGAGAAACAGCATTTTGAATTTCAGAACTACAATCCCCTTTTTATTCAATGGTTTCATAAGCCACTATTAAATAAAGGTAATTATTTGCTATAGCAACTATAATAATATGTAATTTATATATAGTTTTGAGCTGTGACAATCAGTTCATTTCATTAAGGAGTACAGTCAATGTACAATGAAAATATCTGTACTCTCAAGCAAAAAGAAATGTGTTTGACAAGAATGAGAGATGGCTATTTGTCCCTGTTTTACAAAAACACTCATCTGTTTTTCTGTAAATCAGAGTTTCATTCTGTACTTGATTACATTAAGATAGATCAAAGCACTTAGTTCAGTATGAAAATACAAGGTCAGTAATTGAGATGATTGTCATTTAGCTTAAAAACAACCAAACTAAAAGGTAGTTTACACAGAGACATTTAAAACTGTATGCTCAAAAAACATCCATTATTATGTTTCAGCCATGGACATTAGCACGCAAAAAACCTTACATTTATCCATTACTTTTATCACTAGTGTCAAAGCTAGAAAAAGAATTTGGAAAATAAAAGAGTTTTGACATTAAATTCAGATCTTTTCTACTTAGGTTCATATATGCCTGATTTTTCTTACTTCGTAGTAGCCTTTTAAGAAGGAAACCTCTTTTATCATAAATGGGCTGGAAAACCTGATCAAGACACTTTTTTTTTCTACATTTTTTCTGTAGTTACACAAATCTGATTCTCTTCTGGCACTGAGCTGCTGCAGTATGGAAAGCTGCTGCCTCAGTGCCAAAACACATCACATACCTTGAACATTGCAAGCCTGAGATGAACGTTTGAGTTCCCCACAAGAATCCACTGATGGAAAATTAATAAAAAGTTGCAGTCCAAGGAATCTTAATTCCAGCCCAGAATTTAGCTGGGTATTGCATTATTCTAAAATAATTATTGTATTATACTAGAATACTTCAATCACTCAATCACTGGAATACTGTTAGCTTGAGTTTGATAAAGTCTATTGATGGCCTGCAAAACATAACTAGTCAGGCCATTAAGGATATCTGACACAATAACCCAAATCAAATAATGAGTAACAAAATAACTCAAGAGGAGAAATGTTTTCAAAGGGAGCATGTTTGTTAACGACTGCACCTGTAATTTTATTTTTGCATATCCACAGTTAGCAAGCTATAATAATGGTGACATTTCCTGAAGTCATTAGATCAGTCTGAAAGGAAATGTCTTCCTAAAGAATCATGCATTTATACTAGTCATTGTACTATAAGGGAGTTAAATTATTTAAATGTGATTACAAACACAAGCAAGGCACTGAAGCCATGTACCAATATTACAAGCTGGCGTGGTAACAATACATAATGTATTTCTATGAGGTGTGTTGTGAATGCTAACAATTTTTTTCTTGTATATGGAGGAATTTTTGAACATACCTGTCTGGACTCAAAGAATTCACCTCTTTTAATTTCTTTCTGTGATACTTCTACACATTTCTTGTATAAATCCAGCTACAGTGTGCCCACTAGATGATCAGGCTTGATTTAAAGAAAAAAAAAAGCAGAGCAAAACAAAACAGAAAGAGCAAAAACAACACCAAAAACTAATAGTTCACCTCTGCAGAGGGAACTGAATGACAGCTGGTAGACAGAGAATCCCAGAAATACTTTCACACGTCCCCCCTCAAATAAGTAAATTTTATTTCACATACAAAACCATCGTGATGATGCAGCACAATTGTTTCCATAATCATAATATATCCATTTGACTTCAAATCTGTGGTATTATATCCTATTGAAAACAGATGCACTTTTCTTATTAGTGCACAGTTTAGTACTGAAAAAGCAGTTTGACAAAGGGTATTCAAAGTCTGTTTAGAAAAGTGAACAAAAAGCCACTGGGCTGACTTTTACTAGACTTTAGCTAGTAAGTCAAATTTGGGAGTTTGAGGGTAAGTGCTAGAAGGCAAGAGAGATGCTACAGTAAAAATGAACAACAGAAAATGACAATATATTGTAAATAAGTACTGTGATCCCCTGTGTGTATTGCAATCAGCTTTCCCTTTGTACTGAGTCTGAGTGACCAAATCAAAACCCACACAGAGCTCTGCTTCTGGAGAGATGTGATTATATGATACTCAGAGATTTAAGAGACTGCAGAAGGATTCAGTATATGAACCTTAATCAAACAAAGCTGAAAGGCAAATGTAAAAAAACCTCCCTAAAATATTCAATGCAAATTTTATGATTTCCAGTACAATCTTATGATCCCCAAACAAATGAGACTGGAAACGTTGGATAAAAAGTTCCCAACTTTACCAAAAGATTATGCACCTTTTTTTAACTTATTTTTTAAGGATTTCTGACATTACCAGATGAGATAGGCTATATACTTCATGTAGCACAGTACTAATTAAGAATTCTAGCACAAAAATCTGGCAGAGTATCTGTGAGAACACCCCAAAGAAGAAATAAAACAAATATTTCTCCTCACATTATTTCTTGTTTGCTCATTTTCTAAGACAGTATCTTCCTTGTAGGATAGTTAGCTATGATTCTTATCTGAAGCAAAAAATAAGTACACCAGAAGTGTCTCTCCAGAAGGTCTACAAGGGTATCCTAAAGAAGCAAATACTGTCATCAAGTTTATGTTCAGAACGTTACTTCTCCCTAAAGTGCCCTCCTACGCAGGCTCAGGACCACAGTAGAGCCAGCAGCCAGTTTCCAGCACAGGGTGTCAGTTCTTGATGGCATGATGGTCCATGTATCCTGTTCCACACTGTATTAAGTTCACAGCTTCAGAAAAAAAGTAGAATGAAGGATTTCTAAAAAAGAAAAGTCCTTGCCCACTCTAGATATGCCAGTTTCGTGTCTTCTCTTTCCAAAGCCAGCAGATGTCATTGTCTCCTAATCTTCTTTTTCTTATCAGGAGTGATTATATTTAAATTGAAAGCTCTCATTCATAAGCAGAGAGTCAATTCATCCGGGCACATTTACGTTAGCTAGAAAAGAGGAAAATTGGATGATTTGCCACTTCAGCTCTTTCCAGAGGATTCCAGCTGCCTAGGAAGTCTCAGTACACACAGACTGCTGTGTAGGGTCTCTACTCACACCTATGGCAGTGCTAAAGCTCTTACTTGTTTGTCATACTGTACCTTCTGGCTTCAAGTCCTCACTTGTATGGGTAACACAAGAACTTCTTCCCTATTAGGAACATCTCCTAGTGGAAGAAGCAGAGCACCAGCACCTTTAATGATAAGCATCCCTAATGCTTTATAAGTGTTACAATGATTTGGTTCCAAAGATGAGTCCAATATAAAAAATCTGTATACGGCTTTTAGCAGTCTTCCTCAAGTGATGATAATGAGACCAAAGAACGTAAAAATGAGGAAATGTAGTTTTAATGTTTTCTGGTAAGAACTCTCCACCCACTTGCAGAACCAATGAATGCAAATAGAGGCATGCACAGTCTCATGTTGAAACAAGAAAAATGAAATGGAAATGAAAATAAAGTAATTGCAAATACAGAAAAGTAATTTTTTAAAGTACAAAGTTCTACTTCTCAAACAAGGACTAATCTGACATTTTTTCACCCATTGAGTCTGACTTGGTCCTCTTCAGATCATGGATTTTTATTTGCCAAATTTTTTTTTAAATTACTCTTTCAGGCTCAGAATTCTGCTCACAAAAGTGAAGTGCGTTTGATTTTCTTTTCATCATTAATATGTTCCTATTTCATTTACTGAAATTACATCAATGTTGGTTTTATTTCCTGACTGAAATATAATCATACTCTCACTCACTAACAGCAGACAGTGCCACATTGCTGAAGTTGCTACCACAAAAAGTCAGTTTCAGTAATTTACCAGCAACAATGCAGTTTTGATTGGAAGTCAAAAAGCTGTAAAACTCTGAATCATGACTCATGTACCTGCTTTATAATTTTGTCATATTTAATACAAATGATTCTTCAGACTTCAATCACACTATGAATGTCTTCTACAGAAATTAGTTCCATAATAAAAATATACTCTGCTGTGACTAATGAACATAGAAGAATTTTGCTCATTACCATGATTATCATCATTTTAAGGACTTTATTAATATAGTTACGTTCTATTCCTCTCGTAGGAGTTAACAGTCTAGCAGCTGTTGCTCATGTTTATAGAGTATACAGAATTAATATTTTGAAAGTGGTATCAAACTTAAAAAAATCACCTCCGTGGAACATACTTCTACTTGTCTATGCAATGAACTACATGATATGGAATCTACCTTGTTAAATTAATATTGGTATGATTTTGCTAGAAATAAAATCAAATCCCACGTTAGTTTTTGTGATGGAGGTTAGAAAAAACCACCAAAATCATAGAATCATAGACTCATAAAATGGCCTGGGTTGAAAAGGACCACAATGACATCTAGTTTGAACTACCCTGCCATGTGCACATTGCCAACCACTTGACCATGAATCAACTGAGCCAACCAAACCAAATAAAAGCCCCACCAATGAATTAGAAATTCCAGATAATAACCCAGAGGTTTTTTTTACTAAATAGAAGTATTTGGTTGTAGTCAAATGCATTTTAAATCATAGAAGATGGAGACTACAGCTCTATTTAAATTTCACAATTACAGAACAGTTACAGTACAATAGTTAAAATAAATGAGAAATTCAGCTCTGTACAGGGAAGTCATGTAGGTCACCTCAAAATGCATCATCTCTTAATATGTCTCTTAAAATGGATTGCAAGCAGTATGCATGACTTTCTCTGGACAAAAATAAATTGGCAGATGCCACAGTTCATATTAAAAAAATGTTTTAAATTGTTGTTTCCCTGTTCATAGATGTTTCCACACAAAATGTTTATGTCTCAAATAGACTTTGATAGCATTTTTATAACAGTTGCTCAAAAAGCCAGACACAGGTGCCAAAACCAAATAACAGATGAGTTCATGAGGTTAAATGATCATTTTCCTGTCCATTATTTGACAGAGCACTTATAGATACTTAAACTATTGCTATTACAGTGCATCCAAGTAATTTTTTGTTAATAAGTCATCGCCTTAATTTGTTTCCTCAGCTGTACTATTATGAATGCTACATGAAGTAAGCATGATATTTCCATCTCAGACACTTATTCATTTCAAAATTTTTGTTGTAGTATTTTTTCAGAAAATGTGTGCATGCGTGAGTGTAGTTCTTTCCTATAGACAACAGCAACATGGAAGTAATAAAAGCAAAATTTATTGCAAACCAAACAATGTTTTCATTTCTATTTAGATTAAAACAAAATTCTGACTTTCCTTTAGCTATTTTTCCACTGCATATTTACACGGTTCAAACAACACTTGAAACAGACTAACTCATGTTTTCTGGTTGATCCTACTTCAACCTTAAGATAGCTCCAAGCTGCTGCCTTTTATTCAATGATATCAAAAAACCTATGATGATACAATATTATATTTAATTCCTACATATTACACATTACACATTAGCATCCATCTGTTTTCTGTTATCTAAGCCACATTTTCATGCTCTAACATCGTTTAGTTCCCTAGCTCACTATGGAGCCTTTCTGCCATGGTATCAACCTAATAATAATAGAATAATAGAATGTATGCGTCCTTGTGTATTGTTTAATGACATAAAAGAAATAACCTATAAAATAATGAGATTTTAAGAAGTTAAAAGTCACATTAGACTGAGATTATCTGTGGTTTTAAATACATATTTAGGAGAAAGATCATTAACTAAATAAAAAGTTTGGCAGAAAGACTGAAAAGATTTACATTACTGAAGAGGTATCAGATGCAAGAGAATTCTGAAGAATTACTTAAAAACATATCAGCTACAGATAATCCAATTTCACATTTAAGAAAATAGTTTGTACTACAGACCAAAAGTAATACCCTTGTCCTCCCACTGTGAAGATCAGGGAAGACTACATGCTCTATAATTACCCAAAAATAATAATTTAGCACTTTTGTCTTTAAGCATCCTTCAGTTAATCAGAGTACAATGCACTGAGAAGAACTAGTCTACCAATGATGCAAATACTTCTACATCAGAAACAGTGCACATTAATATAATTATTCTTTCCATATATACAGTTATAGATATTTACAGACATATAGACTACAGTCTCTGATTCATGTTAAATGACTTTATAATGCGGATATCCAAGGTATATGAAGAATCCAAAGTTAATTAAAAATAGGTATAATCTTTGATCTGTGCAGCAGTTTCATTAGAACTTGCAATTCAGAGAACTAAAACATTTCTGATGCACTAAAATAGCAGGTACAAAACTATTTGCTGTGCAGTTCTAGATGAAGGTGTAGCTGCACCTGAAGTAAAACTGTTCTGTCAATAATACGCTAGTGTTTGCTGCAGTCAAAGAAGGGCTTAAAAAGCAAGCACAGTTTAATGCCAATATAGCCCTGTGTTTTAAATTCTAACATTTTACAGTGATGAAAACAACATTTGAATGTCAAAGTATTGTATTGGGAATAAGACTATAAAACATTCTGAAAGCTAATACAGGTATTGTTATTTAAAAATCTGCTTACACACATAGGTGTCTTCACATGTGCGTGTTCATGTTCAGTAAAATGTATAATGTCCCTTTGTCTCTAAAATGTCGTCATCATGTTTTGCATTTTCTCTCCATCCTGATCTAAATTCTCCTTAATACTGTAATGTGAGTTGGTAATTCCACAAACAGAAGAAAATCATAATGTTCTGCTAGCATATGATGAACAGAAAAATAAAATAATACGTATTTTGTTGTATGCTTAAGATACTTAACTGGAAAGTCTTAAAGAAAGCTGTAGTATTCTTACTTTTCCAATTTTTAAATAGATAAAGAAAAAGAAAACCCAAAAACATAGGTAGGTTAATCTGTCTTTCACTGAAGAGTCAGAATACACACATCAGCAAAGATGCTTGAAATCAACTTGCATTCTTTCTCAAAAATAGCATTAGTTTGCAAGGGCTATAAGAAATGCCATACACATTGTTTCCTATTTAAATAATTTTAAAAAGCACATACTGCACATAGACTTAGACCAACAATTTTCAGTTTTTGTAGTTTTGTTTTCTTTCACATTGCCAGGGTACTGGAATGCAATCACAGTACTGTTCTGTAGCTGGCTGCTGCTGCACATGTTCAGGGAAATCTGTCTACCAGGAACAATTAATTCCAAAGAGGCCGTGATGTATACTGATGTGCATTTATCTCAAAGGAAAACAATTTCCTGTACTGCTCTCCAACTAACTGAAGAGTAGACAAGTGGGCAGATTTCATTCGAAATATGGGATAAACCTCACTGCTGAGGAGCATTTATTTTGGTATCTCCACAAAACCATTCGTCACAGCAGGAGAGGTGCTAACCCCATTGTGTTAGAAAATAATTTGATTCATGGCACTTGATATGGAATCATCCTGAAGCGACAAATCAAGCTCTAGGCTCTGCATCAAAAGCTGTAAAAGGCGAAAAATGCATTTGGAAGCACAGATTCCATCTTGGTGGGTGGTAGTATGAAACAGGTCCCAGAGTAAAGGTATGGTGATTCAGGTGAGAGGCAGCGTGTTAACTGAGCGACTCCATGCTTTTGACACCAGCCTTTCAACTTAGATGTCTTTATTTCAGAAGAGACAGCTAGAAGTCCTCTCAAAATGAAGGCTCAGGATTACTGGAAGTGGCAGGACAACAATGCCTGCTCACTGTGATAGTGATCTGCCATTAGCATCTTCTCTCTTCTGCAGAGAACTCTCTCCGCACCCCACATTGACCTTCAACTAAGAAGCAACTAACTAGTTTAATTATCCCAAACATTTCAAGCTACTAATGCAAATGGATTTGTGCAAATCACAACTCAGCATGCAAACACAATCTTTCCCTCAGGTTCTTCCACATCCCTTGCTGCTCCCTCTTGGACGATTCATGACATTCTTATAAACAACGCTGCTCCTCAGAGACATTCTTTGACCACACAGCACATTGTAACCCACATCTTGAATCATGGTCTTATAAGGGAGTAAATAATATCCCTCTGATGGGCAGGTTTTGTTGTTGTTGTTGTTTTCATAATTGTATAAACTCTTTTGTTTGCTGAAATAGGTGTCTTATAGTTGCTAGAAATTCATTTCTCCCTAAAATGTCTCATCTAACACTGTGGTGTGAACAATCACAGACAAGGGTTCTTGGGATTCAATTGTTCTTGAAGACAAAAGTCAGCTGACTTCATGCATCATTTTGATGAAGATCAGGCTACACATGATGCCTTGTCCTCAAGGACAGAATCATTTTCTGGACAGCAAAAACACTACAACAGACTCAGTGTGAAAGACACATTCATTGATCTGGATTCAGGTGATAAATCCATTTTAACATCTAATAAGTTGAGCACTTGGTTTAGACTGTAATAGATTCTTTTATACTCTGTCTTCTTTGATCCCAAGTATCCTCTAGCTACTAACCTTGAAGGTAGCACGTAGATTAAATTCAGAATAATATTCTTAGATAAGTTGCTGTTAGCAATTGAGTTATCTTTTGACACTTGGGTCTTTGAATTCCTTCAGTCTTCAATGACAGCTTGGTGATAAACTTCCCTCTCAGCCATAACATCCCCCTGATGCACCTTATTTTCCCATTTGCTTTTATGTTTAACAAAATGTCATACAGATATAAACAAATATGAATATATTGCATCAAATATTACTCTCAGTAGCATTTTCTTAACAGACAACGACACAGACAAGAGATATATTTGTTCCTTAAGAAAATACAAGAAAATGTCGAATCAACTTGTTCCTGTTTAAGCTTAGACCCCTAAGCAGAACAGAATGTATATTGAGCTTCCTCTTCTCCCTGTATTTCCAGTTCTAAAATAACTCGTATTGGTTCGTATTCTAACCATCCAAAAAGTTAAATTTTGGAAGGGTTAACCCATTGTGTCTTTCATTTTAAGCTGTTGTTTTCCTCCAGTAATACCCTTCTGATGAGAAAGGTTGAAGAATCAGGGAACTTTCCCTGAATTTGGTAGAGGACTTCACAGAAAGCACTTGAGATCCCCATTAATTAAGGGAACTGCCACAGAAAAGTTTTATGCTGCCTCCACATCAACTAGCTGACCCCAAGAATGTTGTTAAGCTGTCTAAACTCCATATAAACTATAATGATAAAAGACTCATTTAAGTCACAAATTCCATCTTTCTTTTTTCTTTTTTTTTTTTCCCCTTAAAAAATGGGAAGAAAAAAGCACATTACAATTTTGGGTGTATTGAGAAGAATTACAGTCAGTATTCAGTAGGTTATAATGGACACACACAACAGACAGTATGGTATGTGAAGCAGTGTAATGAGGGTGCCGAATTCCTGGTTGGTTCTTTGATGTTAAGAATAACACCACGAAATATATATGCATATTTCAATTGTAACAAAATCTTTCTCTGTCAGGAAACAGCAAACATCCATAATCAAGACACTACATAGATCACTGTATAATAAATATTTTCTTTGAATGAATCTTTCAAGCCTACATCAGAGATTTTTATGTAGCATAGACTCCTATACAAAATAAACTATTTCAATAGGCCATTTATTAAACTGGGTCAATAATCCTATTTATTGTTTACTGTTTCTCAACCTCTCTCAAGAAGAGAGTTTGTAAGTGGTGGTCTTAGTGTTCAGCAAACACACTCATTCACACCACATACCTACAAGCGCACTAGAAAAAAAATATATTCTCTGGTAACACAATTGTTGTAACCAAGTGTTTTCCTTCTTAGTGTTATGTTCACATTCATACACCCAGAAAAACAGTATGTTTTTGTTACAGTGCATAGTATACAAGGATATGCATTCTCCATTCACAGACAAATTTAGCAGCTTCTTAAGAAAGACCATAATTCCTCATATTCTACTCTGCAACCTTTTCAACCAAAGCCATTCTATGATTCTGTGATTTTATATATAATATATACAAGGTACTGTTTGGCAGTATTTTACAGTCGTTAAGACACAAGAAAATTGAGGTGATGAGTTGGCCTTTTTCTTAGGCCATACAGTGTACCAAGACACAGCCAAATACTGTGTAAGTATTCAAACATTCAAAAAGGATCTTGATCAAGATGCTTCTTGGAAAGTTAATGTACCCTTTCTGAAATTTAAAGACATAACTAAAATCTCTCAATCCTCTTTCAGAAGTTATATGGATATACATAAAACTTCAGCTGTTGATGAGCTATTCTACCCAAAGATTTAAAATTTAAATGACTGCTTGTGCCCAGTGTCCAGGTAGCTAGATTTCAATAAAGCATTAGGGCTGCTATTGTCAATGTAATCACCATCATGTAAAATTTATTAGAGCATTATACTTCTAACAAGATGTACTGGTGTACATTTTCATCCACTGAAACTGGAACTCTGTCTGTTTGATGTTTCAGGGGAAGCCAATAAATAAAAGAAATGTCTACTTGCAGGAAAAAATTTAAAGGATTTCAATTATTTGCTCTTAAAAACTAAGCTAGAAAGTATTCAAACTACAAAGTGAAATATTAATATAAGATTAATATATGACACCCAAATCCATAATATACACCTATATGAGGTGGTCTAGCAGCATTTCAACAGTCACAGAATTTGCATGTTAGAAATTGCTAAGACAGGCAGAATGTAATGCCTGATGAGAGCTGACAGCCAAGGGATTAACAAGAACAGAGACAAGTAATTCCACTATGGGTTTTACCTACAACTGACACAGGTAGAAGTATTTAATGAATTATTCCAAAGAGATGAGAAGAGTGACAGGGTACTCCACCTGTCTCACATCAGCTCAGGTACCTTTTGATAGCTATTCTCACCTGTTAGCATTCTGAATAAATCCTAGATGGGATTGCTCAGTTACTTCCATAGAACTGGGAATTAGTTTCAAGCACGTGAAATGCGTGCTGACTTTAGAAGGTACAATCTTCATACTGAATATGGATAGAAAGCCATACACTAACAATAGTTTGTACTGCATCATTAAATTTCTTTCTGAAGACAATGGAGAAACAATTAAGCAATTTGCTCAAGAATACATCACATTACTCCTACAAGGAGTCCGAGCACTCTGACTTGCTAGTATTATGCTTTCCTTAGAGGATTACCCTTTCATTCCCTTGGCTATGTCAGTGCATTATTGAATATTCATTGTGTGATTCACAGGACTACAGCATTTTAGAGTTTGCCTCTGGATCAGAGATAAAATTTCTGAATAGAGCTTTGTAGCTTGGAGTGTTTAGCTTTCCTGTAACATCATTACTGAGCTAGCTATGCACATCCTAGGACATCAATTCCAGATATCCTGCCAAAGATCAGATGAGATCCAAAGGGCTACATTCATTAGCTGCCAAAAGAATGCTGGGGGGGAAGAAATAGAAAATTGCCTACATCTGTGACAGTGAAAAAAAAAGAAACACAATGATGTTAAATATGAAAATATAAGCAAATATTTATACAAGTTAAGAATGAGTGTGGCAAACCAAATTTTATTTTCAAAACACAGATAAGCTTGCTGAGTATTCGAGAGAACAGACTTTCAAACAAAGTCTTACATAAACACTAAAGGAATGCTGTCATTCAATATTTAGGTAATATTTTCATTTGTGTTTTTTTTTTTGTGTTGTATTATCTTAGCATTCTCCAGGAAGAATGCGAACTGCTTTTCTTAATTGTTCCATTATAGTATCTGAGCTTTCTGTATTATCTACAGATGGAGCTGTATATTTACAGAGCTGGTTTTGTACAAACAGTTCAATCAGTGTAACATAAGAATTAATCATCATACTTGTATGACTGATTTCCTGTAAATGCTAGCGAGGAGAACAGGGACTTGTAAGAAGACCCCTTTCAGCCCCCCCAGATGCTGTGTTTTTTAACATCTTAAGACACTTGGGCCTCGCAAGGAGCAGAAAACATTATATCTTTTTACTAGTAAGTATCCACCTACATATCTTAAATGCAGTATGAAAGGATCTGGGGGCATAAACCTGTTTCCTGGCATTGATCTTACTTACTTTCATTGTTCATGTTATAAACACAAATTCCCTTTTTAAAGCATTCTTACTCTAAAGATGCTTTCTTTTACAGCTTCCATCTGAAAGGAAGTATTTGATTATTGTTTGCAAGTGTATATTGCTCATCTAGCAGCTGTTCAGTCTATACTGCTAAGTGAATATCAACATAGATGGATCTATGCTGTTAGTATTTTTGAAGGAGTAGTGATTACACCTTTAATGGCTGTACATTAAAGCAACATACATTAAAACCTTTGAGGTGTAAATTATTAAAAATATACAAATCTAATGTTTTCATCTCCCTGTTCTGCATACCTTTGTAAGATTAATGTGAGTCATGTAACATCATCAAGAATATAATTCCTGGAACTGGTAATAGAAGAACATTACTGATAAATGAAAAGCAAAGAAGTCAATTCCATTTTCTATACTTTGTCACAAACACACTGTTAACTAGTATTATTTTGCTGAACTACCACTTGAGATTTTAAATATATCTATGAAATCTAAAGGCAATCATTTTTAGAAAGGACAGTTTTACACATTGCCTTTTAGACAATTTGAATTTCCTTTCTCCAAAGTTATTTTAACTTTTAAACTTCTCAAATGGGGCTTTAAAAGCCACGTGTAATACTGAGAGTTACAGAAAAGCACAGAAGATATAGTTTAAATTGTTTCTTAATTGAAGAATTTAATTCATACAGCAGGTCCATTGGCACTTTAGAAAGTAATAAAACTAGTTTGAAAGAAAATATAGGCGACAACACAGTAAGAACTCACAAAAGTGTGTTTGGTTAATGGTTTTTACATAACAAGAAGAACTGATTAACATATTTGTAAAATAATTAGTAATTTGTTTTTTATTACAAAACAATTTATTAATGTTAAAAAGTAAATTGTTTTTTGAGTACTAAAATACTAAAACATATAGAAGCAATTGTAAAATATTTATCTGCATTATACTAGAAGCAAGAAGGCACCTTCTATCCCAAAACAAATTCAATGATTTAGAAGACCATTTCTTATCATTTCAGTTTGAACCGAATCACAGAAGCCTGCCTACCCTTGGAATTGAAGCAGATGCAGTTTCACAGTTCCATTCCTCCTTGCAAGTTCTTTTTGAGCCCTGCATTGACAGTAGCTTACTCCCTCTCCTGCCAGAACTGATTGGTTCTGACCAGACAAGCAAGCAAGTACAAAGAGACAGGGATTTATTTTCATATTCAGCATAACCCTACACATCAGTAAGGGTAACTCCTTTGTAGGACTGCATAAGGATACAGGAGCAATGTAAAGCATCACTGATTTCCTTCAGAGCTCTTTCCAAAACACTGGAAACTAATTTAAGGATAGAAAAACTGCGAGGGATATTTCAGCTGCTGCATCCATGAACTAAAATAAAGAGGGACTACTGAAACTGGCTCTAAGAGCCTGAAATGGCAGCCAGTGTTACACAAACACCAGGCATCTTGGGGTATTTCTCAGAAAAAGATGCAGCTGAAAGGCCCTTCACAACTGCTGTGTCTCCTCCCTTTCCCTCACACCTAGTTACCTCACTTGAGAGTATTAGCTCAGTAAATTTCTCCAGTACAGAAAGAGGATGTAACAGGGAGCCTTGCTAACCACAAAAGTCTATATAATTAAGATCTAACTTCCTATTTTACAAATCATCTTTGACAATCCTTAATAGCTACTTAGCAGAATAACAGCATAAATATTACTTTTATAAATAGGAATGATCTATTTAATACCTTTTCCTTTATTAAGGTATTTAATATAATTATAGAGGAAATAAATTTCCCTAATTTGAAGCCAGCTGTGCAGCCTGTGCACTGAAAAATCTGACTTCTCTTGTTCTGCCACCACAACGCTGGGTCTGAGGGATCTGCTCCGCTGACCACCAGCTACTGCCCAGCCTCCAGCTGAGGAGAACAGAGGTGCCGAGCCCAAAGAGCAAACGAGAGCAGTGCTCTCAAGGCACAGAGTGACAGAATCACAGAATCACAGAATGGCCAGCATTGGAAGGGACCTCAAGGATCCTGAATCTTCAACCCCCCTGCCACAGGCAGGGCCACCAACTTCCCTATTTAATACTAGACCAGGAGAAACTGTCAAAAACTGAAGGAGATCAGTACAGGAAATAGTGTCTGGTTGCTATATAGAGATATGAAGTGGCTAGCTGGCTACTTCAGGATGAAAAGGTACAGTGTGATGCTTGCAGGCAAACAGGGAAGTTGGCGTTGGAACATATGTTCTCCCAAACCCTCCAACGGTTCCGCACACCTTCATGTCGGTCTGAACACACCGACTGTGTGGTGACAGCTGCTTTAAAGGCAACTGGCCAGGGGCAGGCAGCGACTTTTACATTGCCAGCTCCCAAGCTCCTATTTCAGTTACCTGCCTGCCTCGACGGATGGAAACCACTTTGTAACTTCACCTCAGGCAAGCACGCAGCAGTACGTAATGTGCTCCGCCGAGAATCCCCATCAGTTCAGTTCCTGCCACCTCTCGTTTAGCACTTTGGTGAACACACTCCTTTACAAGGCTGGCCATTTGCTCAGGGCCTCAGGGCGATTTAATTTTAGACATTAGTAAGGAAAAAATGCCGCCACATTGAGCAGAAGCCTTTCCACCTTAGGATCTATAGGGCAGTTTAACTACAAGAACTGATTTCTGCTTGTAGGAATTTCATCTCTTTGAAACAGCTAAACAAAGAAAAAGAGTCTCTGAGGGACAAAACCTCTACCTATAAATATATTCCAGACAGAGCCTGAATTATCTACTTATATTTACATATGCATGCACAGATTCATTCCTTGGGTGTTTTGTACAGAGGCAGCAAAACAACTCATCATCTATGCATGGGTAGTATACAGAGTTGACAAAAGCACAGTGAATATGTGCTTATTTGCCTGGTATTCATTGCTCTCTTCTCTAATGCCCTTGCTCTGAGAAAATTGAAACTTGTATTAATTAAGAAAAGTTCATTAGTTCAACAGATTCATTAACCTTTTTTGGGAAAAGTACACTCAGGACCAAATTAATCAGCATTCTGAAATCAAGTCACAATTTATCTCCCTGTGCAGTAATTTTTAAAAATATTTTTCAGTACAGACGTGCATCATTTTGAGAGTATTTTTCTTTATTCTAAATCTGTAATGGTCAGCTGTCATATAAAAATACATTATTTTATCATATTAAAGCAAAAGACCGATATAAGAAACCACCTGGGATTTCAAATGTTTTCAGACTTTATTAATTTGGAAGCATTAGGCTGTGCCCTCTGCTGACTCCAGCAGTGCCTGCCGACGAAGAAGTCGTCTTTCCACCAAATTAGCCCAGTCCCCACTGATAAACCCCCTTCAGATCTGCGCCTTCCTTAATCACTGTCAGCCAGATGAGTTCATTTATTTTAAGCTCAGGTTTTGACTACTGGGTCTTTACCAAACATCTTCATTTTACTTGCAAGGGCACACCTGAGGCTGTGATAATGTCAGGCACATTTTGATCTGGTTCTTTTTGTCTATAGATAACTCCAAGAGAGCTGAAGCAAGGTGAGCTGGTCAGGCTGGGAATTACTGATGTTGCCTAACAGTTTCTGGGTTATGCCTTCTTTATATTTGTTTATAAAGGCATCACCAGATGTTAACAGTTCCGTTTGATCTCTTATGGCCATGTCCACTTAGCCCATTACTGAAAAAATGTGAAAAGTAGATTGCTTTGTATTAAGATCTTAGTGACATTTTACTTGAAATTTTCTCTCAGTTCCCCAGTTAAGGAACATGTGCTAGTGACATGCTATTTGTCATGGATTTGAAAAACTGCCTGTACTGTAAAACCTTTGTTCTTCATAAAAAAACGTAAGGGCATCAGCCTGTGGACCTATTCAAGACAAAATTAATTTAGGACTGATCAAGTCTTTTCAGTGGCAGCGTCAACACAGATATTCTAGCTACCCTTACAGCAAAGGCCAACCTCATCACCATTTTATCACATTTGTTTCAGAATCCCTCTCATTACCTTATAGCTCCTAGTCACTAATTTTTTGACATGGTTATACTGAAAATTAACATCAGTGTAGTTCACTTTATCACAGTGTGTTACATTTTAATATAAGAATATTTCAAAGTGATATTGCCAGCTGTAAGTTTCCAAACAGCAGGAAATACATTATTGGTGGGAAAATAAAGACAGGCTGAAAACTGCTTATAAGATGAGTATCGGACATTAGTATTTTAGAACACTTCTTTCACAGAAATCAACATTTCTATATGAAGCAAAAGCATTCCAGGAAAAAAAATTCTCATCTTCATCGATATTCAGCTAACGCTTAATTTTCTTTTTCTAATGAGTTTCATCTTGAAAAGCTTCTATACCTTTTGCACGATCCCAGTTTCAGAAGAAAATCTCCTTTTCAAACAAAGAGAAAATCATAACTGCCTGATCAGCATAAGAAATAACAGAATGCTATTCATATACATACTGCTTACTCCCATCTAAAGGCCAGAAACTTAAGAGAGTGCTGGAGAGACTAACTGGAATCTTCAGTTACAAATATATACTTCTCCACATCTATGATAAATTCTGATGCAGTACAAAGATTACAAACGCATTATTTTAAATGTTAGGGGGGAGTTACTATTTAGTATCTATTATTAGATTTTATACAGAAGACCAGTCCTTATGTCTTTGAAATTTTACATAGCTTTCATGTGCAGCGTAACTCAAAGGCAGTTATCTAATCAGATGAATTACTGAGAGACAAAATACTGTGTCGTGTCTACACACATGGAAATAAAGGTGTAGTAAGAAGCAACACTATGTCTTTACAAGAGTATGATGAAGAGCAAAAGTCAAAGCACAGTCATAAAATTCCCAGTCTATGCAGGCTGGAAATCCAAGGACCTACGTGACTCTTTGCTGTTACAAGTTGTGAAATCGTTCACCTATACCAGTGACCTTCCTAAGACTAGTGACCCAGCACTGAATGTCACCAATGCAACCAAGTCATGCTGCTAACTGAACACAGATCTCACATCTTCCTACTCTTGCCCTTTTTGCTTATGAATCTATAGAGCAATCTGTGCCAACTTCATTCTGTTTCCCTTAGGGAAGTCAAACTGTATTCTGTGTGCTCTCTTTTAATAGAAATATTGGATACCACATCCCCAGAGAACCTTGAAAACTTGCAGTTGAATGAAAAGAATACACTTGACCACATACCTCAAACTGATGGAGATACACTTCAAGCCAGTAATATAAATAAAATATTAATTCTAAGGTAATGGAAAAAGTGCCTTCCTAACTTTTTCTTCAATTTAAAAAAAATATCTTGTGACTTTCTTAGCTCAAGAGAAAAATTCAAGCAAGTTCTGAATTTTCATAAAAGCAACAAAACTCTTTCAGCAAAAATAAAGATGCAAAATCTTCTCAAATCCTCAAAGGCATCTGGACATTTACCTCTCTGCTGAAAACAGTTAAACGTAAGAGTCAAATGATTCTGAAAATATGCCTGAAATATGGATTCTTATGTATTCAAATGAAGACTGCATGCACCCTTACAAAGATAGACAAAGAGCTTGAAGTTTAATTAATGAATATATTCAAAACATAAAAAGCTATGAAATACAGTTCACGTCAATGACAAGATACACACACATACACTCATCTCCATGCAAATTTTACTAGTCAACACTTAGGAGTGTTTTGGTGAAACTCATGATTTATTTTAGTGCTGTTACAGACGTAAAGCTGATTTCACTGAGGTCATGCTCCAAAAAAAAAAAAAAAGGCACAACATAGCAGTAAGCCAGTATAACAAAGTATTAAATCAATACGGTGTCTCACATTAGCTAATAAATTAAAAGTGTGCTATCAGACCATCTGCTGGGAGTGAAGCATGATGAGCCGCAGTGATCACACTGACTGACATCCTTGTTTGAACATCTCGTCTGCCTTAGTTCACCTTCTTGGCTTCAATAATACTTTACTTGTAATGCATATTTACAACACTGTTGCAGGCCGGTGGGTAAGAGGGAAGTTCAACCTTTTCCTCTCATAATCCTTTGCACTTAGCCTAACAGAGTCTCCAGTGAATGCCAAAGATAAACAAAGTTTCATGTGCAACCGATTGCACTAAGCTACTAATTTTATAAATATAAATTGATGGTTTGATACACTTCACAGAGCTTCTGCACACCCATCCTAAGCCATTTTTAAATCACTGAAGAACTGTTTTTAATATGTTTTGCAAGATGATAGAACTGTCATCTGAAACAGACCAAGCAGGTTTTATGCTTGGGAGAAAAACTGCAATCCTTACGATTCCCCTAAAAACACCCTTTTATACCAAAGAAGTTTGTCAACCATTTGCATTTATTTACACATGCCCTCTGTTCACTGGCATACAGAGTTACAGATTAATTCACATTGTGATCTTTTGTGCTGCACACTGTGTATTTATGTTCTCAAGAAATGCTGTTTATTGTTATCATCAGAATGCTGGAACATTTTACTTAACAATACCAGATAGTTAAGCCTAACAAGAAAACTCCACTGTATCTGCACAGTTTCCTGTAGAGATAAAATATCATTCTACCCTCCCTTGAACTGCGCTATTCCTAAATGTAAGGAAATTGAAAATGAAAGCACGGAGGGTCCTTACGTCAAATATCTAAAGTAAGGCTCGGTAAGGTCTCCATCTGAGTAGCTTTTGATGGTATTTTAATTTTGAAAATCTACAGAAAGAATTACTAGGGGGTTAAAAAAAAAGTTGTTTGAACTCATAATAGTGGCTTAAAAAACAAAATATAGAACAGAACTGTTGGTTTCAGATCAGTCTGATTCACCAAAAATAAACAGTTGTGCATCAAAATTTCTTGCAGACATCACTGGAAATATTTGCTTACTTAGCAATTTGACCACAATTGCAACATGAAGGATGACCAGCAGAAAAATCTCAGAGTCTTGGCACTTAATCCAAAGTACCACATTATTTGGTAAATAAGCAGTATGGGACCATTTGAAACATAAGCACTACAAAGGTTGGGTCATACACTGAAATCATGTAGCATATCTACTTCTGTTCAGCAAGCTAATGTGACAAATGAATGCAAGCAAGTAATTCTCAATACCTCCTAGTCAATAATATGTTAACAATTCAGAGTTTAAATATTTCCACTTATTATCATAATTCAGTAAAGCAGGCACTCGCAATGCATTTGTAGTACCATTTCAGCAGTATAATTGGAAATACATTTCCAAAATCTTTGCTTTTCAAAGATTTACAAAGATGATCAACAGTAAGGAGATGAAAATACTTTCTCATAAACATTAAGACACAGTAAGTGACATTACTATCTATCCCTATGCAAGGAATTCAGTCATCGAGCTTGTCATTCACCTTTGCTGTCACTCAGCAGAAGATTAAATGGAGCAAAAAAATAGCAGAATCATCTTTGCACTGTTCTATATATAAGGCTACCAGAACGCAGTAAAGAAAGGTAGAAAATAGATTTCTGTCACCTAGCTAAGTTAGAGCAGACTTCATGCAGCTGAAGCATTCACTGTGCAGTAGAGGTCACCTAACTATCATTTCAGAGTGCAGCAGTACACCAATAAAGCATTACCATCTGGCCACATCTCTTCTGTTGCCACTAGGACATGAAGGAGGATGCAAGAGCATCTAAGGAAATAACACCATAGGAGTGGCCAATTTATCCTCATGCTTCAGATGCTTCAAGTATGGCTCAATGCTGTAGCATGGTGCTCTGTAATACAAATCTGCAAACAAACGCAGGAAAATTTGAGTGAAAAGACCCTGCCCTTGCTGCTTGGCTATGGGACAGATATACAGTGCAGCTCAAGTCCATCTGTGTGGGAACAGAAGCGGATCTCTGCCCGTCAACAACTCCAAGCTCTTCACCTTCAGTTTCACGGGTATTTGACATACACTTTCACCATGGAAATGTTTTGGTACAAGGTGCTCAGATTCAGATACACAGTTGTTCTACCTGAACAGACCTTACATATAAAACACTTCAAAGCAGAATAGCAATGGTTAGCAATGAGTATGAGAGGTGCTTCCTCTGATACTTGAATTTCAAAATATTAACAAAAGAATCTTAGTGAGACTACTAATAAGCTACCGTGCCTCGTTTGTTCCACAATGAGTAAAAAACACCACCAAGCTGAACAAACCAAAAAGCCTAAGAAGGAAACAACACTGAGATACCTTTTCACTTCTAACCCTGAAATTAAGTCCTTAACTGCTCAGAAAATAACAATGGAAATACAACACAGAATTGCACAGAGCAACAAGGAAAATCTGGTAGAGGCTGGCAGTAAAAACAAAATTTACAATCCATAACGTGCCCATGTCTTGACATAAGAATTACTTTTATTGAAATAGTTATATATTCTCCAACATAATTTGAAGCCAAGTTCTACAGATGGCATCTATAATGAAAACAAACCCTGTAAGACAACTTCAACAATAGAGCAAAGTACCATGAGGGAAAAATGAAAAAGCAAACATTTATTGCTAAAAATCATTAAACATTTCATGCGCAATGCTGCAGAGCTGATATCATACACAAACACCCTACACGTATTTGCAAATATACGCCTTTAGCCAAAAATTGAAACAAATGGAAAGATTTCCTCAGATAGTATGTAGCTAAGTTCAAGGTGAATTTAAAGCCATAAGTTACAGAAGGCAAAAAAAGTGCCAACAAAATTTACTGAAAGAACAAATTAAATATGCTGAAAAACTGAGAAAGCTCTGAAGTTAATTTAAATGTAAGATACAGAGTACAAAAACATACTCTGTTTAAACAAAAACTCCACGTAAAAAGTAATTATTATTCTTCTGCCCTTTGTTAAGAAAAGTTTGAGGGATTTAAAGGATTGATGTAAAGTTGAACAAAGTTTCCTCACAGAATTTATATGAAAAGCCTTACATGCTAATTTTGCAACAAGACTTACGATAGTGGTTTTATGGAATCTAGTTAAATCATCCATAATTGTTTTCAAGGCACAAGTCTTAAAGCAAAGTATTCTCACACAAAAAATAAAGAACAACATACAGATCTTTGGAGAATCTTAAATATATCAAATAAACTGTACATTGTACCATCTTCTAAACCAAGATTCCTGTGTCTGGAAAGGCAGAGTGAAAGAAAAATAATGAAGGACATAAAAGGATGCTATGCAAGAGCGTGTGAATATTCCCTGGTGTTATATTCTTCCATATTTTGATTTTACATAAATTCTGTTTCACCACTTCTTTTACTGTTTTTATTTTTTTATTTTTATTACTTATTCATTTTATCAATATCAAGTGAAAATGAATACATTCTGCTGATGGCAGAGGGATTTCCTTTTGCCCTCTTTTTTTTTTTTTTTTTTCATTCTTTCCATTTCCATTATCATAAGATTTCAATCTGCAGTAGATGTCATGATCTGGAGCATGTATTTGTCATTAATGAATCACAGCCTTTCACAATCTGGGTGAAACGAGTCATCATTATGACACCTTTTTGCTACACTGTATTATATGATAGCAGGATCCCAAATGGCTATACTTGTCATAATACAGTTGCTGCTGGTATTCTCAGTCCTTACAAGCAGGGCACAAATAAGGAAGTTCTATTATTTGTAGTCCTCATGGATGAGAACACAAGAAGTCTTTCCTCATAACCCACAGAATAGTAGAAATTGGCTGCCCTGAGACGAGATATCCCATCTCAATGCACCCCCAAAAAACCACATACACAAACATTCACTACAGCATAGAGAAACTTCATTCCAGAGTAGTTCTGAAGTATGTTAATCTTCAATATTCTCATCTGAATTTGTAGCATCTCACTATTTTACTACTTATAATGCATATATAAAAATCTGTGCAAGTATGAAGGAAAGAATGAAGAAAATAATAGAAGAGGGAAGAAATCAGTTATTCAAAACAGCTCTTTTCATTTCTTTACTGTTCACGCTCTGCTTCTCAATGTGATCAGCAAAGTGAGATCATTGTTTTCAGATTTGTTTTATATGAAATTATGAATTATTTATATATCAAAATACAATAACAGAGTTCACATATATAAAAAATCATAGTCATGAATGTTAATTGAGGATGATATATAAAGTCCAGACCGTCAGGTACTACTCAATATAAGTGCTTAGTAACAAAAAATGCTATATGCCATTTCAATTCCATTCTGACAAACTGGGACTGCATCCAAACATGTACAGACAAAATCTGTGGCAAACTTTAGACAAAAGATTATAAAGTTTAACTATTCAAACATAAAAGATGGCAATTTGGTAGCAAGTGTGAAGATGATGATTATTTTCAATCCTAAACTACTTGCTGTAGTTAGTTCCTCCTGTGCAGCAAAGTGCTATCAACACTGTGAAAAAGGAGACAAAAAAGTATTTGTAAAAAAGTGTTATATAAGCCTTTCAGGAACTTGCAGCACTGTCAAAAATTTAGCAAACAGTAATAGTAATAGTTAGCGAAGACTTTAAAAAGTAATTTCTTTTCTGTAAATATTTCATCTCAGTATTTCTGTTCCTCATGTTCTGTTTCCATGCTGTTATATAAATTCATATTACTTTATTCATTTGGTCTGTGCTGAGACTTCCATTGTTTACACTATCGCTTAAAATGAGCACATCATCCCAGAGTGTACTCTTCTCAGACTACTAATTTTGAACTCCACTTAGAATTCTCAAAATTCTGTGTGCAATCACTTTATGATGAATAGCAAGAATGCAAAATATGTTTTATAGCTAGTGAAGCAAAAAAACCTTTTCAGTCAACATCAACATTCCTTCACATTTATAATTTTTCCTTACATTACTGCTCAAAGTATGTACTAAACGTAACATAACTGACAGATTTCAAACCTCATAAAGAAAGGAAAAAAGGAGTACAATAACAGCAATTGAGGTTTAAATTTATGATCTTCAAATTATTTCTATTGCTACATATAGTATGCATGTTTTTAAAAGGTTACACGGAGGAAAGGTGACTTTCCTCTACATAATAATAAAGTCACATAACTCAGTCTGTTAGTATTACACCACCAAATCGCTTTGCAGTTCAGTTCCTTTGCTCCTGAAAGATTATCGATTTTCCCTCTATTGTTAAGAATTTTTATGGAAAAATGAGCTAATGCCACATGAACTCCAATTCACCTGAATTTAAAAGTCTCCATTCTTCAACCCTGTTCCTCTCTCCACACTGCCAAGCAATGACTTATTTGCGTACAAATTCTCATGGAAAACTATCTATCTCCAAATTCTCCTTTCAGTGCAAGCATAATTGAAGGAGAAGGAATATGGTTTTACATATGAGAAGGGAAAAGGTCTTAAAACCCATCCAGGAGAAGCAGGGATGTAAGTGAGCCCCACAAGAGGTATAGCCCCTTTTAACTCTACTGAACTTAGATTCTGTTAGTTTAGACTAAGCAAATAAAGCTTCCTTAGTTGCATCAAATCCTCACTTTGAGTCATATGCTTCACCAAACAGTGCAGGAAGCAACACCAACTGAGCTGAACGACTCAGATCTGATAGTGATGAAGCAAATAACCAAGGCAAATAGTTCACTGCCTCACAGAGTTAAATGAAGAGGACAACAAACATCATGAAGGAAACCAAAACTTGTTTCAGACAAACTCTGAGTTGAAAAGGAAGATAAGTTCACTAAGAAAATTACAATCCGATTATTTGCAAATCTCTATTTCAATAGAAAAACATTTCATTAGGCTGGTTCCATCTCAGTTTACTTCCTACACTTGTTTTAGATAGCTGCTACGAACAGGAAGCCATCCACTCTTTAGCACAATGGTGCAATTTAGAAAGTGTACAGCTCTAATACTGCCTTGAAATGAACAATTTGATCCAAGCAGTATTTTATGTACATAGAAAGTAGTTATATTGTTCTACAAGATGAATTACCCCATGTATGATTATGCTTCAAAATTCAAATCAGCATCCAGAATTCATTTGCCTTTAATAATACTTTCAATAATCTTGCCACCAGAGAGGTCTTAGCTGAATTTTTCTGTGTGGGGCAGGCAGCTTTATATCCTGGTACTTGCAATGACTATGTGATATCCTATGAATACACTAACTAGGAAAGACTTACAAAATCTTGTACTATTTGTGCCTTAGAAGGTTTAATTTGCAAATACTTTAAAACCTATGTTTGTTTTTAGGAAATTACTTGTGTTTGACTAAAACAAAGAAATGCAGAGATTTACCATCTCAAGCACTCATGATTGATAAAAGTGTTGATAATTCTATATCATATATATGATAACATATTTCCATGTTTCTGACATGCTACTTTTGCCATTTGTATCCCATTTATACCAGCCTCCTTGTGATGTCAAATTATTATTCCAGTTGCTTCAGTTACATCATTTCAGTATCTAGCATGCAGATACCTGTAGCTTATCTCTACATAAAGATTTTAGAAAATTCTTCAGTTTTCTATGCATGGAGTCTTTATTCTTTGAATGCTGCTTGCACATTGGTGGCTTAATTTAATTCCGATAACAGAGAGAAAGTGAACCTGAAGACTATCTCCAGAGGATTTATATGAAATATGATCTTCCCAGCTGGAGGTCTGAAATACACAGCATACAATACATTCACTATTTTCAGTAGCCTGACATACTTGCTTTTCATTCTAGAGCAAAGTTTCTATTCGGTTATACAAAATCAGGTATGCAAACTCTTTTCCAGTTTACCATTGTATCACACATTGGTTCAAACTTCATTTTTTCAATGAAAAAATAAATAAACATATCCTTAATTTCAATAACTTTGTTTCCAGGGAGGAGGCTGGGGTGTGGGCTCATGATCCAGCAACTGGGATGCCAAATCACCACACAGAGATCAAACTACAACAAACCATCTGGCTTTGAATATACTCCTGCAGTCAGGTTAAGTTTATTAAAAGCTTTAAACATTTATAAATCACCAGGGAAACATGACTTTAATACCTAGCATTTAAAGTCATATCACTGGTGTAATAGAGAGGTTCCTTCCTGTTACCTCCCGGGATCAGACGATGAACTCCTTTATCATCTTCATTCTAATTGTAGCCTATCTTAAAGTGATTAGATCTATTGTTAGAGCAGGCCTTGTCAGCAGCTAGGACAGTGATTAATAGAAATTTCTCTTTAATTCCTTAGGATGTAAAAGTCTAAAGTCACAGTAGAGCCCTGGACCCCAATTATTAGGTGATTAATGAAATTATAATTGCTACCCTTTGGTTCACATTCATCACTAGGTTTACTATTAATCATTAGGTTGAAAGCACGAGAGAAAGGAAAATAATTTACAACTGGTATGCTATGGGTATAAGGGAGAAGCACAAATGGGTCAGGAAGATGTTCTCCAATGCACCAGGTTAGAACAAATGTGCATTACCAACAACTCAGCTGTAGTGACAGCTTGAATGAAGGCTGAACTTACTAGTAGGAATCACTTTTCTGCCCGATGATAACCTCAGGTACCACCTTACTCTGCACCTGAGAGATAAACAAAGACTGTTTGTCCAAGAAGGTAGAAAAATTTGTTTGTAGCTAATCAGTCAATTAATGTAATGATCAAACCCAAAAAAGAGAATTCTTTTCTGGGTATTAAGATTTTTTCACCTAAAAAGAAATGCAATATTAAAACCATATCCATAGTTCATGCATGTCTGCTTGCAGCCAGTCTTGCATGGTGGACGTTTCCCCTACAGCACGCATCCAGCCCACACCAGCCATGTTTTCTGCACCATGTTTTCCAGCATTTCCCAAAGACAGCTCAAAGTGGTCGATGTGGTTCCAACAGGAATTTAAGTGAGTTATTAATTATATTATATAATTTATTATTATAAATGAGTAGGAGTTAAACGAGTAATTATCTTGTCTATAAAATACACAGTTGTTAAAAAATAGTAATTCGAACTGCTTTAGCCCTGTAGCATTAATGTAAGGAAAGGTCAGATCCAAGATGGTTTTCCCCTTCTTGACTGATGGTTTCTGAGGTTTTACAGAAAGAATAATTTGTTTCTCCCAGATCAAAATCCTGTGCAAAGAAAGGAGAGGAAATGGGACTGAAGATAACGACTGAGGACCCTTTATCTCCTTTGACACAAAATCTTTAATATGTAAGGGCTCAACTGCCACCACCCCCCCACACAGACTGCAGGAGGAGAAATGAGGCTGCTCTGGTTGCACCCAGCCCTGTTCAATCCCCTGCCCCAGACAGAACCCCCAGAGGAAGGAGCAAAGCTGCAGCCCTTCCTCCTGAACAGCCTCTGCTCATCAGCGCCGCAATACATATTCATACACCACAGCTACAAGGTGTAATGTAAATGACTATTTACTTTGCAATGATCTATATCAGGTGAAAAATCACTGTAATTTAAATCTCATTTGTTTATATAATAAAAGATTTGTTTATAGCGAACTTGATGCTTTATCTCAGCTACTTGAAATTTCATTAAATAACAAATCACTTGTAAGACCATGTCTCACTAATTCAGAAAAAGCAAGTCTGCCACGTATACCCTCTCTGTATTAACATCCAAAGCATATAAACTACTTACTGTGTCTACCTGCAGAAAGTAATGATTTCTAAGATCAGCCATTTTTTAATATATCTGAAATTCCAACTGCATGTACCTTTTTTCAGTGTCAATTTAAGCAAATAATTCTCAACTTTCATCCTGTGAGTTGGGCAGGGTGGTGAAAATAATGCTCGTTAATTTTCATATTAAGTTGCAGTCTCCAAGGGAAAATAAAAAGACCTTAACCGATCTTTGATGTAATTCATCTGAGCATATGCCAAAGTGTGCCAAATTGTGTAAGAGAGGATAATAAATAACTACAGTGCATGACAGAGTGGGAATAAAGCACCGCAGAGTTGTACTGCACTGCTCAGTCAGACAGTTGGGTCAGTTAATGCATGAGCTCAAGGCTGGAATATCAATCTTGTCAGCTGTTGGGACATCCAGCACGTGCACCCCTAGGGACTCACAGTTCCTCAGCTGGGTGAGGATGAAAACAAAAACATCTCAGAAATTTACAGAAATAAGCAATACTATCAGTCATCTTACCCCATTTACTCTGTATAAACCAGGAGTAAATTCTATTCATGTTACTAACACCATTTCCTAAATACTATTACAAAGTCTGATCAGGAATTTAAATCCTAACATCTATTATTTCTATCTGGAAGCTAACTAACATGACTATAAATTGGGTTACAAATTTGGTACCTAAAAATTTGGCATCTTTTTGACATTGGACCCCTCCTCCTGCAAATTATAAAAAAGTTGCCTTTCATCATTTTGCGATCTGATAACTAAATACTGAGTAGATGCTAAAATGATTTTGTCTTTTTAATCCTTGAGTTGCGTTAAAAAACTGACAAGCTTTTTTTATTCTTCATTCTGATTTCCACAGGATAACAAAATATCTTGTTCCTTTTTTTCCACAGCTGTGGCTTAATAGTAATTTCACAGTAAAGTAATACAGCATCAGCTAAATGCTAGGAAAGATTTAAAAGTCATTTTAAGCTAGTGATCACTCATTCCTATTGTTGAGATGACATTTCTTTCTGCTCATATTTAGCTCAATGATGCAGCATTTTGAAGAATTTCTTTTCTAGCAAAGTCCACAAATATTCTTGCTCTTGAAATGATGCTATTACTGCTTAATGTGCTAAGTAACATACTAAACAGGAATCTCTCAAAGACAAGTGTATATACTTCAGTCATATAAACATTTCACATACATCACATAGATATGCTGTCCTCTTTATCTCTCTCACACGCACAGAGCAATTTTACTTGCTCGATATCGAGAGGGAAAATCACTTTGATTTAGTTCACAAGAATAGCAGAACTTTCTCACAGATTTCATATGATGTAATTTAATCTTAACAAGTAGAACTTATTTTGCATAGGTTAAACACATATGTAAAAACAAGAATCGAAGATTATCTCAGAATACTCCTCTCTGGATTCCTTAAAAAATTGGTAATTGTCTGTATCATTCAGAAATGAGAAGTCACTAGTTGGAGAACACATTTGTGGCCACTGGTTCAGTCTAAATGCAACATGGTATGGTTGGTGCAACGGATACATAACATAAGGTAGCTAGCTAACTAGATATGTAAGTGGATGTGCCATAGAAAGATGTACTTAAAAAGAAGCCCAAATTCAATAACTTCTTGAATAGATTAACTCTAGGGAAACAGCAGCTTTCTAAATAATACAGCACATGTTATAAAGGGTCACATTTATAATGGCTTTAACAGACCCAGGAGGGAAACTACAGCAGTTGTCTTTGATCTATTGGCCTATATTAAACAGTGATGTGCTGGAGCACTGGGAAATGTTCTAATTTATTCCTGGAAAATATGTGCGCGTATTGTGAGATGGAACATTCTTTATACTGCACCAGTCTATTATATGGGAAGGATTAAAAAAAAGAAGTAAAATGAAACAGAGAAGTACATCATTCATCCAAAATTGAACAAAATAGATGGCTAAATTGCTGAGAAGCAATTCCGATTGAACATCTTTGCATCAAGATATTCGCTTCATTTTCTCCAACAAAATGCTTCTATTTCACCTCAGAAGCAAAGTAAAAACGAGGGAATAATAGGTGGCTAACTTCAGATCACAGATATTACAAGTAAAAATAAGAATTGATAATAGATACCAAAATATGTGAAGCTACAGGTAAATAATAGAACACCTGGATTAGAAAACTTGAATTTGGGAGCTGGAGATTCAAGAGAAGGAGCATGAAAACATGAACACTGCAAATTTCACTATGACCTGCGAAGAAATTCTAAAGCACAACAGTAGACACTTCATAGTCTTATATTCAATGGTGGTGTTCACAACTTCCTGAATTTTAGAGAAAGTTACAATTATATCAGACCTATTCAATCTACCCCTAAAATTCCATCCACATCTGAAACGGTTAAGAGTTTTGTAGCAGGAGTAGAAAAGGAAGCCACAAAAGAAAGACCCTCTCCAAACACTGGCAAAGAGGTACAGCTCTGCTCTCAAGCACTAGCCTTTTATTTAGAGCACTAATACAACACAAAAGAAAAAAAAATAAATCCTTTTCCTTTGCTTATTTTGAAATTGAGTTTTCCTTCTTCTATATGCTCATATAGCACTCTTGCATTAGCCTATACTACACAATTCTTTCTGTAATGGGAAAAGTTGCACATCTGTTTCTAATCAGAACTTCATACCATTCCAACAATCGAGGCAGTCTGCATTTATATCATCACTTTTTTTTCTTATTATTATTCATAAGAAAGGAGTGTGAGCATTTGTTGCTGGCCAGAGTAGCTGTGGACATGAATAACAGTCTAACAGCCTCCCTCTGCATACAAAAAGTGTATCCCTTGGTTCCAGATGAAATTCTAATCAGAGTTCCCTCACAACACAGATATTGTAGGTGTGCTATGCTAGTCATTTCTGTTATTATAAACGACCTTTCAGGAATTGAAAAAATTGCAGCTTGTCAGTTGAGACTTGTAATCGTTATCCATTCAGCCAAAGGATTTAACAGGACTGCTTGTAAAGGGAGAAAAAATAGATTCCCTTCTCACTCATCTCAGAAAGACACAAGTGGTCTAAATTAACAATTACGTTAGACATCGAAGGAGATTTCTAATAATACTGTATTAGAATGGAAGTTAGTATATTCTGATGGGAACCTAATAACCACCATCAACTGTAGCCTTACGAGAATATGTACAACAGTTTGATCACAATAGAATCAGCTGTGATTTTTCTCTCCCTCCTGAACTGCTGTCCTACAAATGCCTAGTGAATCTCTCCGCTTGGGTTACATTTGCATTGGTTGTGCATTTAGTGCAGTGAATTTGACCATGCTGAGGGTTCAAGGGGCACATCGAACAACACAAAAAGTTACGTACCCTAAAGCAAGTAGAAAGCACAAGATAAATTTACAATAGAAAAACTCTGTAACCTAACAGGATTTTCACTGCCTGGTGCTGTTACTGCAGTCTTGAATGGGAAGTTACTTTAATATTAATTCCTTATGATTACTGTAAATTGCTCCTTAAAACATAGCAAATGAGAAAGATGGTTTAAACTTCTAGATCTTTAGATACTTACACATGTAACCAGTGTAACATACCTGCTATTGTTTTCACATGAAACGGGAACTTACAGTGAGAAATCCAACATGTAAGTTACACTTCTAACACTTTCAAAATATTTAACAGGCTTTCTAGATGACAACCTACATTAAAAATAAATGTTCAGAAAGAATTCACCGTACAAAAAGATAACTACGCAACAAGCTGTGAAAAAAAAAAATAAGGTACATGTATCTCAGTTCACTAGATTATTTCTAAATTTTCAAAACTTACAATTCTCCATAGAGAGCCTCAGCCATTACAGCTGAACGGAGCAGCCTTTTTTCCCTGCTCTCTCCTGTGCTACTCCTGCTGCTACAACCAAAGCACCGCCGTCAGAGCAAGTTGAAATCACACTGCCCACTTACTCATAAAATCAGAGCTACCTCTTCTTCACATGAAGCACTTCATACTCTAGTAAGCATTACAAAAAGTATGAAGTGCTCCACAAAGAATGGCCATGTAATAAAAGTATAATTGAAATGGCTCTGCTGCTGCCTCATTTCATCACTCACGCTGGCCTCTGCTTGTTAAATTTTAAGATCTCTTGGGAAACCAGTGCATAATATAACTACACTCCAGAGTGTCAAAACAACCAGAGCAATGATTTATCTTATGCATTACATCAAGGGACTATTTTAAAGTAAAGATTTTACCAGTAAAACAAACTTTTAAACTTTCACATTTCCCACAATTTAAAGAAGGTGGTGTAAAAATTTCTGAGGAACTTAAGGAACCTGTGGAGTTTCTATTGCTGTCTTTGCCTTCTGGAAACTTCTGAGCAGCAAATGTCTCCTTACTCTTTTTGAGTGTCCAAACTCACTGTAAGAGGACAATATAATGCGGCATTTTCGAAAGAAAGTTACTATAAGAAAAAGTACTCGTGTTAACAAAAAAATACCAGATGAAAACAATTCAAATAAACACAAAATCTAATAAAGTGATCTAAAATAAAGATTTTCTAAGTAATCTAGTAAATTATCCTAGGTTCCATTCAGCACACAGGGCTTGCAAATATGACATAAAATAGGCTGCTATCACTCGCTTAGGTGACACAAGTAGCATTTGAAAAATTCCTTCTAGCTTCACACCCCACTGCAGCAGAAAAGGTCATCAGAGAATTGTTTCTTGAAATTTGTTTCTAAGGAAAACTAATACATGCACGGCAGCAGAGCAATTTCTTCATTTTGCATTTATTTTACTGTAAAGTCTTCCACATCCATACGATGTTACCTATAGGAAACAGCACATAAAATTTATTTTGTCTGGGCTTAATTAGCAGTTATACATTCAGTTCCTTCCACTCCATAGAGAAGCCTTGACTGCTATGTAATAATGCCTATAAATCAGTAATAGGCCATCTAACACACAATATTACTTTTTCCTTTCAGTTCCAATATCTTATGGCAACTATGGAAGATTTGTAATTTCCAGTATGCTTTTCTTCTCAGTCAATTTCTTCTTTGTATTAGGAAAGAGTAGCTAACATTTAGTAAGATAGTTAGCTACCCCTACAGAGGAATATTCAGAAGAATGAAATGTAATTATGTAATGTAATGATTTTAAGCAAGTAATCTTTCTCCACCTACTGTCCCCTGTAGCAGCTGACTGAAATATCAGAAAAGGCTAAGAAGTGACCAAAGGCTGCTTTCCTTCAGCATTCTAGACCTGACATTTCGTTCAGTCAGTTTGACACAACTGTGTGTAAGAAATAACGTATGCATCACATCTTATAACTCTGAGAAAAAGAGTAATAGAACACAAATTACAAGGGAGATTCAATTATCTTTTTGAAAAAATCAGCAATGCTAGTAGCTGATGAGACTTTTTTATTTTTAGTTTTAGTGTAACTTTCTTGTAGATCTACGAAACTAAACCTTCAAGTTATGACTACTATTCATCACTCAGTATTCCTCCACTTACTCTGCACAAACTGGCATAACAAAGAAGTGAATTTCCTAGCCATTAATAAGACAAGAGGGCAGCAGGATGTCACCATTAAATCTGATTACTAGCTCCCCTTCATTGTCTCACAGTTTTGGTAATTGGTGCTCAGGCCTCAGAAACTGACCGAATCACAAAATACCAAAGTCAGATCAATGCATATGCAAGAGAAGTCCCGTGACTGTCTGCACAGTGTTAGCACATTTTATCTATTCCCCCTAATTTCTACATAAATTTGATCTAAATCTTGCAGTCTGAAGTATATTAAAGAAGTAGAAATCAATGGAAGCTTTGTTATTTTAAGAAAGCAATTCTAACTAGTCTGAAACATTGCCTCCTTAAGACTTCAGTTTGCATTTTCATGCAATTCTGTGGTGAATTCTTTGGCTGTAGAAGAAAAACGAATGATTTGTGTGGGTTTTCTGTGTAATGTTCTCTACAGAAAGTAATGAATACGCTTTTTTGACCTTCACTTTGCATAACCAGCATTGCTCATTATTTGACTAAAAAGAAAAAAAAGAGATCTTTGCAGAATCTAAACTTTTTCTGAACTCTGCAGTTGTCAGGTAGATAGACTGTAATGATCAAGATCTCAAGGTCAAAAATATGAAGAACCAAGTAAAACAGTAATTTCATGCTGTGAAACAGTCTCTGAGAATACTGGCCCCTGACATATAATGCTATGAAAGAAAACAATGAACTTTCATTTTTGATTTAAAGAGTGTAAGTTTACTCAAAGGTGCTTTGCTATCCCCCAAAGTTTTAGAGCAGTATAACCTGCCTTTACCACTTGTCAACATTTAATAGCCTACACCCCAATGATTGATTTTGTTCAATTGTGGTTTTTTTTTCCTCCTCAACTCAGGTATTTAGCTTTTAGCTGCAGCAGGTTGACAATGCATCTATCATACCCAAACAATCTTATTCAGAAGCATTTATTTTCTAAAGCTATATTTGCTTCATCTTCTGCTATATGGGTTGGGTTTTTGTTCCCTCTCAAGGAACACAAGTTTGCTTTTGCTTACAGTATGACCGATCCTGTTTTGTGCCTCCTTCTCATTCTGAGTATTTCTCTATATCACCACTCCTGCTTCCAGTGCCTTGTAAGCGATCTTGGTTTGCATGCAGAATGATCACCACACAAGGAGCATATAAGATTTTCAGCAGTCACTAAAAAACATTTAAAATATTCCTATGCTCATTTCATTTGAAAATACGATGTCTCCTCCAGCAAGACGCTACTTAAGCAGAACGGGAGTTTTACTGTATAAAAAAGAGGCTGTTATATTTCCCAGCAACTTAAATTACACCCTCTGATAATTCTGATTTGAGTGCAATCAAAATATTATTTTAAACGTATTGTGTCACTGCCATTCCAAGGTTTCTAAAGAAAAGCTATATGACAGAAAGAAGCTTATTAAGGGCAACTTCTACTATAGCTAAAATATATCCCTTAAGCCCTAAAGTCTGCTGTTGTGAGGAGTGAAGTAATTCAGTAAAACATACAGTCTCTTAAGCTGATATCAATGTCAAAAGGCCTCACAAACCTATGGGACTGATGTAAAAGAAAACAGTAATTTTGGGGTCTGCTCTGATCTTCAGCTATCTCTAATTGTGGAAATACAAAAGTGGGAGAGTAAGTCTGCCCAGGAACAAGGCAGAAAAAAAGGGGGAAATCTAACAGCAGTTCTGCTTCAGGAAAACAGTTTTAGGCAGTGTTTTTAAGGTGCTTCTTAAAGTGAAGTCCCACCTTCCTTTTACAAAGATAATTTTATGAACTGCCTTTCGGCTTACTGCTGTCTGGAAGTTTGGCGAAGACAGGAGCCATAAGAAATTACTTGAGAAGCATGAGTTAAATAATGCCTGGTTGCAGAAACCAAAATCTATCAGAGTCTGAGCACTATTTTGCAAGATATCTGCATAACCAGCAGGGTGAAGAGGTGATTCTCTCCCTCTACTCTTCTTTAGTCAGATCCCACCTGGAGCAGCTCCGGAGGCCCAGCACAGGAAGAAGGAGGAGCTGTTGGAGTGGGCGCAGGGGAGGCCATTAGGATGCTCAGAGGGCAGCACCTCTTCCATGAGGACAATCTGTGAGAACTGCAGGTTACTCAGCCTGGAGAAAAGAAAGCTTTGGGGAGACCTTCTGGTACTTAAAGGGGACCTGTAGGAAAGCTGGAGAGGGACTTTGTCAGGGAGTGTAGTGATAGGACACGGGATAACAGCTTTAAACTAGAACGTGAGATTTAGATTGGACATTAGGGAGAAATTCTTTACTCAGAGCGTGGTGATGCCCTGGCACAGACTGCCTAGAGAAGCTGTGGATATCTAATCCCTGGAAGTGCTGAAGGCCAGGATGGGGCTTTTGGCCAGCTGACCTAGTGGGATGTTTCCCTGCCCATATCACGGAGGTTAGAACAAACAAATAAATATTCTAGGGATATATGAAGAGCAACAAGTTCATATGTAATGAAAGACTTCAATAATTACCCATCTCCAAGCTCTTTCTTTTTTTTCCTAGGTATTTCTACCATGATTTATTTCATATAAACATTGCTTTATATTACAACTGAGAGCCAAAAATCTCTTTTTCTTATTCAACAAAGATGCTATAAAAAACTTCATAGAAAAGTTGCCTAAGCAGAGTGCAGTTGTCAAGCATGATTGGCTTACTTTACAATGGTTAGCAAGAATTATTCATTCCTTCTACAAGGAAAACAGTATTTTTCCATTAAGTGAACTCTTGTATAATACAGCAGCATATCTCTGCTTCTTAGAGTATGTGCAGTGCTTGCTATCCATGTTTCCAACTGAGTTGTTTACTTTCTCTCAAATCCTCAACTTGGCAGAGCTTGTGAACAGACTGCAGCTCTGACGAGCAGAGTTCCACATTTATGAAAGAAAGAAGCAATTCTGAAGGAAGCACATCTGAAAGAAGCAAGATAAAATAGTGATGGCACGCTTATTTTTATTTTATCAAGTTGTTGTGAAACTGCCAAGCCTAGAAGCCTACCATTACAGCAATGTTCTGAAAAATAAATAAATAAAGCAACCTGGCCCCTCTTGTTTTTCCCCTTTAGAAGAAAGTTAAGATATTTCTTGAGTTGCAACAAAGTAAATCCTAAAATGGAGAAAATGGATTACAAAGCATCATTACTTTTGTTTGCACAAAGATCTGTGTTTGACATAGAAGACAATTTAAAAAAAAGAGATCTGAATTCAGAAGGACCAAGAGCTTTGTTCTCAACCAGACCAGACTCCTTTGTCCCATCATTTCATATGCAAGGTGATGAAGACAAAAGTAAAGTCAGCGGATACAAATCGTAAGTATCTATTTTGAATAACAGAAGTTGTATAGATATTGACAAATGATCAACAGCATTCAAAAATGAAATCCAGAAGGAGAATATCACAACTCACACATGCAGAAATGACAAGATAAAGCAAAGGAAAAAACATGAGTATAAACAAGGAAGAACTTTCTCATTCATCTTTGAACAGATGTACACTGTAGAATAAAACTACAGCAATCTGGAGAGTAAATTCCAAGCAAAAATAACAAATTTAAGTGCAGAATATTATCAGATAAACAATCCAGTGCTAAAAATATCCCCAAATTGCAGATACTTATGGAAATGTTAGTACTTCAGTTTTAAGAAGATACAGCCCTGAAAACCTAAAGTGTAAAACAATAAAATAATCTCGGCCCTCATAGTAATAGTGGGCACCTCAAGAAAGAAGGTTTCCACAAGTCATGGCATCATGACAAATAAGGTACAATTTCTCCTTTGCTTTGTGGCTTACACCGTACATACTGCTATCATACAGTGAAATTTATCACATTACCAAGTACTCTGTCACTAGTGAAAATTTATGGATTTAAAAACAAAACAGTAGAATATGCATCTTTTCAGGGATGATGGATTCTACTACAAACACCGATGGCTGTCACAGTGTTTGAAACATTAATTCCTTTCTGTGTCTGATCTACTTCTACAATGTATTAGAATTAGAAAAAAACAGTATAATACACAATAAATATATTTACTATCCTTATGTGGTATTTGGGACAGCACAGAGGCACGTCAAAATAAATTCAAAACAGAAAATTGTTGTTGTCATCATTTTCAGACTATAGTTTTGGTCTACAGCACCAGAATCTAATAGCTAGAATGTGACATGCTTTTCTAAGCATTTCTTTAACCTAGCTTTATAAATAAACCAATTAAAATTAACTAGTAACATTCCTATAGATAGTAAGGAAGGTTGTGTGAGCCTTGCAAATAACAGTTCACATATGAAAAGAATGATATGTACTGAAAAGCTACCTCCAGACAACAAAGCAGAGTGCATGGCTCCTAAATGGAATACAACATATGGCCAGGAGAATTTAGTTACCTTATAACAGTGTGAAAAAAATGTTGTTCAGATGCAAGTTATATTTAATGGGAAATACCTATTCTCAAAGCAAATGTTATTAGTATATTCAAAATAAAATTTGCATTTCTATTATCAATGTTATCCATGTATACCCAAAGTATCTCCCTGATTACTGTCTTCTTTATGGAGTTTTCAGATTTTATGCTATTTTTTTATCTTGTAAATAACTATGGATTTTGAATTGCTAAGAAAAATTTGAAGATTCTACTTAAGTAAAACCTCATGAAAAGCTATAAATTATATTGGAATGCAGCTCATTCAATTATTTAGGAAAAAATATGACTGCAATGATAGATGATGGAATTAATTTTTTGCATGCATCTCCTGGTTGGTTACTAAATAAAAATATTTTAGTTTCTAAGAGAAGACAAGTACTTGTACAAAAACTTGTGATGCTAGAAGACAGAAGTGGGCTCAGACAGACTGACAGAAATGGCTTGAAATCATCTTCCAGCTGCCACCAGAGCAATCTCCCCTTTCAGATGAAAGTCTTCCTGAGTATGTATTACAGCTACTCATTTTGATGGCCTGCATGAAAATCAGTAGTTGCTGCTGAGGTGCAATGCGATAACACGACACAGATGAAAGAAAGATGGAAGAAGGTCTTATTTCTTAAATTCTGAGAGGATACACATCCTCTGTGCACACTGCACAGGCACTTGGCTGTAGATCAGGGGGCGCCTGTAAGGCAGCCATGTGGTCAGGCCAGACTCTGCACTCCCAGCACAGCATCAGAATCTGCAGCCCAAAGCAATCAGAACAGGCAAAATCTCTATAATGTTGTTTTTTATTCAATCCTCTCCCTACTTTGCAGTCCCCTGCAGATCAAGACAACCAATAAAAACTTAACATGAGCTTTTAAGAAGTTGTCCAGGCTCTGCAGCACAGGATGTTGGGAAGACGCATGCAAAATTCACCTGACACTTTGCTTTCTGCAAGCCTACAAGGCCTGGCCTGAGGAGCAGAGGCCCAGCCTGAGGAACTGAGATGGGTGACAACGGCTACCTGCAAGGCTGGGCTGGGTGAGGAGCTCAGCACAGGTACAGTGCCTGCCTGCTCCCAGTAGGCTCCTGTCTCCTCGCCAGAATTAATGCACAAACTATACTAATTTATACAATTTACAATTAAGCTACTGTAAATGCTGAATACAATGTGATAATCTTCCCTTATATAACTCGTTATTTATTGAATTCTTTCTCAAAGGCAGATGGAGAGAGCAGTGGTGTTAATCTCATTTGGGTTTTCAATGGATAAGTAATATCCATTACTGGATTGCCACTGGCGAACCAAGTTGGAGTGTATCTGCTTTATACACAATAATTCGCAGCCAAAAAATTAATCAGTCCATAAAACATCCTTCAAGAAAAACAACTGATTTTGTAGCCGAGAAAATGACTGCAAGGGGAAGTGACCTGGCAACAGCAATCAGGACAGGCACAGACTACACAAGGGATGCACGACAATAATAATATAAGTTAACGGACTGAAGAAATACCTTATTTCATCTCACAAAATTCAGTTAAACACCAGTTTCCAGCACTGAAGATGCACGAACTACAGTTTGATCTATGTACAGAGAGGGCCCTCACTGAGTTTGTAATTGTTGATATTTGCATTTTAAATAAATGCTCACATCGGGTTTTGTTCTTTTTCCATTATCAATAGAAAATGTTCAGCATTACAGGATCAGGACCAGTGTGCATCACATCAGAGGGTGGTGATGCACTGGAACAAGTTGTCCAAGGAGGCTGTGGGTGCCCCATCCCTGGAGGCATTCAAGGCCAGCCCGGACGTGGCTCTGGGCAGCCTGGTCTGGTGGTTGGTGACCTGCACATAGCAGGGGGCTGAAACTGGATGAGCATTGTGGTCCTTTTCAACCTAGGCCATTCTATGACATGACACATCTAGTACCTCATGTGACAAGATTTTATGGCAGTCTGTGTTTGCTCTCCTGGAAAATAAAATTTGCATAGCTAATGCATCAGGAAGGAAGGCTTAAAATTCTTATTAAACCTAGTAAAAAACAATAAATCATAATTTAAAAAAAAAAAGCCACCTCCAAGAAAACGTGGTTAAGTTTCTCAAAACCACAGAGAGAGAAAAACCTCAGGAAGCTGACAGTTAAAAGCCCAACAAGTCCAAAGTCATTCCTTTATGCACTCAGCCAAGCAAAGGTCCTCTCTGATGCCAATTTTAAGGTTTAAAACATAACACAAGAATGCTGTTATTATGTTCATGCTTTCCTAAAGCTTTTCAGCCAACTCCCTCCATTCTGAGATGCACCAGGATGCACCATCAGCAGCAGCAATCAGAGGGATGTTTTTGTTCCTGAGCACAACTCAGCCTTGTGGTACCACTGACTGCTCTGTGAGGGACACTGAACCGGACACTGGAAAAACTGACACCTCTGTGAATATGCCCAGTTTATGTTTTCTGTTTTAAGATTTATGCATGTTGAACACAGCTCAGAGCATGTAAGTTACAGTCCAATGCAACTTAGTGATTCTCTTAACGCTTTCGCCTGCATAATGGGGCCGTCTCTGCTTTCTTGTCAAAAAGGAGAGATGCCAGAAAAAATACTGTGGAAAGGAAAGCCGTTCTGACAGTCCCAATAGATAACTAAGCACCTTGAAGATCTCATCTACATTTTCTGAAAGCTGCTCTGAGGTGATTTACTTAAGCACTGACAGGGCTTTCCAGCACCTTACAAGATGAAGGAGTAGCTGTCTACCCACCCTTTTTAAACACCTTCACTGGATATTTCACTACTGAGTGCCCCATCTCATCCACCTCAGCATACAGCAAAGGAGAATAAATCAGCTGCCTGTTATAAGCAGTCTTCTCCCCTCCTACGGATCCAGTGAGAAGCAGGTTGGCAGCGTGCTTTCTGGGTTACCTGTTTTCATGCACAGTGACTGCACTTGTGGGTAATGCTCTGCAGCTGAGCTCCCTTCCCTTGTTAACAACTCTTTCCCCATTTCCACCGCTGTTCAAGTCTGTAACAACAATTCAGACATGTGACAAGCAAGAGGAAGGAAAAGATTTAGCAGTGTGAGCCAAAGAAACTAGACACAGAACATTGCTGCTGCAGTGGGTGAAAAAGGAAAAGATGTTCTTCAGTGTCTGAGTGAATGAGTTTAAAAAGATTTAAATATTTAAAAGTAGTAAGGACCTGAAACCTTCATTATCCCTCACTTTTCGACCCAGCAGTTTTGACATTTGGGAACTGAAAGTACATGGAACAGTCTGACACAGACACACACGCAAGTGTCTGTCCACAGAGATACAAACCATAAAGTGACAGGCTTTCTGCTTTTACAGATCTGAACATCTGAAAATACAACAAGGCAAGTATGGAAACTGTCTTTTGAGTTCTCATTTATTTTAATTAACTCATAAGAGAACAGCAGCTTAGATCAAACCAAGAGTTTTTAATCACAGAACCGTACTCTGATGTGGAAAACAGACAGATAAACTTAAAAATGAAATGGGAATTTTTTCTGCCTCTATAATGGTGTCCCCTGCTGAAATCAATGCAAATCCAGTGCTTGCAAGGCTCTGTATCTTCTATTTTTTTTTCTTATTTTCTCTGAGAGACTTTCTAGCTACATCAGCTACTAACCTCCAACATTCAAATGCTATAGCAAAAAAAGTAGATCTTGAAAAAAATTATGCATATACATATATTCATACTTACATATATATAAATTGTATAAGTATATACACAGAGAAAGCACATCAAATTAATCCTACTATATTAATTAAAAAGAGAATTATTGTTGCCCAGGTTATCTAAGCAACACTGCTCCATGGCAGAGGAAGTGCTTATTCAGATTTTGAATAGTTCTTCAAATAAATTAGATTTTATTTGCATTTGCATTCATCTCTAAATTAATCTTCACAAAATACAACGGCAAATTTTGCCATCTTCTTAGTTTTGATTTGTAATAGCATACAAAAAATACAAAGCTCCACAATATTTATATCGCCTATCACGCTTTGAGGCACCACTTTAAGGAAATCTATTCTTCTTTATTTATTGTCACCAAAAAAAGGTTTTCAACCTTCAAGAAATCAAAAAAATTCAAAAGCTCACTCTTTTCCAAGACATACTACTCTCACTAGCTCTCAGAAATACATAAATCTTGGACAGTATTCCAGATAAACTTCAGTGGCCCTTCAGCTATGGGGTAACCAATGCAATCAACAATCTCCTGGGTCTCTTGCAAAGAAACAATATACAAATCAGGAACACTAAGAAGTATTCTTTTATTTATAATTCTAGAAATAACTGCATTTTTAAATTTTGATAAACATTTTAAAAATATATCAGCTTATTACATTTGCAATTGAATAGCCCTAGTGGCCTAATTCAACCACACATCATTATATTGATACAGTGTTTTATATATGGTATATTGGTATTCTATTCCAGTCAGGAAAAATGCTCACTAGACAAGAAATAGTTACTGCTCATTTCCAATTAATGAACTTCCTTTTAGAACTACAGCCTGATTTCTGGATGCATTGTTTCCATAGAATGTCAGGAATACTACACACAACATAGCCTAGAGTCACAGCTAAAATGAAATAGTATTGTTAGCTGCAAGAAGTTAGCTTTGTACTTTTGGGTAGCCAGGTATTGCACCAGCCCATACCAGAAAGATTCAATGTTTATTAGGATACCCTCTATAATTACTTTTAAATTGCAAAAATTAGTGTGTTTTTCTCTCAAGTTTCATAATAAAAGACTATTTCAACCCTATCGGTACTCAAGTCAGATCAAAACAACTGGCTGCTATCAGTTAGCTTCTAGTTTGTGAAGCCTCCATTTTAAGAGACAAAAAAGCAGGTCTGTAGTGCTCGAAAACAGCTTGGTGCGCAATTCTAATTGCATTTAGAAGACTAACACTTTCTGCACTGATCTTCCTCTCTCTCTTTTTTAATTACTGTCTTTTGTGTCAGAATCAAGGATTATAATTGAAGTTCCATTCAAACAAAAAAAAATGTAGTCGAGGCATATGTAAATTTATTAAGGCATCAAATAAAACGGGATTATTTTAAGCATACAGCTCCTAAATACTAAGTATAGCTTGGGTATAGCTAGGCTGAGTAGATATATTTAGGTGACTAATTTGTATCTAGGCTAAAGACACTGAGTCAGAAATAAGCTTTACATTAATTTTGATTTTTTGCTGATTTAAAATCCTAAAAGCTGAAGCTGTGAGCCAAGCAAACAGCACACCAGGATGTTATGGAGAATAATTCTGTTCCCACAAACTGTGGGAGAAAATAGGCATAGAATTCTCATTGGTTGCTTCTCTTCAAATATCTAACCACAATAGTTAATATTTCTCCCTATGTAAAATGCTCTGTTGTTTATAAAAAAGTAGAAAAACTTTTGATTTAGTTTTGACAGTCTCTTTGAAGAGGAGCACAAGATGTCATACTGCAAAAAACTCTGCTCAGTAAAATGAGGATCCAAGTAACCAAAACTGTACGCCTCGGAAGTGCAGCGGTGCGTATGGTCAGACTGCGGTGGTTATGGAAAACTCTTCCATCCCAGGACTCCCTTCCCCCCCAGCAGGAATTGTAGCATCGTGCATGGCCAGCTCTCTGTGAGACAAACCTTATCTTACAGAGGATGCTTGGAGACCTCTCTCCCAAAGTCTCTTTTCTACATATTGAAAGGGAAAGCTTGGCTGCAAATGGGAGTACAAAGCTGGGAAAAGAATAAAAAATAATGCACATAGCTCTGCTGGCAGTTGCAGGGCATTTAGAGTGAACGAGAATTACATGACTTGATTTACTTCACAAAAACTGATTAGTAAAACCCCCTGTGGATTTCTTAACTATACTGTGGAGGGATATAAGATTAGTGTAGCAATTCCCATCATCAAACGTATTTACTGTTAAAATATTGGATTAGTGATGTTGTTATCCACTGTTCCGAGATTATAAAGTGATTCTTTAAAATTGAGCAGAAAAATACTGCACTCTATCATTTGTAATTAGATTTCAGTCTGAGGGGTTTTTGCCTTTCCACAAGAAGTAATTGTTTCAAAAAAGAAACAAAAAAGGAAAAAAAAAAAAAAGAATGTGCACTGCACACCAAGAGAGATAAAGCAAAACTAGAAAGCCAGAGTTGCAACTCATTTTCCCCCTTTGCTTTTGAGAGACAAATGTTTCCCTGAGCCTGTACCTTATTGCTCCTGCTGGTCACACTCACTGCTGCGGTAAGACACCAGGTGGTAATAAAGCCATGTTGGTGCTGGATCGTGCTTATTTACGAGGCACATGTGGATGTGTGCTACCTGAGACTGACAGATCTCTAATCCCTAGATATTCATCCTTCCTTGAGAACTCCTGGGGGAACTATAAACCTTCATGGATTGCATTTTCATGCAGCACTGTGGAAAAGGAAGAGCATGAGGAATGAGGACAAAAGTGTTCATTAAGGTAATTACACTACATTTAGGCCAAGAAAATTAATGCAACTTCACCCTGGCTTTTTACTAAGAGCAACTGGAGCTGTTAGAATTAGTAAAGAAAAGCTCCAGCATTAGTAACACTGTCTTCTCATACTGCACTGTGTGAAACACCTTCTGGAATCACTTGCAGACATTATCTAGATGCAGAACAGAGTGTCATGAAAGAATCTAACAACAACAACAACAACAACAAAGTTTAAATCAAAATACTCTGCTACTAAACAGTTTTAAGCCAGGTAATCTTAATCATTGCTCTTTTTCTTTATTTTGGTAAATCCGTATTCTCTCTTTCTAGTTTTATCCAATTAGTAATTTGTCAGCATAAAACTGCTTCTGAATTTGAATAATCCCAATCACTATATTCTTTAGCTTTGCCATACAAAATTCAGATTTTAAAATAGTACTTGCTAAGTTCAAAAACTTAAACCTCACAGATTGGTTTGATGTTAAATTGCCCTTTGTATAACTGCCATAATCATAGAGGCTATAAGCAGGTATTCTCAACTGCAGTAGCTGTAAACAGCCTTGGCAGTGTTTATCAGCTAAATGTTTAATCAGACAAAGTGGCAAAAATATAACCAGAGGAATACATGGTACTTAGCATTTAAATAAAGCTTGTAAACCAATGACAAGTCTATTTGGTCAACTACTAGCACACACTCTTTATGTGCAAAGGGTTTGTCCTACATTTATTACAATGAGTTTCGCACTTTTCAGGTAGGGACATCAGTTTCCATTCACTGAGTTCACAGAAAATGATGCAGAAAAACACAAGTCAAAGGGCATGGCCTTGAAAAAGAACTGCCATTTCGGCAATGACACATTGCTCTAAGAATTTATTAAAAAAAAAAAAAAAGAAGAAGAAACCAAACCCAAAACATAAGCAAACAAAAAACCCCTACCCTAAAGAAGTCAATCTGACAAAGCACCATAGTTCTTCATTTCGAAGAACAATTGAGCAGTTCAGTTCCAAATTTTTTCAACTGAGCAGCTGCATCTGAGGTGAATCCTTGAGCAAATAAAGAAAAACAACCATGACAGAGCATGAAACACGCAGCCTTCCCTCCTTCCACGCAGAAAGCACTGTGTTTGTTTCTGTCAGACTCTGCGTGAAATTGTCCAACCACTAATATGGATCAGCTTCTCACCTCTTGGTATTAGGGGACAGATGTGGTGCTTTCTGCTTCACTGACTGTTTGGCCCCGAACACCGAAGCTGTGCTCTCAGCTATTTTTTTTTCACTCACTCTGTTGATAAAATGTATCCCACAGCAACTCTGAACATAGAAAATGCAGTAAATAGCCCAAGAAAATGTAATGATTTTTTACTGTTATTATTAAGTAGACAAAAGTAGTGAGTCCTTCCCTTCGGGAAGGACCCCCCCCCCCCCCCCGCCCAAGAAATAAAAATCAAAAAACTTTCATGTAAATAATACCGTCTTGTAAATAGGAGTTGGTTTTACTCACGACTCATTCTGGTGGCTTTTAAATATATTCCTCCTCCTTTTAGAGCTGGGAACCATTTGCTTTATGAGTACCATTTGGAACATTTGCCTGTTGCTCATAAAATAGACAAAGCTTTTATTCATGCCATGAATTTTTACTCACTTTATACAAAATATCTAAGGAGGGATTTGCAAGGGCCAGAATTACATCCGTGAAAGAATTAACAACTAATTTAATTTTGTGCAACAATAATGGCTCCAGCAGTTTCTGATTTTGTTGATTACATTTCTTCTTTCCATGAAACAGAAAGGCATATGGGTGTTAGCTTCTTTGTGCATACTTTTTTAAAAGGCAGGATTTTTTTTTCCAAAAATGAACAGGAATGACAAAAGCAGTTGACGTTTTAATCCATGTACCTATTAAGCAGAGCAGTGGCAAACACAGTTTTCAGAAGTGATCATGTAACACAGTGAAAGAACATGGAAAAACAGATATTGTTTTTTGCACTGCTACAGTCCAACAGAATATTTCTTCACCAACACAGGCAGCAGTTGCACAAGCCACTGGAGAACAGGCTGCACAAGATCACCTCTCTCACCCACATTCATGCACCAAACCACAGCACACCATGATCATTGCATCACACTGCTTCCAACATCCTCACAGCTCAGAAATTCAGCTTCTCCCTTGAGTGCCAACAAGCTGAAATTCAGCCCCAACATCAGGATCTTCGCCTCCCTGCAGCACGTTGTGCAAGCAAGGGAGCAGGAGGAATCTGCTATCCTTCCATAACGATTCATTAGCTGTTCAGCAGTAACTGCTTTAACAAAACACCTTCCTCAATATTTTCGTGCCTGCACATAAGAAGCTACTGCCTATTAGCAACTATAGACCATTGCAAGCTCCTGTGGTCTTGTGCATAAACATTATTGATTGCAGACACAGATCAATGCACTCCTAATGATTGTGATTAGCAACTGTCTGGATAGAGGCGCTTGGAGTCTTGGCCATGGAATTTTGGCTATGCAGTACCTAGAAACAGGTTGGGTGCATGCTGCATGTAGGCACAGTAACAGCTTCCATAGTAAGGAAGTAGTAGAGGAGAGTAACGTTTGAGGGATTTCCCTGAAGTACACAGTTTCTGTGACTGCACATAATAGCCTTCTTTCTGCATGGAGAGAGGCACAAATACCTCGTGTGATTACAGTGAAGAACTTACCTTTAATGAACTACCAGCAATGCTACCAAATCGGAACCAGCTGTACAGATCATCCCACAAAAGCCTGCACAGTTAGCATCACAATTAATTTTAAAGCAAACATACTAAAGCACGAACAAAATAAGCAATAGTAAAGACGCATGGTTCTTTCTATTTCCAAATCCCTACACTGTTTGTCACATGCTTTGGGAGTCAACAAGCCTCTAAAACAAGCCTAAGCTCTAGATCATGTATCTTTATAAATTATGGAAGAAATGGACCTGAGACTGTTGATCAACTCTTGGCTACGCTGTCATGAGCCACCAGCAAGCCCAAGTGGCCAAGAAGCCCAAGGGCATCCTGGCTTGTAGCAGGAACAGTGCTGCCAGCAGGAGCAGGAGGTAATCTTTCTCCTGTACTCTGCTCTGGTGAGGCCACATCTTGAGTATTACGTCCAGTTTTAGGTCCCTCACTACAATATTGACGTCAAAGCCCTGGAGCATATCCAGAGAAGGGCAAGGAGGCTGGTGAGGGATCTTATAAGGAATTGTGATTGTTCAGTCTGCAGAAGAGAAGGGGAGATAAGAGAAGATCTTATCACTCTCTACAACTGCATGAAGGGAGGTTGTGGTGAGGTGGCGGTTGGCGTCTTCTCCTGTGTAACTAGTGATAGCATGAGAGTGAACAGCCTCAAGTTGTGCCAAGGGAAGTTCAGGCTGGATATCAGGAAAAATTTATTCTCCTGAAGAGTGGTTAGGCATTGGAATGGGCTGCCCAGGGAGGTGGTTGAGTCACCATTTCTGGAGGTGTTACAGAAATGTTTAGATGTTGTACTAAGGGACATTCCTTACTGGGGAAATACTGGTTGTAGGTGGACTGTTGGACAGGATGATCTTGAAGGTTTTTTCCAACCTTGGTGATTCTCTGATTCCTTAGTTTTTAAAACTAAACAAGTTAATTTATGTTTTGGGTGGATTGCTTACAGCTTAAAAATACAAGGCAGAGCCTGCTCTAGACTACAGTGATGCTGTAATTATAGAGCAAAGGTTGCTACCTCTTCCTGGTTCTCTCAATCTCTGCCAGTAAATTCTCAACTTTGACATTACACATACAGATTCACTGCTACCTTTAGCAACAAGTGAGCACTGCAGAGTCGAGGAAGGTTCTTGTGTCAAGAAGCACTGTACCAAACAAATTACAAACCTGCTGCTGAAGGAAAAAATGCCCCCACATCCATAAAAGCAGCAGCTCTCTTCCCCTGGAAATTTAGAAGCAATCTGGTTTTCCAGGTGGGGCCTTCCAGCTCCCCACTTCATCTCTACCCCTGCTCCATCTCCTCTTTTAGGACCCAAAGCTTTTCCCAGAACAACATCTAGTTTCATCTGCACAATGAACTGTCTCTTTCCTTCCCTCCCATCACTCAGAAGCCACATATTTCAAAATGCAGTACAGTGCACTGATACACAGGAAATAAACAGCAAAAATGCATCTGAACTTCCGCATGTCAGAAATTTATAACGATTTGCTACAGAAAACACAGAAATGCAAGACCAAAAAATCCAAACCCCTCTGTGTAAAGAGACATAAGTGCTGCACATTAATCTCTCCTTTTCTTTATCTTTTTTGTGTAATTAAGTATTGCTTCCTTTTCAGAGAAATCCTATTACACAATAGGCTGAACCTCAAACCTTCCTTTCAAAATAACACTCCACAAATTCCATTTCTATGCCAGAAGACGCTCACAGTTTCTTGACACTCCATTCAGAAAGTGGTTTGGCTTCGTAAGGTTTTGCAGTCTTTCAAGCATGTCAGGAACACAAGCTGAAGGAAAGATAATTGTGGCATTTCTACACTAGAAAAAAGCTGAATCAGATCCTGAGAGTTTAACTAAAAAACACTAGCAATCATCCAGATAGCCAAACAACAAAACAAATCATTTTGACATATGATGGTAAGAACCACAGAGCTACCCTAAAAGCAATGTTTCTTTAGAGCTTTAGATTGATTTTATTAAGACTGAGAAAAACCACCATTAGAAAAAAAGCATTATGAGAAAAATCATTCCACCCTACCTGTGGCTGAGTCCATGGCTCCAGCGTTGATTCTTTTAAAGGAGTTTGTGGCCTTCCCATTTCTTTTGTGTGCTTTAAGGAGAGAAAAGTATGCTTCAGGTTATACGTGCAACCACTCTATCAGTATTCAGCATTAATTTCCCTTGAGGGAATAAAACAATACTCATGCACAAAATTCATACAAAATAATCAAAATATATGATGACTGCATGCATTTAGAGTAGACTGCAGGTTGGATATTTTTGCTGCCAAGTAATCTAGCTTTCATAGAGTGGCTTTAACCTTCCAGGTGTGGGGGTGCACACCTCCATCTGTGTGTGCAAGTGAAAAACCTCAAACAAAAGCCTGAAATTATTTGCCATCACAGTGAGGTCCAGCAGCAGAATTTACAAGAGAATCACTTGTGTTCTCCAGCTTTTCACTACCCTGGAATTTTTCAAGATTGACTGCCTCAAAGCAAGTGTCTGTGTAATCAAACAGATTAAAATAGTCTTCAGAGAATTAGATTTGCTGACCCTTCACACTTTCGCTTCCATTTTTTAATATTATTGAAACATGCTGCAAATAATTGTTATTTTCTGTAATTGTTCTGCTTCAGAAATAAATACATGAGAGTAGTAAGCACTGGGACTAAGTACTGAATAGGATGCCAGCTCCTTTTAATTTTCTCCATATGAATTTCCAAAGGAAGAAGCTGTGCTGCAGAGATACAAACAAGTCTCCTTCATTTTTTTCTGCCTAATTCCTTTAGGTTGTAAAATGAAAACAATGGTTTTCACAAAACAGATCTTCTGTTGATATATGCTGCATTTAGGTGCCAGAATCTTCCTCTTTCTGAAATACAGTACCTCTATCATGTTACTCTTTGGACAAGGCCTTTGAACAATATGCAATATAAATATCATCTTATCTGGATATCATATTAGAGAGATCTAAATGCCAGTGGAGACTGCAAAGACTGTCAAAGTGGAAGTCATATGCCATTGGATTTTCTGTCATATGCAGTAAAATATGATCTCTTGAAATAAAACAATTTTTTGAAATACAGAACTTGTGAACAGCTTCAGTTAGCACGGAACATTCACAAGGCTCATTTCATAAAAACACCTTATTAAATGGAAATTTTGTTTTGGCAGGTTAGATTGCCTGTAATAATAGATTACAGACAATCATTTGTACCATTTTTGTTGCTATATTTTGGGGCGGCAACTGAATATGATTCATTCTTGAAATAGAACAATAAATGCATTTCAAAAGAAAAAAGAAATAACCATAGATACAGTGAACGCTAAAAAGAGTTAAAATGAATGCATCTGGAAAGGGAAGGCTGAGTTTTCCATATGTTCAAAAGCAACTGTATTCTACCTTGTAATCTTTCTTTAAATGTAGTAATCAAGCATCAAAAGGACCCAAACACATACTGAAAATTATTAAACATATCAGTTGTGGTACTAAGATACCGTAATAACTCCATATGGGATAACCTGTCAGGAAGTGACATTAAAAATCTGAGTATTTCTTTACAAGTAGTTTTCCTTTGAATTTCACATCTTTTTTTTTTATACAACATTGATCCAATTAGTGTTACAGAGCAGAGGAAAAGCAAAAAGCAAAAACAATGTGTATGAGATCATAAAGCATAAAGGATACAAAAGTACATTTGGGTGAGATAGCACTCAAAACTTTGGAGTATCATTTTAAAACAACACTCTGCCTTTTAGGTATGATGACTGAGTCACATCTTAATGCTGAGCTTCCCATTGACTAGCATCCTGGGTTACTCATTTGCTAGCTACTGCTCCCACTACCCAGAAACCATGAGTACCTTTCCCCCTCCAAAGGGGAGCATCGGTGACATAACACTAAGAGAGTGACACACAGAGCAGATCTTGGGGCAACTACTAGTTATTCTGCATGCTGTAACACATGGAAGAAAGCTTAAAAAAAGTACTGAAGAACCTAGAAGTCACTGACTTTTTTTTTTTTTTAATTGCAGAATAAAAAAGACACACAACATCTCTGTGAGCTGTGACTGCACGCAAGGTAGCTCTCAAATACCAGCACTTGGACTGCTTACAAGCAGCACATCTGCTGCAACTTCAAACTCAGCATGTTACAAAACTAAGATTGTGCAAATAACTGTTCTGAACCAGCAATTGTACTTCTAGTCTATACGCTGCCTACTTACAGCATGCTGAGATACACTTATCCACAAGTTCTCTATTCCTTTTTGATTTTTTTTATTTTTTATTTTTAAGAGAAGAGGAACGTGGTAATGACAGACAATACTCCTGTGAGCATCTTTCTTCCAACATAGATAAAAAGCTCTTTACTAAAGGCAGGGAGCTTTTGGAAGACTTTATCCCCCCATTTTGCTTGGAGCATCATCCTACAAGTTTCTGCAGTTTGTACAATTTCTCTAAAGAAACAACAGGAATATGCCCACAGTCTTTTGTTTACGTTCTCTCTACTTCCTCAATTTGACATTTAAGTTTCGCACATAGAAGAAAATTGTAGTCATAATGAGATAAAGATGGAATGATTTCAACCTGGATATTATATTATGGTTTCAGCAGTGCCATTAGAGCTCCCTTAGCTCTTGTACATGCACAGATTAGATTCTTTCCAGCAGGCAGGTGAGACTTCTAGAATAAATGAGGTTCCCTCCATTTCTGATGAAATGCCTGTCAGTTCTGGTACAGCCAACGACCCCACAAGCACAGGGCATTTCTGGACAACTGATTCAGTTCCCACTGTTCTGTCTTATACAGCTGCTCTGGTGCAGGCAGCAGTCAAAGCAGAAAAACACTGAGCTTTTACTGACTTTAAAAGTTTCCTTTATCTTGGAGATCCCAGTGGAAAATGCACTATTTCTAGCAGCGATTCCCCAAGCCCAGGCAATCCTGCCTACCCACAGAAAGTCCAGCTTTCAGGTATTTTCTCATTTAAGAAGTGACATCCATCATCTTCTGCCCGACCCCCTAGAAAGTACCCTGAACTACTATGTCAGCAATCAATAAAGTCCAGCACAAAGGTTTGAAATACTGAAATTACTGGGAGTAAAGCATTTTGCTGATATTTGGAATTTTCTGTCTAGTGTAACAGCAAAACAAAACTTTAGTATTTAATCAAAGTAGTCATCGATTTTTTTTAGGCAAAAATGAAATTCATCATGAAAATTTCCTGTTGTTTATTAGGTGCAATGAGTTAATAAACATATAATTACTTATGACAGTTTGGCAGGTAATATCCACACTTCCAAAATCTACAAGAGAAAATAAATTGTAAAATGGATTCTAACAGTTATGAAAGTCATCATTTTTAAGTCAGGTTTCATTTTTATCTTTAAGTTGCCACACTGCTATCTCCATTCTGAAATATAAGCGGGAAATCTCTTGTGCAATTGAGACTATTCAAACTAATCTTACCACAATTGCATATGCAGAGATCTCCCTTCTGAGAGCATCCTGTCCCAACACTACTCAGCTCCAGGTAGCTGTTCAGGTTAGGCTGATCCATAACAAAATACTGCTCATCTGCTCAGCCTATTTCCTGAGCAGGCTCAGCTCTCTGCCCTAAGACTGCTCCCTGTGACTTGGAGAGGCAGGTCAGGAAGAGGAGATATGGCTGACTGAGGAAGAGGAATACCCATTCCCTGTGACCCTGTCTGACAGCTACCTGTCAAGCTCTCCCTTTTGCCTCTCTCTCCACAGTGCATTACAGCCAACAGAGCAAGCTGCCCACTTGCACTGGCATCAGTGCTGGGAGCTGTTGGAGGCTGGTGGCTGCCCACGCTCATCTTCTGCTGAGCCACAGTGCTGGCTCTTGGCTTCCTCTGGCCGGGCTCCCGAGCTCTAGCAGCCTTTAATGCAGAACTCATACTCTGAAACCGTGGGAAAGTTCCTCCCTTTTTGTGAAATTATGTTCAACTGGTTGGCCTGAGCTTCATGAGCTGGGCTATTAAAGTAATCATAAAAATATACAGCAACTTGACCCATGGGTATGACCAATTTTTCAATGACTATCACTTTTCCAGACCACAAAGGCAATTTGTTCTGGCCCTTAAGCTCTCTGTTCCAGTACTAAATACTGGATTTGTTCAGCTAGGAGTCATCGCCTCTTCATCCCACCTCCCTATTGGTGGGTTTTTGCTTTTCCTCAAAGGAAATCGAGATTTATTAAAGTTAAGAAGAAGAGAAAAAGTTACGATGTGACAATTTTGTTTTATGTATTTTGATTTCTGGAAAAGCCCTAAAATTATCTAGAAGGATATTACCACCAATAATACTAATGGTTATTGATTGCTGTGAGAAGCAAAAGCAGACTGAAATCCAAAGATAATATGATGCATTTTTCTCTGGTGCCTTACAAAATTGCTATGGCAGCATTAAGATTGTCTGACTCGAAAGTGTTCCACTCCACACTATACAAGAAGGAGAAAAAAAAGAAAAAGGACTTTATTGAATTGTCTTTCAAGCCAAAATACTGTATTGCTTAAAGTGAGATTTAGGAAACAAACAGCAAAAGACATTCTGTAAGCAGTATATTAGTACGAAGTCTGGTCAGGATTGCATCTGTTTGTTTGGGTCTGCTTTTGTCTTTTGCACTTATTTTTAAACAGCCAAAAATTACACTTTTTAGACCTGCAGCATTTACTGTTCTTGTATCCCATGCTATAATTACAAAATCATGTGTACTAATTTCACTGTCCAGAGAGAACATCTTTATCATCACACTGAGCCAGAGAATCTCTATAGCCTGAGAAAGAGATTATCTCCATGAACAATGCCTCCTTCTTGCCTGTAAGTTGATTTCAGGTAATTGGATTCCTGCAGTCTGCTTCTGCAATCCCTCAGGTGAAAGGTGATCACTTTGAGTGAAAAAAGGTTAATTTTATGTAACAGACTGCTGGGGAAAAAGAAAAGGAAAAAAAAAAAAAAAAAAAAAAAAGAAAGATTTTTTTCCATACCTCCAAGCTTTAGATAAATATGAAAATAAACCTGTATAAAGTAAGTTTTCCTATGGGAAAGCCATTAGGATAGCTGAAATCAAGATGTTAGAAGAGATTCATATGGGAACGCTTTTGTTTTCTATTTGAGAAACACATCAGGTCTGCCTTTTGCCAAAGAACAAAAAGACAATTTAGAGCTCACAGATTAAACCCTTTGTGGAGTTGTCAGTAGGGAACCCACAGTCTAGACCCCTGAAATGTGATTTAGGAACGATGAGAACAACTGGCTATCCATGCCAAACAGCCACCTGGCATCACCATTTACACAATACTGCTTTGGCTGCAGCAACCACAACTCCCTTGCTGGAAGTACCAGAATGCCTTGTGATGTTGCAGCATGTCCTCCAGTGATTCCTTGGCCTCAACTGCAACTATTTAACCCAGCAAGTCTGTAATGGTTCTGCCAACAGGCAGCTTTATCTTGCAATTACCTCTTCAAAGATGCAATAAATCACTTAGTGCATATACAGTCAGGCAGCAATTATAAGGGCAGGATTTCCAGAGGTGCTGCGCAGCCTCCATCATTTAGAGCTGTTACATTACCACTCTACAAGAAGCGGCTCCTCCTGCACTTCTGACCTCCTTTTGCTGAAAGGTGCCCTCAGACACAGCGGGTGTCTGGTGGGAGTTGGGGGATGGGAGACCAGGGCCAGCTGTGGGGCTGAGGGGGAGGAGTGGTGCAGCTACTAGGAGAGCTCAGAGGTTTAACAAAGCCTGACATGAGATTTGCCAGATGGTTCTGTATCGGATTGTAAAACTTTAAACTAATCTTCATTTAAGAGTTTTAAGGGCTGTATCCCTCTTATAAAGCCTCTTGCTCTTTTGCCTGGTTGATTCGGGTAAATTATAGATCAGACTTTAGAAAACTGCTTCCATGAGCAGCGGCTCCTTAAATCTCAGCTAAACTGAGCAAGAAGATTACATGTTATTATGATGTAGCACAGCAGGATTTTTGTACAGCAAACATAATGATGTAGAGAAGGATAAAACTATCATTCTGCACAAGGAGGTCATCCATACAAGAACAATGCTTTTTATACAGCTAGCAAATCCATACATGGGGAATTTTCACATGGCAAATTCCTTTTCTTAGTGGCTCTGTCAAGAAACCCAACCATAAGCCAAAGCCAGATCTATATTTCAACATCTTACAGGAAAGAAGATGTCATTGGGGAGAAATTATTCCAAACATTACTAGAAAAAGTATCTATTTCAAGGGCAATTTTAGGGTAAATGCATCCTTATTGGTTTTATGCAAGGAGAAAGGATTTCCTCTGATTCCCCTGTGAAATGTCAGATACTGTATGTGGTATTAAAAATTAAAATGCTCACTAATCTTACAAGTGCACATATATACTTTTAATTGTAAATCAAATACACTCCATATGGAAGAGAACAAAGCAATGTCAGAACAGTAAGGGGTAGAAAATCTTTCTACCTGCTGTCAGTATTTGTAACATTACACACTGTCTTCACGATTGTACTGCTACAAATGAGAGAGAGAATTTAGATATTTTAGGCACTAGGAGCTGACAAAGTTGAAGTGAGAAGAAATAAAAGTATTTGGTGATGACTGACAGAAAAACTTCAATAATCAAGAGAACGAAACCATCGTGTTCAAAAACTTGACGCAGTAATGTCATTACACTTGTGACCTAACAATCCTACAAACAGCTGATACAAATATTTTAGTCTGTTCTGAATCTGCAGCCTATTGAATTTGTTCTCATTTTCATTTTCTGTACATGATTTTGAATGCAATAGAGCAAAGTCAAATAACTTCCCCTTTCTCTCCCTTTTTAATTGAAGCATTATTTCCTGCACATGAAAGCTTTTGACTTAAAAGCAATCAGGTGTGATATTCACAGCTCTGGGCTTTTCAAAATGTCGCACATAGGAATTATTCGGATTTATCCTAAAGCTCTCAGTAAGAACATCAGCATTCTGCAATGCCTAAGAAAACTTCCTATCTGTATTATGCTACTCAAGACTTCATTTTTCAACTGAATTTATTACATTTAAGTAACAATTAGACATTGTTTCACATCTGTTTTATCTTGCTCTCCTTCGCTAACATTCTAAAACAACCTTCCACAGTATCAGAAAAATTAAGAATTTCTTAATTGATGCAATTCCTGCTGACTGTAAGAACAAACGTATTCTCACAAATTCAGATAATCCTAACACAGTAAAGTTACTTTAAATTTTTATCAACATGAAACAGTTTTTTAGATCGTACATGTAAAAATCTCAGTGGAAATAGCTGATAAAATATGCTCACACTGCATGTTTTGACTTGAAAGTATTTACATATATAAAACTAACGTGACATTATATGTTAAGGTATTCTGTCATCAAATCAAGTGAAATGTGAAAAAATGTGAAATGTGAAAAAAAAAGCGTAGTATCAAACAACTTGTTTTAGGTGCCTGGTCTCTACTTAGCTTTTAAAGAGTAAATATAAATGTACACAAGTCTGTTTCCTGACTCAGATATAAAGCATCATGTTAAAAATGTAATACATAGTGGCAAGAGTACAAATTTTTATGTTAGTGCATATTTTTTCCAGACATTTCCCATGATATCCTTTGGAAAAAGTGTTTCTCTTTCTGTGGGTTACCCAGAAAATACAGCATAACCTCTGCCAGCATCCACCTTGTCCAAATGTTGTTTTTTTTTTCCTTGGGCCTGTCATCCTCTTGATCTATGCTGTGACTAAGTTGAACATTACAGAAATCCAGCTTCTTATAGCAAATATTTGCAATTTAAATTGCTTTCTCTCTCAACATTAAGTCTGAATTGGATAAAGGTGTTAAATGCTAAGACTTCCTAGGTTTTTTACTTTACTAATCAAGCAAACTAAAATTACATTATCACAGGCAGCCAGGACTGGCTAGGGCCTAGCGGGTGGAGAAAGGCCTGAATGAGAATCTCACATGCCAATTACAGCCAGAGAGAATGGCTGACAAACTTCTGCACTTTAAGCTTTGAAGTGTGGCAGAACTAAGGAAGATGTGCCACCTTAAATTAGATTTTTCCAGAAAGTTGATAAATAGGCTTACTCATGAAGAACAGCAGGACTAATCTGCAATTCTCTTGACATTAGAGACAACATGATCTATAGAAGCCTTGTTGGATCATCAGCTTTTTTCATTTGATGTCATCCTATTTATATTCCTTATCCCCAGCTGCGACTATTTGTCTTTAAAAAGTGTTTGATTTTTCTAGTGCCTATTGTAGTTCTTAGTATATGAAGTAAAATAAGCAGACTTCAGACTTCAGGTAGCAAAGTATTTATGGTGTGTCTGTTCTGGGCAAAATCTCTCAAGAAATATATATACATACATACATATAGATGTATGTGTCTGTGTGTGTGTTAGGAATTTTTTTCTCTTTATCTAGTCTGTGTAAATTATTCAGCGTGTTTCCTAACCTGGGACCCAGAATTCGGATTGAATATACACAGTGTAACTTTTAAAACAGAGAGGAGAAGGGAAAATCATATAGGAGTCACCAAGGCTAAGTACAGGCAATATACATCCATCTTCTTCTCCAGCAGATAGATGCAAGGTGGATCCATCACCCTGCTGAAGTCAGGAGTGCCTGCAGGCTATACCAGCAGAAAAAGTATATACCAGTCTTTTTGTAAGCATAAACTTCTGTAATCACATTCTCCTGCCCTTTGTTATTTAGTTGGGAGTTTGAAATCTCAATATTATGATAGTAAAATCAATTTAAAGTTCTATTACACTCTTGTCAACCAAAATAAACCGGTGCCTGTCTGCCTCTGTAGCTCCTTCCCCTGGACAACTATGCACATCAGCTTTCCATTAAGATAAGCACCAGGAAAATACTTACTTATTTACTTCTTCCAATGGCAAGTCTACTATCCACAGACACAAACCTTACCCTTACCCTATATCAGGAATGCCTCCAAAAATTGCAAGAAAGAAACTATTTTGATATTATTCACTTAGCTGTGCTAATAGTGTTTGCTATCAAGGTAATAAACATTCTACTTCAGGAAGGATTCTAAAATTTTAACTTCTTTTTTTTCAGCCAAACATAATAAAGAATGACAATATGAAATTACTTCTCTTGCTGACCTATATAATTCTGTCTGCTACACTGTCCTCCTGGAAGGAGGGAAAGAAGCCCATGGCATGATGCCACCAGAACCTCCCTGATATTTAAGTGCCTCTGTATTTATGGTAGATCTTTTGGTGGCTAGAGTGAAAAGCAGGAAGGCTGAGAAGCACTGTGGTGCAATTGCTATATCCTGACCATACTCAGATCAGAAATCTGCTCTGAGGCGAGGCAGACAGCAAAGACAGAGCCCAGCTCCTCCCACCTGCACCCAGCACAAGAGTGGCACCAGCTGCCCACGCTGCTGCAAAATGGGATTGCTATTCTGATTGAAGACAGTTAACTAGAGCTTAGAAGATAATACAGTGAACACAAGTAGAAATAAAAGCTGTGCTCTCCATAGGTTTTTTGAATGAGGTGAGAATGGAGAATGCAGAAGGATCAGGTTAGATTTGAGTCTTTTAAATAATGGGAAAGCAGGAACAGTATTTCAGAAGTACTGAAGAACACTACAGATGGGTGCTAGGGTGGTGTTAAGGATGTCTGAACTTAATTCTGTGAGGTGTCTTCACTTAACTTTCTGAATGCCTCCTACAGTGTTGTACCTAGGTCTGAGTACATTCTCACCTTCTAGTTTAAAGTTTAACTCTGACACATACAGTTTCTCAAATAATTCTCCTGACGCTTTCCATGTTTCATCATTTAATTTCTGTTATTCATGAATTACTGGAGGAAAAATAGTTTTTCCCCTTCGGGCAGGGCAGGTGGAAAAGAAAAAAGAAATTCCAAAACACTCCACATGAAATGAAATGTTCCATAATTACAGGATTAACTTAGTTTATGCATGTCCCTTTCTGCTAATAAGCCTTGTTCTTGAAAAATTTTTGAACACAGACCTTCTGTATTAGCACGTAAAGAACTGTTATTAATATCACTCCTCTGAAAGCATCATCATCCTTTTTTTTAGAAGTGTCAAAAAGTCATTTCTAAAGCAGCAGACAACCTATCTCCCTCAATTTTGCCTAGATGAGAGACAAAAAATCTTTGATAAGATTGGGAAGAAAACTACTGTCACAAAGTAACAAAGCACTGCAAGCAGATTTCATAATACAGAATACTAGAATTTGACAAAAGACACCTTTCAAACAGGTACATATTCACACATGCTTGCTCTGTCTTTAACACACCTCAGAGTTCCAGAACTGTTCCAAAATTCAAACATTTTGGGTGTGCTACATGAAATTGTAATATATTCTTGTTAAGCACTTTGATAAAATAGATTACTATATTGCAGAGGATATTCTTACTAGACAACACACTGCATAAGTCCTGCTCTTTTCTGAAAACTCCACATAGTTTTAGAAGACAGTGCAAAAACATGTTTTTTGTTATTTTTTAGAAAAGATATACATCACAAAGGATTAAGAAAAACACTATCAGAGAAGCTACTATTTTGTACACCGAGCTCTTACACACTAAGAGGCAGATTGATTATTAAGGGGCACTGCTTTAATTCTTTCACAGAATGTATTCCAGGAATAACTATTTCTAAAAGCTCAATTTATTAAGATAAGAATCACTAGAGCATCATTCTGATGGAATCTGAGGGATTTTCTTATCTCATTTAACAGAAGAGATTTGCAAATAAGCATTTGGAAAGGCAAAAACATAGGAAATTGTCATCACTAGATTGCTGAAGTCTTCACACTGAATTGCTGTTTGTCTTACACCAAGGCCACTTTCAGTAAAATAATATATGGCAGTGAAATCAGACACAGTAGTCACTTTTATTAATGTATTATGAAATGCATATATGCACTTTATCTATACACAGCAGACTGAGAATAACTTCACTTATAAAAGACAATTTTCTAAAAGCAAGTCTTCTGTGATCTTCTGTAATACACATTATTTATGTGTTTCAGAAATATACATTCAGTTATCTCATGATTATTGTGGTAGACTTGTTGGTGTAAGTTCAAAATCCTAACTATAAGAAACACTCTCACATGACAGTGCCCCTTAGACCTTTTCAGGTCACATTTTACTGTTCAGATTCCAGCACCCTATGTAGTGTAACTAAAATGAGAGGTCTGAACTCACTCAATGTGACTTCTATAGGAGCAATTCTAGTGTGAGGCTTACTAAAAAAAAACAAAAAAACAAAAAAAAAAAAACAAACAGAAAAGATCTTAGTCTAAAGTTTTTTATTTTCACAGAATATTTGATTGTGCAAATGCAATTACAGTTTATTCTGTGTAAATTAAAACACTATCGACCAGAAAAACCAAATAAAGATGATTTAAATAGTCTTTTTCTGAAGTAGGGAAATAAAAATCTCTTCCTCCCTCAATACTTTAAATATTTCTGTTATTCCCATTGTACCTAAGTAAAGATACAACACCACTATTACAAGAATGCAAAGCTATTACTATCTGTATACACAGAGATAGGCAGCTTCACTTGCCAAAGTAAAATATATCTTTCTTTTCTTTATTATTCTAAACTTATCTCAAAGGGAGCAGTAAGAAGGAAAGAAGATGTCACATAAAACTTGTTGACTGAACCAAATAGAATTTTCCAGGTAAGAATACGCAGTACATACAGGCTGACTATACTAACGCAACAACTTCTCCTTCCTTCTCTATATAGTTGAGAACAAATGCTGCATTTCAATATTAGTGAAGTGGAAGTCAGAAAGCAAACATCAAACTTTTCACATCCTTCAAAATGTCTGTGCTCAATTCTGGTGCAGCAGTACTGAGCAACTCAGGCTGCTCAGTACACCCAGCCAGATTGACACCGGTCAGCCCAGAGAGTCTGTTCTGACAGCATCTTGAAACAATCATCCATTTCTCTTTCTTCAGCATATAATAATTTCAAATAAACATGAAAAGAAGAAAAACAAAAATGCCACTTCTGCTCATTCACTGGATGCTAAGAGACACTGCAGATTAAAATATAGAGAAATGAAAAGCCCCCAGTGATGAATATTTTTTAAAGGGGGAGTGAAAAGACATTTGTTCTCATTTTTAGACAAATACTGATTATACAAAGAAAATTTACCCGCTGGAAATATGTAAATCACAGATAAAATAATTAATAAAAATTATAAATGACATACAAAGAAAATAACAAAAGAGTTCCTTCAAACAAAGATGCTTTTGATATATAGCAAAATGAGGAGGTGTCATGCAACTGATGTTAGACAAAAGACATATGGGCAGGGATGGAGGAAGACGCGTGGAGTGCTGAATATCAAATTAAAAAAAATACAAAACTGTTTCCTATGTATGATAAATAAAAATCCTGGAACAACAGACCTAATCCTCCATTGTCCTGAATCCTCTGAGTGAGAAATTTTACATGACCTTTCTTCACTGTGAATGAGTACGAAATTTGGACAGTATTTTATCTTTAGCTTTATAAAACAGCAATGCTGGATTTTTGTGGGTTTATTTTTGCAATGACAGATACATGTTAAATGCACAGTCTTGTGGTCAGTCACAGGCATGGTTCCCAACTGACTGAAAGTTAAGTAAAAATAACAGGAAGTAAAAACAACCCAAAATGAGAATGCCGTATTAAAATTAATACATTGTTCAGAAGATTAAGTTTTAGAGAAATTATCAGTTTTAAACCTTGGGAATTTATTTTAAAAATTGTTCCTTATAACAATCAGATTATGCTTTCATCCTTTCTAATAAAATATAGCGAGCTTATTAATGACTATTCAGCATTTACCTTTTTTTTTTTTTATCATCAGTAACTGCCAGTTCATGCACTTTCCTGCAGTGATACAGTGGTGCCAAAGGCTTTATGCCATGTGACAGCAATTTCTCAGTTTGTTTAAGTAACAGAACGCTCTGTGCCGACAGATCAACAAAGGATACATTAAATCCTCAGCAGACACATTTGTCCACTATTACCTGCCAGAGGACTACTGCTTGTGTTGTTCAGTGCTCCGGAACAGTCCTTTCTAAAACTGAAAAAAGCTACATATTTTCAAGCTACTCAAATAGACTGAAGAAAGTCACAAAAAACTGTAATATCGGCTTACTTCCAGCTGAAGTGCCAGCCCCATCCCTGCAGTTGAAAAACTGAAGTTAGTAACAGTTTCTCTGAGGGGATTAGGAAAAAAAACATAAAGAGAACAAACAGGCATAACGTAAGGAGCAATCTCAGCTAAATTGTAGATGGTAAAGCCATACAATTAGTTCATCATTTGTTACTCAAATAATAGATGATAACAACGTACCAATTAAACTTGAACAGAAGTTTAAGACTATAAATGAAGCCTTCCTCTATAGAGAGAAAATAAGATATACAGTAGGGATATCTGCAACTTATTTTTAAGTTAGCTTGCTTTCCAACTTATCCACCTTCTTTCATATTCCAGCTGTTTTTTAGGTTGTCACACATGGGGTTGTTGCTCTCCTTCCACAGACAGTAACTACAAAGCAACAAACAAGTGCGTCCTCACAAATCTCTGATTACTGGGAGAACTGGGGACTGAGAAAGAAATAGAAACACATTAGAAATAAACAGAACAAGTCAGGGAAAGAGGAAAGAGGAAAGAGGAAAGAGGAAAGAGGAGAGAGGAAAGAGGAAAGAGGAAAAAGGAAAGAAATTTGGGACTTCAGAATTTTGTTTCATGGAAATTTTCAAAGAACTATGCTATATTATATACTTTCAGTCTCATTAAATAATCTCAAAGATTAATAGCAATAGACATAAAATGGCAAAGTATCATGCACTCTTATTACGTGAGCCACCCCTACCACCAGAGACACAGAAAACTTAGAATCTAGAATCACTCTAGAATAAAACACTAGAGAAAATAATACAGAATACTGACACTTCCCATCAAAATATAGCTATAAATGCATCAACTACTACAAAATTACAAGATTTACGGTAAAAAAATCCACTGTGAAAATCATTTTTCCACTTCCTTGTTTCCAAGGCTTTCCTATATTTATCTCTGACTTTAAAGAAATATTCTACCAGAGCAGAAAACTCCAATGATTCATTTTAAGAAAACCAGTTTGTTTCAGCAAAATGTAGTGTGGAAGAATCTCATCGTGAAAAGCTAAAATGACTATGAAGAAAATTACATAGCTAAAGTAAATTGTTAAATAGTCATCTTACAAAACTTAATAATATATCACAACCAGAACTTAGACTCACTTTAAAAAATTGTGACACTTGTCTCCCAGATACGTATTGAGATTTGACTTTTGTTTTCCTTTCTATTGTCATCCTTCTGAAGCTTTATTAAAATATCTCTCATTCGTAAAACTTCTTCAAACATTTTTCTGTCAATAATTGACCTCTTTTGTTTTCCCCTATCGTAAATTCCCCACCACGACAGCACATTCTTGGCTGCCTTAAAATTAGCATTTAATTCTTCATTCCTTCCATTCAGTTCAGAATGGATATACACCGTTTTACTTCGGGGCATCACTTAACCTGGTCCTCCCCAGTCTCAGTTCCAGCAGACCCTCCCACAAACTTCTCACTTCAGTAACTTGATTTGCTGCCTCCTCTAACTGTCCTTCCCATCAAATCAATTCTTTGACTCCTCCAGTTTTTCTGAAGGTTTATCTCTTGACTGCAAGAGAAAAACTGGAATCATCCTTCTATTTTTCTGCAATTCTCTGTGTCACTGGAGAAAGATTCACTGCACATTATCATTGGATATTAAGAATTTGCCATCACATTTGAGTTCAGAGAACCAATGAGCCAGTCAGCACTCCCAGACTTAGCGTCCATCAGAGCTGGAAGATGCAGGAGCACTGCAAATACACTCCACTAATAAAAACACTTGCTTTAACCACTAAGGATTCTCCACACTATCACATACACAAAAATGCATGAAAGAATTTCTCTTAGGATAATGTCTTTACAGCTTTGCTTTCTGGGAATACTTCTTTCGCTTTCAATTTTCAGACATCCTGGAGGAAATTAATAACTCACTTGCATGTATGACATTTTTCTATCTAGGAAAGAACAACACATTAAATAGTTTGGTGAAGAAGGAAGAAAATGGATAAAGATGAGGTAAACAAACCACTCCTACAGAAGTACTCAAGCAAATGGCATTTCTCATCTTCCAAGTTAAAAAAGAAAGAAAAAAAGAAAAGAAAGTCATGCTGTAGCAGGATGTACTGATACACACAGGTATGTATTTGCAGATCAAGTAAATTCCATGGGAACTGCTCGCAAAACAGTAGTTTTAAGGGCAGAGATCTAATTAATATATTGGATTTTAAGGGAATAAGACAAAATACCTTGTTTAATCTACGGTTAGAGTACTGAGACATCACCAGCAAGACCATGGATTTGACAACATGACATTTAAGAGTACCAATATTCAGTGCTGCAACAACACAGACAAAATAGACACAATCACCAGAGTGCAGTGTAGAACCTCCTTTTCCAGCACCTCTAAGCCTTTCTAAGTTGTGGGAGTGAGATCTTTATAAGTGATAATTCCACCCTCTGGCACTTCTCACACATTTTTCATAAGTAACTCGCATTTGCCCCTGTTAGCTCTGATGTGCTTTACAGTTTTAGCAACACAATGTTTTTCCTGTTTCTGCAGATTTGCATTTGTCCACACACGTTTGATATAAGCTGGCAAACCATAGCTTGTCTCCAGAGTGAAACAGCCCCCTGAACAACACGAGCTCTCTTGCTGACAAGCAGGCGATGCCAAGGTGTCACTGTGTGTGCGCTCTGACGACTTAATTTCAGTACCTACAAATCAGAGCTCTGAGGACAGAAGCTGCCCATTTCATGGTTCTCATCCCAGCCCACTTCAAAATCATGACAGATCACAAGACCGTAGCACCAGCAAAACCTCTACTTTATATTATACCAACAAATTTTTTCAAATCACACTTCACGTAAAAGGCTATTACCTGGGAATAAGAGGGTTAAGGAAGCAAGCAATATGTACAAAGAATATTTGTCTTAGAGCAGAATTACTGTCTTAGAGCAGAGTGTTTCAAACTTTCAAGCACAACACATCAGCAGTCTCTAAACGTATATAGAGAACAGATTTCATAACCACATATGCAGTTCCTAATGCAGTGGTCTGTAAAACATGCAAAATATTTTCTTTTGTTAGTAAAAACATACTAACGTATACTAGATAAATTCATAACCTGGAATATTCCTGAAAGCTTAGTTAAATTAACTGTATTTGAGAGTTCAAAGGAATGTTAGATCTATAACCATAAAGGACACCTAGATATACTTTCACCTAGAAAGTAAATGTTTTAAGCAGTATCAAAATATTTACATCAATTTGCTAGAAAAACAGAAGAGCTTGGTACAGAAGCACAGTTAGGAAATTGTAACTTGTCATACAAGACAGAAAAGAGCAGGAAGAAATGGAAAATCTGTGAATTTCATAAGCCAGTTTAAAATCTAAGTAAACTTTTTCCAAGAGGCATGTTCAAGGACCTTTTCAGTTAGTTACACACTTTGGTAAATGGAGCTTCAGCAATAATAAAAATTATTTTTTATCACGACTATTTTCTCTTCATGGAAAAAATTATAAGGTAGCCATGGGAGATACACTGCCCTGCATTTTCCAGTGCATTGTGACAGTTGGTTTCCAATCCTGGGCTGTATTTCTGACTTTCACGGAAATCAAGCATAAGGGTAAGGAGAGCAAGACATTGGTTAGAATCATTTCAACATGGAGAACTGTTTCTTTGGTTTGTTGTTGTTGTTGTTGTTGTATTTTTGTCTGCTTTTTTAAAAACGAGTGTTTCAGGGATTTTAAAAGAAAAATAAATAAATGTTGTGGGCCATTAAGGTCAGCTCCCTAATGCACAGTAAGCACTCACTGGAAGAAAAAGGTTTTCAGAGGTTCAGCTTGCACTCTTCTGCTTGTAGATGTCAACAGGTCCTTTCCAATCATGCCCTTGACATTTGTAAGGCATCCCTTTTGTTATCACCCTGCACAGCTGCCAACACACAGAGATGGCCTTGGCTTCAGAATCTGGAGATCTGCTAAGTCGTAGTTTATATACATAAACACATAGAGGCATTTGTGCTTAGATTTCCCTCATTTAAAGATGACTATTTATAGTTACCACCCCATGATAAAAAGCATGGGTGAGGGAGAGTCTTCCAGACTTTTCTAGTAAGGTTGTACAAAGGCTTTTATCATTATTATTATTATTAAGACTCCTATCCGTGAAGAATAATCCTGTGATATTCCATATCCATAAATATCATGTTATTATGGAAAAACAGGAACATATGTCCATTTTCATGGAACACACCCTGTGGTATCTGGCAGAAAATTGCATAGAAGCTATCAGCAAGAGACTTGCCCTATTCAGAATAAATTTGATTGCCAAAAATTGGTATGCGTAGGAATGTCCCACCAGTATGAATCAGCATAATTTGTCTGTACTTCATAACAATTGTGGTCAGAAAGCAATTCTTTCAACCTAGCTGAAATCCATCTAAATTCCCTAGTCTCCACTTTTGTTAATGTTGGAATAAAACCAAAGCTTAGATCCCCCCCTTCCAAGGAACTCTAAAAGCTTGTCTTTTGTGCCCTCTATGTTTATGAAGAATCAAAGGACCATAGATGTCTGTGCAATGGTTTATTTACATTATGTTAACTGTCACCAGCCTTCAGCATGCCATAAAATATTAACAGCCTATTTTCCTAGGGGAAATAATACAACGCGTAGAGTGCTGCATATCAACTTACAAGTATTTTATCATTTTTTATAGTTAGTGTATGAATAAAAATGTGAGTCACAATTAACACTTATCTCACTTTCGTACTCTTTGGATATATGTATATATATCTGTTGAGATAGTGCAGTGCAGTATCACTTAAAAGTAAATAAGCAAATCAAAATAATTTACTAAAATATGTATGCGTACAATAGCCACTTCATTTCTTTCAATTATGCAACCGTTGTGAACTTTAACAGCTTTCAAAGTAACTAGTTTTGATGGTGTGATGTTGGGTTTTTTTGGAGGAGACCTTTTTCAATCAAAGAGTCCTTTCCGGTCTCTCAAAAGTATTTTAAAGCATTGTAGGTACAATATAATTGCAGAAATCACTAACTATAAAAATCCATTAGGGCTGATGTGGCACTATCAGCCCTTGTGGGAGTAACTGTATTTTAAGAAGGGATGAAAAGCTTTCTGTGACTTCGTGTTTTCTAGTTTGTTTGCTTTTTTTTTTTTCTCAGAAATTACAGTTGCAATTGCTTGCTTTTTTTTAAAGACATGTTCAAATACTTTCAGATTTTCTCTTTTCTAAGCTGACAAACTTCTTCACCATTTCAAGTACAAAACCACAAACAGGACCTCTAATGAACATATTAATTACTTAACTAAACTTTGCTCTAAGAATTGAACGTAAAATGTTTATTATTTCACTTGTTCCTCTATGCATTTAGTTATCTGTAAGTAACATCTGGATTTCCACTATCAGAAAAACATCGCTTTTTGCTGTTAGATGGGGGTCAGCATCTTGAAAAGACTGTACTTCTAGTTACACAGATACACAATTACAACAGTGTGAAACACTTAACATCCACATACATAAGCTGTAATTTATAGCCTAAACTGAAATAATTACAACAGTGAATACTGTTATATGGACTTTGTTCTTTCGATGTAAGGAATGTGGGCTCCACTCACAACTACTGACTAGATACCCAAGAATATGCTCATCCCAAACTCCAAAACACACCATAGAACAGCACCCTCCAGCAGGGCACAAATGCACAGAAGAATAAACAAAGATGTTGGCACCATTCCCATCCCTTTCTACAAAAGCTCTCACCAGGGATGGCTCCAGGCACCCCCCTATCACCACAGAGCTTCTCTCACCATCACTGCTTCCCTGCAGGCATTTCATTCCACGTGGCAGAAAATGTAATGCCAGATTTTTCCCCAGAGACCCAGAGCTGTATTTCAGCCAACCCATGAATCAGACACAGGAGAATTCACAACACAACTGAATTATAAAGCAACAATCTCCTGGATCTTTGGATAGAGTAACCAGTGAGATACAGCCTTCTGAAATTCTACTGGAGAGAACACGTGATTACTAAGAACATATGATTACTAAGCTAGTACAACAGTTCTACCCCGAAAACTTTCAAGGCAACTGGAAACCTACAGAAAGCACTTTTAGCGAGTGCCAGGATGAACTACTCCAGTAAATACATTCCAGGAGTTGGAAGACAAAAATGTGAACTCCTCTTTTGTCTTGAAAGCTTTGTCTTATACCCTCTTCCTCTCCACTGCTCACGTCTCCAAAACACAAAGACTTCATAGACTTAGAAGCACAATGCTGTGGAAGTGACAGACTCAGCCTGGTTTCCTTACAGGTCTGCTTTTATGTGAAATCTCTTTTTCATCTTTCTTTTCTCTTTACGCACTTTGGCTACAGAGCTCATTCATCCTTGTAGACAAATAACGTATGCTTCTCTTCTAAACACAGGAATATTTCTTTGGAAAAAAAGCAGAGAGATCAAATTAGAGCAATATGAGTGTGTGCATACAACTATTTTAATTTAAACAGATTATTAAATAATAGAAAAAGGCAGCTTTTTTTTTTTTTTTTTCCAGGTAATTTGATATGAGTATTTTTAACTACGGGGTCAACAGGCATTCTAAATGTGAAGTAGAGATTTCTGCTAATGTTCTTATATATCACCATGCAAGAAACTTCAAGTATCACCATGAGAAAAGGCAAGCACGACCTTGCATATGATATGCAGATCAAGTAACACTGTCACAGAAGCTGACTTTGTTATTTCTTGAAAGAAAATTGTCATTCCAAATCTTAGTAAGCGCTTCAAATATTATTTAAATTTGAGCTTTAGATATTTTATGCTCAGTCAGAGCAAAATGAATGCACCTGCAATATTAACTGACCAGTCCTGATAAATCTACTGATTTCTTTGGGGTTCCTACCAGGTAGATGAATTTTTTTGAAGAACAAATATGCTTGGCAATATTTTATAGCCCTTCTGAATTTGTTTAATTAATTATTCAAAGCACAAAGGCTAAGGAGATTTCAGATAATCAAATAATTCTTACTCTGTGTAAAGACTACTATCCTGTTTTTTGCAATGAGAAAAAGAAAAATTGAGAGATTAAATGAGTTGTCCAAGGTGGTACGTTGAGTAATAAACAGAAACAGACTTAATGGAAGGAGCAGTTTCTAGCATCAAAACCTAGCGCTAGTTTAGCAGACTGAAAAATATGCAAGATGAAAGATACAATGGCCCTTCTGCAGAGTGTCAGGAACACATCGTTTCAGACAATAAGTAACATTGCAACAAGTCCTAATGACTCCTCTTAAGACAACAAAGCCAGCTATCGCACAATGCCAGCTATTGGAACAGTAGGATGAAACTGTGCAGTTCATTCCCATCAATTATTTTATTCAGACAGGAATACATTTTTCTAGAGCACACATTTTAGCACTGAGATGTGCCTGAAAACATGTGAAGCAAGCTCAGATGATAACTTTTATTAGCAAGAACCATTACTTGATTTTTATGCCAGTTTTAGATATTACAGACACAAAAGTTAAATATTTACACCATATATTACCTTATTTTCTAATTCAAGAGAAAATAACTTCAAAAATTGCAGTTATATTCTTTTGACACAAACAATTATTTAATCTGCTGAAGATCACTTGATTTCACCAAAGTAGTAAGAAGTTAGGCAAAAACCTCTTCTCTCTCTGAAGTACAAAATACAGACCAAGCTAGAAAGAAGCAAATAGGATCAAGCTAAGGAAATGTAATGAGGTACTCATCTTGGAAGTGTTTTTACAAATAAAACAAAAAAAAAAAAAAAAAAAAAAAAAAAAAGGTGGAAGTCTCTTAATGAAAAAAAAAAAAAGATCTAAATTAGAAGGTTAGAAACTCTCTGAAGTATTTGTGAAGAGATGCTTAATTTTAGAAGAGTGTTCTCCATAGTTCAATATCTCTTTGTGTAGCATACACACTTTCAGAATGGTCATCCTCTATTCTGAAGACCATTTTAAGTGTTACTAAAGTTTCCAACACTTGCAATGCTTTTTGATGTGTTTTGTTGTGCTGTGGGTTTTTTTTCCTCTTCTTTTTGCTTTTGATTATTCTGTGACAGACTTCCCAAACTCTCAATCATTTTGCAGTGTCTACAATAGCAAGTCTAGCTTTTGCTTAGATTAAGAAAAAGTTAGAAGAATAATAGTTCATTAATATCTCCTTTAGATAATGCTAAAGTTATTTTTAAAAGTGTACTTCCTCTAATGGAATAGATGACTTCTTTGCCTCTGTGACTTTCTTTCCAAACTGCAGATACTTTATATGAAACATAGCTCCGAGGCTGTCAATTGAGCTTGAAAGTTAATGTTCCTGTAAATCACCAACTGCCAAAACGAGTTACACCATTTACCTTGTGACTGTTTTTTGAAAGTTATCATCAAAGTATTTAGCTAATCGCTCTGCAGACTGTTTATATGGCCAGCAGCCACAGACATATACAGCCTCGCCAACAGAACTGCATGCTCACTGGATAAGCGACGTTATGGTAAGTCATTAGTGTGCTATAGCAGTGACGGATTTCAAAATTGAAACTGCCATGAATCATGTCATTAACTTAAGATTCTCTCTCCAAACTAACATATCTTGCGGCAGAAGAGCCAGAGCAACAGTGCAGCTTTTAAAGTGCTTTCCACAGAACTCAAGAGGTGAAATACAGGGGTTTTGTTCTTTAAATTCACAGCTTAGGCAAACAATTTTTGCAACCATCAATCTTTATTTCTTTATATATTGGCTTATTTTTACATCCTTCCCTGAACCTACTTAAAAATGATAACCAGAGCACAGCCTTAACATTTTACAGTGGAAGAAAATGCTCAGAGTTCAATAAGCATTAGCAGAACCAACTACTGCTCGGATGCAACTCTATGGCTGAGGGCAAACAATGTGCAACATGCGCAGCAAAAGATAAGAAAAGTCCAGCCAGATCATTCTTGACACTTAAGTTGATCCATTTCAACTGAGCGTAATATTTCAAAGTAACAATTGGAAGAGCTAGAGCTTAAACCACAATATCAAGACAGAGGAGAAAGATCAAATCCCAGAAGAGACTGGAGTCTGCTGTGGAGTGAAATCTGCATTGGCAAGTGGTCCAGGGCCCACATTGGATATTTGCCTTGTGTGTGTTTTAGCAGTTTCTGTCTTGCTCTAGTCCAGCCTCGCTGTTAAGTGACTTTAAACCGAAGCACAGAAAGGGTCCTCTTAAGTGAAGGGCAGAGTTTCAACTAAAACTAAATCCAGTTTGCATACTTCAAAACCATTTCAAAAGTGAAGGTCAGTAGATTAATTAGAGACCACTTTATCCCAACAAAAATGCTAACTTAACCTTCCACATTTAGAAAACTGGCAAATTCAGGATCATCGGCCTAATTTATTTTAGCTAATAACTCCTAATTTACAGTAAACTGACCTTTAATGTAAGATCAGTTAAAGTCATCTGGTTGCAGTTTTGGAATTACTGGTTTTAGAAAAGCAGTCTCAGAAAGTAAACTGGAACGAGGAGCAAAACCATTGTCAAGCTGGGAGAAAATAATGCACTGACAGAAAGTAGTTCATGAAAGAAGGGATTGAGCTGCTGCAGACAACTGGGAAAAAAAAATCCACCTCATTTACATTTCATTAGGAAATAAATTTTTCCAACTATTGTATTTTAAAATTATATCCTCTTTCTTTTCATCTTTAAATCAGTGGAAGTCCCCTGTGTCATTACAAAGCTATAAACAGCACTTCAGCAATGATTATATGCCAGCATTGTCATTTTTCCTCGTGCCCATTAAAGGACAAATTTCTACTCAGACTGCAAGATGACTGTAATGTTTCAGGCCAGCAAGGATTAGTAAAAACAGTACATAAATGTCACAATAGTGCCAGCAACTGAATTTGAGGAGAGAAAGAGGCAGGTATGTAGCAGGCAACTGCAACACAGGTAAGGATTTTAAGTGACAGGGAACTGATTACTTTAATGTTCATAATAATACGACCTGCCAACAGAATAAAGAATAGAGTCATCAGTTTACTACCAGTCGTGACATCTTTTGCTGTCATTCAGCAAACTAATTGCCTCTTTTGTCAGGTACGAATTTCTTTTAGCAGAGATGTTAAAGACAATGGGGCCTGGCCAAGAAGATACTCTGATTTCTAAAGGCTTCTGTTTATTAAAGTTCCTTTTCAAGTTTGTTTATCATTTATGCTGATGTCTGAGGAGTTATTGGGTACTTGCTTTTCAGAGCACAGCATAGAAATAAGACAGAAAGCATTATGAAGCAATTTGCCAGCCTGTGTATAATAACCTAAAGCATGTATCTATTTCTTCTTTAGAGAACAGGAAGCATTTAATCATTTCTGAAAGACCTACTTATCAAACTGAATTACTTGAAGCATCTCCCTATAAATCACAATGAAAAAGTGTTTTATGTTTCCAGAATTGAAGCTGCTATTGAATGAGTGGAAATGTTAGCAAATATACAGGTTCCATTATGCAGAATTTTGCAAACTTCCCTAGCTTTGCAATGCCTCCTTTGTGAATCAACTCTTTGCTGAGTAACATTACTCAGTCCAAAAATGTGGTACGCACATAATTCTTCTTAACTCTAACAGCCTGTGTTCAGAAGATGTGTACAGTTCTGCAAAGAGTGTCTCTACCTTCTTGAGTTTTTGTAGGTATTCAAGAAAGCACTTTGTGGGATCAATCCTGAATGATCAGGCTGAATATAATTATACATAGTCATCACGATTTACTTATTTTGCACTATCAGCCTATGGATCACAATATCTGCCAGTAAATAGGAATTGTATCAGACTGAAAAGGCTTTACTTAAAACAGCTGATGTACTCATGAAAAACAGACTTAATTTGAGACTTGCATTTGCTGAAAAAATATTTCTCAAGAATGTAACACTTACCTCAACATTGCCAGTCAATGTGTCACAAAAGCACAAATGTCTAACTCACTGCAGTTGTGTTTACCTTCTCATTTTCTGTTATAATTCACAAGCTAATAATGTATTCTGCATTTTTAAAGTCATGGAAATCTACCAGAGGAAACTAAGCAGTGTTTCTCGTGCTTTTGTTTCCCTGTGAAGAAGGATGTATTTTAACTTATAGTGTCTGTTTTATGTTAGCATCTATCTACTGGTGTTTTGGAGAGTTAAATTTAGGTTGAATTATTTGAGAAATATATGTTTTATCACAAAAATGTCATCCATTTGCCACTTGTGTATATGTTCAAAATAAACTTGATATGATTTGACGCTAATGAGGTATTATCCCAAATAAGGGCTAACATGGCAGCTCTTATAGGCTCCCTTAGGAATATTACTGCCTTAGTACTAAAAAAAGCCCTCCGTTTTTAATAAATTGCCCATGAAATACATCAAATTATGACACAGGTTTCCAGGAACTTACTTAAATCACCAGTGATTTACCACTTGTTAGTAGTTACTAGCACAACACAGTTTCGTCTAACTGTGTTTACACAGCATTTACCAAAACATGGTACAAAAATAGTTAACAACTTTTGTTTTCACTATTTCCAAACACACATGCAGCGTATTTTATTCTTTCTGCTGTCACTTTACACTTCATTTCTTTACTGAACTCCCTTCACAGCTTAAGCCATTTCCAAGCACTACTTGATCAGAAGGCTTCAAATGTAAAAAAAAAAACAAAAAAACAATTTGTCAGTGTACACAATGTGCCCTAATTTAGACACAGTTAATGTGAGAGTGAAAGGTTGTTTTGCTTCCATTCTTATCTCAAAGGATAGACAGCATAGTAGCTGTGACAAATCTATGAGATGCTTTCAATAGGAGGAGTATTTAGGAATCATTTTCTCTGGACAGGGATGTTTTTGATGCAATTAAAAGAGACAATTCCTCTCCATTTTCACACACTCATATTATGACTACAATGAGCATGATGATACTGATATTATGAGAACAAGTAAATATTTTTCTGGTTTCATCACTGTTGATCAAGCTCCTCTCCAGTGCCCACAGCAGTATCCAGCCCTGGCTGGAGTATCCACTTGCATGTTGGGCTACTCACTCTGTGCTATGAGATGTCCAGTGCCAAAAAAAGCCTGCATTCTGTCAGTTGTTCATCAAGAATATTTAAACACTCCAATTTAAAAATATCAAGATGGTAGTTTTGACTACCTCAGATCCTACTGAAGAATAATGAGTTCCAATATTGGAACAGCTTCTGTCTTTCCTGCTCACGTGCCTTATAGCACCAAACAATCATCCTTGTGATTTCAAATGGATTACTTGTTTACATGAAGTTAGAAACATAACTTCACTAGATACCTTTGCAAAGCTTCTGAGCACAGTGCGAGTTATTTTTATACTGCTAAGCTAAGCACACACTGCTAAGCTATGTGCGCATAAAGCTTCACATATGACGTTTTGTAGCCTTAGAAATTGAAGCCTCTCTATATTCTTCTCTGTACATTTTATTATATTTCAACACAGAAATACTTTAACATTCTGATAATATGTATAAAATATGTATAAGTGTCCTTATGACATTCCAGTCACCAATGCACAAGAAGTCTTTTCCTGCCTTAACTATAATTAATCATCATTATCAGTATCCCCCCAGGACACAGACATTTTTATCATTAAAAATTTGGTATTTTAAGGCATTAAAAAAAAAAAAAAAAAGACAAATTGGTTGATGAAAACAGAGGAACTGGTGTGAATGAAGCAGGTTTATAACAGGAACACTGATTAAGTTCTTGAATAGGGAGTAATTATGATCAAACAAAATGCTAAAAGCAGTTTCTCCTTAGCAGATATGCTAGATGTTACAAAAAAAAAAAATAAAATCCTATTTAACTAATGAGGTTTGAAATGTTCTAAATTATTTATAGAAGTCAAACACTTATTGCCTCTCATAGGGTATTCATTACAGATATTAAAGTCCCCAGAAATAATAGATGTGAGGACACTCAAATAAGAGCCAGGAAGTATTTTGAAAGCCCAACCAGAAAGTGCTGCATTTAGTATACTAAAGAATACTGGTACAAGAGACGCGTGTAAGTGTACAACTAATATAAGTACATAAATGAATGCACTAGCAAAATAATAAAAGCAATTTGCCCTGTATTACATTTACATGCAACTACATAAACAGAATAACATACTCTGCCTGTACATGCATGAACATTTTAGCCTTTAGCCCATGGTTTTTTCAAGACAAAATTAATGCAGCAATATTCTGACATAGGCGATAATGTAACCCAAGGGCGATTTATTTGTGGTGTAGAATGAATATTAAAAACGCTGTGAAACGCCTTGGAAATCCGTAAGAGTTTACATTATAGCTGTGAACTACATAGCTTAGAAGACAAAAATGATACTTTTCTTTCTTCCACTGAACAAGGCATCTGACAATTGTTTTGCTCACACACTCAACAGTATGTTGCTGTACTGAATGATGCAAGTACAGCAGCATTCTCAAGGGTTAAAACTGTTAAACAACTTACTGGACTTGTTAACATCAAGGAATATTAAATACAAAGTCATATTTCTATAGCGCGAGAGTACAATGCTTAGCATAATAATTTATATGAGTTTTGCATGACTCTAAAGGGAAGACCTAATTAAAGAGCATGCATTTAATAGACTGTTTTTATCTGCCCCTATATCAACATTTAATTAATAACATTCTTCAGCCGGCACTTAAATTTTGTTACTGTTCTTCAAGGTGTAAGGAATTCCACAGTTCAACAAATTCCATATTCTGCCCCTCCTCAAAGATAATTACATTTATATCATACAGGCGTAACAAGAAAAAATCTGTACTGATTTACATAATGTGGATACTGCAATAGCTATCACATTGACCAAAGTCTTCAAAGAAATAGATAATATCTGACTAAAAAAAAAAAAAGAAAAACAAGAAAACACAACGACACTAAAGGCGTACTTCATCAGCTCCAAAAACTTCTAATTTCTACTTGGGAAGTCTTTAGCTCTTGTAGCAAGAACTGTGTAATTTAAGGTATAAAGATCTAAGTATCAAAACCAAGGTTGCCTCTGAGTTACAAATGTGGTGCTGCTGAGTATAAGCACTGACAGAACACCTGCCCATGAATTCCCTGGGTGGCTAAAGAACTCCCAGGCCATTTATACAAAATGATGATTCCCAGTATCAACCCAGAACTTCTCAGTGCAACACACCTTTCTCTTGTACCAAAGAAAACTGCTGCTGAATAAAACAGCAAAGATAATTGCTACTGAAAAGAAAGCCAAGATTTAGAAATCTGCTTTGCAGAATTAGAATAAATTTTAACCAAAATAAACTTACTCAAAACTTGTCTAAAGCATTTTAGTTCTCTATTTCAGCAGTGTACACTTTGATTGATAAAAAGCAAATCTAAGATTGGGAAGAACTGTGACAATTTTATTTTAGGTAAGTAAACAATCCAAATGCCACAATATCCAAAGCAAAACACCATAGGGGGGGGAAAAAGAATCCCAAACTCTAATGATGGTTTTTAGCTTTCCCTAAATTGTCTGAGACATTTTCAGCATTCAAAGCATTCATGAACTGTTCATGAAGCGTAACAGAAGCTACATAAGCAAACATAAATCTGCTATAATGTTTAACAACCTTGGGGAAAAATCACTTATTCTGCTTGAGATTCTTAAGGTACAATGATTTAAAGAGCCAACAAGCAGATAATACTAAGATAAATAGCACAAGTTGCTACTACTGTACTACTGAAGTATTAAAGAAATAAAAAAATGATTGATCATTCAATTTTTTAATATACACTTTTGGAGAACACTCCCTAGCTGTGGCTGCCTGTTTCTCACTATTCCATTACTACAGTCAATTAGCCCTCCCCAAGACCTGCACAGCTAACTCACTTGTGAAGTCCCAACACTGGAGATTCCTGACTTTTCCTGGTTGCAAACATTCTGCACTTACAATCACAGAACTATTTTCTCTTTAAAAGCTACAGGTACTGAGCATGCTAGAGTTTTCAGAAATCAATCTTGCCAACAGACAAGGTTGTAGGGGAAAAAGAAAAATCTCCTTTCATATTTGAGTTTACTCAACAAGTATATTAGTGATTTCAATATTACAAAATCTAGAAACAAGTAAGAAAAAAAAAAGTTAAATACAACATGTTGAGTGAAAGAAAACATTTAACAATTAGATTCTGTATTGATCTTAGATGATATATTATTCAAACAAAACAAACAAACAAACAAACAAAAACATCAGCCTCCCCATCTTCTGCAGCGCTTCTTGCCCTAGACAAATGCTTGTTATTCTCCGTATGGGAACTACTGAGTCACAGCCTGAACCTCTGATTGATCACCTGAGATGAGCCATGAGTCAGCCAGAGCAGCACAGGTGAAGGCAATTCACCTGTGCTGCCAGAAGGGGTGGAGCCAGGCTGCACCCCTCCTAGACATATTTAAGAGCTGGCTACCAGAGGGGAAGGATCTTGCCTAGAGATCCCTCCTGGTGTTTTGTGGTGAGCCCAACTAAGGGTAAGCCTTCTATTTATTCTCTTTTGTTATCATAATCTACTTTGCCTAACTCTTTTGTTTATTTTGTGATTGTAACATCTTAATATCCATTGATCGTACATTCTCCATCCTTCTTTTTTAGGTTTTTAAACTTGTTGCATTCTTGTTAGCTTAAATAGTGCTTCTCCCACTCACAAAACCACAACACTTGCACAGATATGTAACAATACCACTTTGTTATGGATTTACTTGTCAACTGGGGAAGAACAACATCCCATGGGAGGTATCCTATGTTGGAACAAGGACAGAGAGAAACCATGAAGGAAGGGCAGAGATGGAGCATCATGGAGTGACTGCAGCCTCCATTCCTTTGTGCTGCTTCTGGGGGAGAGGATAGAAGGGGGAGGATGGGGGCAAAGGTGATTTAAGTTGGCTTTTACTACTCTAGCCTTTTACTAATAGGCAACAAATTGTATGCAGATTATATTGTCTCCCTATGTTGAGTGTATTTTGTTCATGACTGTAACTGGAATCTCCCTTTCTTTGTGTAAGCCCTTGAGTCCTTTTTCATCATATTTTCTTCCCCGTTCCTTTGAGAAGAGGGAAGGAGAGAGTGGTGTGGAGGAGTTCAGATGTGCATCAGTGGGAGACTGCCACACATCTTTTTACCAACTATTCATTCTTAGCTGCGAGCAATCCCTTCACCTTAATAGTCCAGGTAACTTATGACACTCACCTTTCCTTTCTCTTTCCAGCCTCGTTCCCTCAACTGACAACCTTCCGTCACTCTGTCAGTCTGGGTAACGCAGTGTATCCTGTCTTGTGACTGATCATTGAAGCACTAGAAGCCCTGTCTTCTGAGATTATTAAGTTGGCAATTTAGCAGATGCCTTTAGCAATCAAGCCTCAAGAGTTCTGCAGATGAGATGAAGTACAAGAAGACACTAGCTCCTGAAAAGGCAGAATTAAGAAAGCATTTCCAGCTTCCTTTGGAGCATTTGTATTTTTGACAATGAAACTTGTTCACAGAAATTTTTTCATAGAAACATATATGATGACTGAGAAGCATTTGGTATTCAGAGCATGAAGTAAAATAGGCACTTATGTTTGCCATGCAGCATGGGAAAGACTAACAGCTACAAAGAAACTGAGGGTTTGTTTATTGGTGCTGGGTACAAAAGCACAGAAATCACAGCAAAACCCTAGAAGTAATGCTCTGACATCCTCTTGCAAAAGATGCTTTGTGAAACATCTCAGGACATCCAGGCCGAACAGAATACTCATCGTGCTACCTAAAAAAGACACCAATCTTTACACTTACCAAGGCATACTGTCAGATGCAGACTACACAATAGCCTATAACTTCTTTCCAAGTTCTATTTCCAAGTCTGGATGTGAAGGCCTGCGTGACAGTATAAATACAGTAAATCAGCTGCAATATTCATATGTAGACAGCTTTTTATCTGATCTAATGTCATACTTATACTGGTGTCCTTACGATGGTCTGAGTATGGACACCATGCCCACGAACCAAGAAAATAAAGAAGGATGTCACGCCCAACTATGTAGCAGCATTAGGATTGCTGAAGTAGTACATGACATTTTATATCCAACATGAATGACTGTAGCCATGGCAAAATGAAAATATATTTGCTCAAAGAAGTAAGATTTATCATAACAAAAAGATTTTCAACTCATTAAATCCAGAAACCCTCTGACCTTCCAGTCAACTACAGACTAGGGACATTCTGTTTCTGAACTATGCAAATGGCAATACAAAAATCAGGAATTTTTATTATCCTTTTCCATATGCATAAACCCCACATTCCCATTTTAAAATTAAATTATACATGGCCTTCTAATTTTGAGTGACTGTTGCTAGCTGAGTTTTATTTTTTAATATGTAGCACCTGCATTTGTCATAACGAAATTAAGCATTCCCTTGGAAATCAGGTAGGTAGAATGTTTCTGTTTCTCTTTTAGACAAGGAGAAGACCTGCCTCCAAATTAGTATCTTTGATGTTGACTTTTCATCAGTAATAGAGAACTTGGTTTAAAAATTAAAAACCCAAACATCAAAATGCATGAAAAAGCTGTTAGATGTATGTAACAAAGTATAAGAGTACAAACTAACTGGATTCTAGGACCGCATCTGCTCCTTAGGACCTGATGAAAAAAAACCCACAAACTTATTTGAAAATGAAAGCATAATAATCTTTGTGAACGTTCAGCTGTTAAGGTTAAGACTGGCTACTATCAAAGAAAACAAATGTCTGGGTTCAGATGCAGGCTTAGCTCTTCCAGCTCTAATCAAATCTTCATTCAGAAAAGCTATCCTATTCTAGATGGGAATTAAATGGAATAACTCCCTGGTTTTTATAGACTAGCAGTTTTAAAGTGACTGGTATCTGACTGGGCTGCAAGATACTGCTCTGCTGTACAACGAAAGGAGAAGATTTCTGTGGCATGTCTGGTGAAACAGCAAGCACATTGCTTCCTTACACCATAATATACATAGCTGAACTGAGCCTAGCCTGAAATGAAATATTATCAGGAACTAATATGAAATTTGTGTGTCTATTCCAGAAAACAATTTACGTTAAGGAGGCAGGATTCTGCTCATATTTTCAACTCTACTTAGGCCTCAAGGTAACACCCCTTTTCAACTGTTCTGAATGCTGTTAAGTATGGCAAAAATGTATGAGAAGCTTTTTTTTTTCTCTCCCTGGATGAAATATATGAATGCCAGTTGTGATCACAACAGGACTGGTATATTTGAAACAACTATGCTCTCAAGAGAGACATGGAATCCATGTGCAAGAAAAAGGAATGAGCAACAGGGACAGGAGATATTAGAACCAGGTTTAGCTTGGCTTAACACCAAAGTAAGATTTCAGGCAAAGCCATAAATTGGCTGCTGCATTAAAACCACTGTTTTTGTACAAGCTTGATTTCTACTGCATATTGCCAGTAACCACTGACAGAAAGAAAAAAAGAAAAATATAGAAGAAAGTAAAACGTACAATGAAGTAGACACATATCTAGCAGGGAAAATGCAGAGTGACACATGAGATTGGCTAGATGCACAGGAAATGCTCAGAAAGAATGGGGGCAAAAAAAAAACCAAAAAACAACGGAGGCTTCTCTAGCTCTGTGAGCATATTTAAAGTGCTTGCAGAGTGCTCTGTTTAAGATACTAAGAGCATTTAATGTGCTAACTCTAAGCTCCGCATTGTGAAGAAATGAATGAGAACAAAGAAAAAGCAACAACAGTTGGACAAAGCAACTGAGAGTGACACAATGCATTATATCTGTTCTGCAAGACACCAGCAGAACCTTCAGAGTTTTAAGATACCACAAATCTACACACTCAGCATAATTTAAAAAAACAAACCACGGATAAGCACTAGCTCTGCAGAACATTATTAGCTCATTATTAGCCTCCTTACATATCTTCTGAAATCTGCAAACGATATTCTGCAGTTACCAGGGAAGCTTCTTTCACACCGTGGGTGTGAGCAGAGGTCAGGAGGGATGGCTAGAGGAACACTCTATTAGATGAATCCCCTGCTTTGCTCAGCGCAGCTCCCTCCCTCTCCCACGAGCACTCACCTTCTCAACCACCTGTGCTGGTACACAGTGCTTCTGGATTGATTTTCACCATCTGCAATTTCATACCAGCAAAGTGATCTTATGACCCCCTTTCATATTTATGAATCACTTCATGCATTTCTTGGGTGAAACACAAACTATTTAACATTGGAAAGCAAGCTACATAACTGTTCACAAAATAAAATCAAGGAGGTCGTATCCAATTAATAGTATGTGGGGGATCTACTGAAAGTAGAAGGTACTGTAATTTTCTTGTTTTAGTGTGAATGTACTCAGTAATGAGAGCAGTGTAGGCAAAGTGTCTAGCTTTTACTTTTAGGGACACACAGCTGAATCCAGAAACACTTCTGATGAAACTACACATCTAAGCAGAAATTTATGTCAATGTACAAACACGTTCATACAGTGAAACACTAAGATGTCCATTTTCATAAACCAGAAAATTCAGTGTAAACGCAGATCCTTAAGAAGGTAATGCCTTAAGGGTATGTGTAGTGAAGTTTTCCAAGTTTTGTAAATTATAAAGCTGTTGCAAAATAATGAACTAAGAAAAAATGCACAACATTAATCAACAAAAACCTTGAATATAAATTATTATTAAGATTGACTTCAAGACATTGAAAAAGAGCGCATACTGTTATACAGATAGAAACTCAACATTAAGTCTTATTCTGGTTTTTGTTATTCTGTAGTATGGAACGGTAATGCACACGTTTTCTTACATTTCTTTGCCAAATTTGTATGCATTTTAATAAAGTTTAGAGGAAAAAAGGCTTTTATAAAATTGCTGATTATCTCCACAAAAGTAGCGGGATGTTTCACAACACCTAAGCTTTCCCACCTCAGTAAGCGGATGTTTACTATCAGCCCTGTTTTCTTCTTGTACGTTTTGTTTGACATGGGAGAATTGGCAGGACTTCTGCTAGAAGTCCTGAGAACACTGCAGCTCTTGCAGTCCCAGGCCTGCTAACTGCTGCTGTCTGACTTATGGCTCCTTGCTCAAACAACATGGAAACTTGGATAAATATAATAAGATCTAAAACTCCCACACAACAATAAAATAAATACAGTTCTAGATCAGTCTCGGCAGCATTTGTTAAGTGATTCTAGAAGCTTAATATCAGCATACAAAAATCTCCCCTAATTTTAAACACAGTTTTCCATAAGGAAAGTGATAAATCCTTCCTTAAGTTGTGAATAATGTACTCACTGTTTACCTGAAATATCAGAACTTGCTCTAATTAAACTATGGCATAATCTGAACGATGTTTAGCTTCTGTTTGATTTGAATGTGTTTATGTGCATGTCAACTTCTCCAATATGACTGCCATAGGCAAAGACAAATCTAGGAGGAATTGAAGAATTTATTGAAATGCTCAAATCACATTGACTTCCAAAGCCAGAAGGGTTGGGGGGAAGTAAACAGAACAACTATTGTTTATAAAATCTGAAAGGATAAAGTTAAGAACACAATTACAAAAATACAGTATTTAATTGAAACATTAGAATTTTCCACATTGCAATACTTAAGCAGAGCAGAGAAATAAAATCTATCCTGCTGACAACTGGATACAGTAAGTGTGTAAATTGTTCTGGAACATTTGACTGTGTATTTTGAAGTTATAACCCCCAAACATTACACATGCAGACAATTTAATTAGTTCGGAGTAAAGAATTGTCTTTGAATATGGCTGACAGGTTCATTTTTGGTCTATTAACAAACCATCCTTCAGCTCAGATGAGGCCTTGATATTATCTTACCTTATAAAAATAATGAAAAAAAGCTTAGGGAAGAAAAACTAAAGTACCTTGTCTAAGTTTGACAATCCAGTGCTCTGTTAAGCCACAGCTTGACAGAAGAAAAATGCATTCTCTGGTTCGTAAGAGCTATGATGCTCATTGTTACTGCGTTTAAATGAAATACATTACATTTTAAAAGATGTTTCGCAGACATTTTTTGCTGCATTTTGTTGCAGGCAGGAAAAATGTGCTAAAACTCCCAGTTTCCAAAGAACTGCGTGACCAGACACACAAGCAAGTACCCCCACATGTTTTATCAGTCGATAAGGACTGACAGTGATTTCAACCTGCCGTGTTGTTTCATGCTCGGATAACCATCCATTTGGCCTTGAGCCAGTGCCCCAATTCAGTAAACCATTCCATTCAAATTATTAGCAGTGCTTTGTCTATTTGAATTTAATGGTGGCTTTTAATTTCGTGCAGGATTTCTGCTTATTAGGGATAAAACTTACCCTAGGCTTAAAGTATTCATCGACAGAGCGGAACAGTGACAGGGCACATCACAGCAACAGGCATTTCTATGTCAGCTAATTCCAGAGATACAGTAATAAGATCATCAATTTAAAATAAAATGCAGATGTAAAAATGCAGATGTAAAAATGAACAAACGCAAGTAAATCTTGACAACATACAAGTTAATGAAGACAAAGTAACCACTAAAGTCAACTACAGTATTTTAATAACTGATTTTTCAGTAAATTCACAGATAGACCATAAAGTAAATATAAATTAAGGTATGGGATACAATGACATATCAAAATGCTCTTAAGTTTGCTTCCCATTTAAGTCCTGGAATCACACAAGACAGCTTTCCCTGCACTAAGAGAACAAAAAAAACCCTCTCTTGGTGCAGACTGGCCAACCCATATTATTTTTTTGCAAAAACAGAGAAATAATTCTCCACAGCTATTGTGCTCTCATAAATTTCTTGAATAATTAAGTGAATTTTCTCGTAAAACAAACCTTTATGTATTTATTACTTGTGCTGATTACTTAAATATATATCCTCAGATTACTGATGATGTACAGTTGTATGCCACTCCAGAAAGTAATCTGGAAAATGAGTGGCAATCTCAGACTTTCTCAGTTCATGCTGGTGACCTGTCAGAATATTAAGGATGAATGAGGAGCTGTTTACCACAAGAAATCTCATATTTTCATCCCTCAGGAGAAGCTCTGAAGAGAAGTGGATAACATTTGCATTTTAAAATTCTATACTTGATGAGTAGAAAAAGAGAAAAGAGCTGACAGCAAAGGCAAATCGAGGCCTGCAGACTACAAAGAACAAGAACAGCTTTAGAAGTGCTCTGGGATTGAAGCTGGGAGTTTGGGTCATTTTAAAATATGAGGACAGATATTGGTGACACATTTCATTTATTTAGCTTTTGAGATGAATACTCGTGTGACATATTTATTTGATAGTCTTCCTCAGGATTTGAATCAAATTGTTCTTTTCCATACAATGAAAGGACTGAATTTTACCACTGGCTCAGTGTTTTTGCAGTGCTTCTAGTGAGTCTAATCCTTGGAATTCTGTGTTTTTTAAGTCGGTTAAAAGTTTTTAAGCTAAGTCTGTATGCAGACACTTAATCAACACATATGATACAAGCAGTGTATCATGTAGCACAATGGACTATCCAAAAAGCACTATAAAATCTGAAAGCAAGTCTGACTTAATTCCTGATAGTCTACTTGGCAAAACAATACACAAGGTTAAAGAAAAGAAAGGAGATTTATGTTTCTGATGTGATTATATCAAGTGTTTGAAAAAGAAAAGATACTGTGCTGAAGCTAATTGGGAGAAAAGGAAATTATTCTAAAAATTTCGTATCAACAGAAAAAAATGTTATATTTATTTAAATTAATTTAAACGTTCATGACCAGATGAAAGCAAATAATTAAAAATATATTGTTTAACTAGATTATTTATTTGAGAAGTAGGTGCTTAGCATTCATTAAAAACAAATAGGAAAAAAAAAAGTAAAAGTAAAACTTGGGCCATCCACTAGCATGGAGTCACAGTGACAGTTTTAACCTGCTTTGATTGAAATCTTTCCTTTGCATCTCCCCTGTGAGAAGTGAAACAACCTTCTAACAAACTCTCTTCAACCTTCTAACAAACTGAACCTCTGACAACTTTTCTGCTGGACCCTGACCTGATGCAGGTCAAGAAAATTACAGTAATTCTCTCTGGATGATTTTCTGTTCCCTAGATGATAGCTGTTCAGAATGAATGGAACAAACAGCTATCTTTTCAAAGTCCATCATCTGCCAAGAATTACCATGCCCTGGATTCTGAAATGCCCCAGCAAAATCTTAAAATCTTTTTATTTAAATTAGCTGCTACTAGTATTTCTATGTCCTTTAATACAGGCCAGCAATACAGGCATGCTACGTGCATTAAACCTGTTACTGCAGCTTTTGCCCCTTTCTTACCAATTAACCTTTAATTGGCTGGAGACTTCAGCACAAGTAACTTTTACACCATATTAAGTCCTCACACAAACCTTGCCAAAGTTCACTTTGCCCATGAGAAATGTAAGGGAAGACCTAGGAACAGGACTGGTCAGTAACAACCAGAGGAAAAAAAAAAAATAAGAGTGGGTTTTTTTATGTGTGTTTTTCTTGTTTGTTTAAAGAAAAAGAACTATTGAGGAAAAACTGAAATGCAGAACTCACCCTGCTAAATGCACTGTAACCTCTCTCACCAGCTGGGCTTTACGGGAACAAGGAATAGCTTTAAAGCATAGGATCACAATGAAGCTAAGACCAACAGTAAGGTTTTTCCATGAATTTAACTCAGTTACAAGCTAGCAAAGTATACAAAAGTTCTGACATTTTCTCCTTAACTCCTTCAGCTTCCAGCTCGTAGTCAGGCTCCATCAAGAATTGCAGTTTTCTTTCTGAGTAATACAAATCTCACCCTGCCACTCCAAAAAAAGAAAATATACAAGTCTTTGATTAAGAAATGAAAAAAAGCTGAAAAAACAGCTCAAGCCTGAGGTTTGCCCAATATTAGATACTCATTTAACAAATGCGTTAGCAATATGTACAAACCTAGTCCCTACTTCCAGAATTCAGTATTGAGAAATTTAATATGTAAGCAAAACTGGTTAGAAATCTCCATCAAAATTAAATGTTGAGAAAAAGTCTGTGAAACCAAGAAACATTAATAAAATCAGCTTCCCTAGGGATAAAAGTAAAAACTCAGCAAATATCAGAAAAAAAAAAAAATACATCTATTGTATTCATAAAACACAAACTTATCTCTAACATAAAAGGAGCCAAGTCAATAGACTAAATACAGCAAGCAAACAGAAAAGCACACTTTACTGGGAATTCCTACAGGTACCCATTTGTCACCCAACCTTTGACTTTCTGCTTCAAAATGCCAATGTCTAATTTTAGCAGTGCTGCTTTGTCACACTGTACTCAAACAGCTGAACACATCTAATGCATCTATAACAACAGCTGCAGAATCCATAAACACCACAAAACAAAATACTTAAAGCCTCAATCTTACAACAGCTCTTAAGCCATCACAGAGGTAGCAATTCCAAGAAACTAATGCAACATACAATACTCACTTGTACATTAGGTTTATATTAGGAGCTCTTGAAAAATAGCTGTGCAGGTTTTACATCATGACAGTGCTTCTAAACTATCAGAAAACTTCTTCTGAAGTATCTCTCATGGCTTCAGGGAAGTGGCTCGCTACTGAATTTATATGGGCTCCCAAGACTGACTTTTAGAATAGCAAACTAACACCAAAAGCCTACTACCTAACATAATGAATGACTAAAATTTTTACTAGAATCAAGTGCAGCTGAACCAACTGGTAAGCTTCTGGATCACAAACCCTTTGACTTGCAGCAGTTCCTCCTAGAAGAAGGACGCTTCAAGTCTCAAGGACTTCAGCCATGCTTGAGAAACTCACAGCAAGCAGTACAAAATGTTCACATTATAGAGCAATACCATTTAAAAAAAAACCTCTCACCAGAATTGTAAGCTACAGGCAAGACCAGTAGCACTTAAAACCTAAGAAAGTTAATGCAAAACACTCAACAGAATATTTTTTGTTAGAGTTGTGCCTATTCATGACATGAATCATTCAAAATTGCAGGGAAAATATGCCCAGCCTCCCTTCCCTACATAGCAGTAAATACAACACAAATATGACCTTCGGTAGAAAGGAAATCATTGGCCAGATAGGAAAGATTCAGGATATACCTCTGGGAGCACAGTTCTAACTCCTGCAGAAGACTAGGCTTTGCTATTATAGCACGTATATCAAATTCTATCCATAAATTAGAATAATTTCTTGTTTGTGTAGCACCATACATACAGTTCTCATCTACTTTTTTAGATAGGGTTTAAATCTTCTCTATTGGTATAAAAATCCATGAATACTATCTGATATACAAAGAGGATTTCCCACAGTATTTATTTGCAAAAGTGCAAAAATCTGACCCGTCAGAAATAATTGACTGAAATTTACTGTGCACCTCACAAACAGCCTGCAAGAATGGGCTTTCAAAACTGTAGAACAACAGAGAAAAAGCTTAACAAATGATGCTTTCACACAGCAATCCATACTGTAAGTTCTTTGCTGCTGTGACACACAGTATGTTGATTTCTGATGTCATGCTTAAGAGAGTCCTCAGACATTCCTTTCAAGAAGTCAAATATTAGTTTCATACACAATTTCAATTATTCAGTTAAAACTGAATAAATAGACAAGCAGTCATGAAACCGCTTTAAATATTTAGGATTGCATTTTATGTGCATCTTTCTTTGTCTTCTCTTAAAGCAAGTACTGTTTACTGAAACAGACTTTATTAACAAGAGTCTCCAACTGTGTCACATAAAGAAACTGCACAGAAACTGCTGCACTGCTATAAGATGCCTGTCCAGTTCATTCATATCTGCAGCAGCACATTGCAGTCAGAGATGTAGGGATATTCACAGGCAGACCATGTGAATAACTCCCAGAGAAGCACTACAACTTCCTTCATACGTACTGGAATCCAGCACATCATCTGATGTGCTTCTGTGGTAGGACGGATAACTATCCACCCGATCTGACAGATAATACATGAAATCAATCAGGGAAACAATCAGCAAATGCATTACACAAATGCTTGCAGCTGCCAAACCCTATTTTTGTTCATCTCATGAAGCAAGTCCCAAAGACATATTTTCTTTGGCTTTGGAGTCTTTACGGATGTTTTGTTATTGTTCTTGGTTTTTAATCTTTGCAAAACTCCATTATGCTTCCCCACTTTCTACGTACTTGACATTCTTGCTAGAATGTCCCTGGTTTCTTTCTTTGATATCTGCTTTTGTCTGCAAGGAAAATTTGTTGGTAGGTGCACCCAAATTATTATTTATTTAGAAATCACTATTTCTAAATAAAATACATCTCAAGTTACAGATCAGTCTCTGATAAACCACTTATTTCTCTTTTATTTCCTCTGAGACTTGCTTCATTGCTTTCCACTGATTTTGGATTTTGTTCTCCTATTTGGATATACCAGGAATGCCAAAGATCTGGAACAGGGGAAGGGTAGAAGAAGAATAGCTGTCTTTTATTAGATAATGATATTATTTCCTAGAAAAATTGATGTGTGTCTTCAGTCATAACTAAATTAATATCAATATATACCACAGCATAAAAATGTTGACAAAGGTCAGGCTTTTAAATAGTATAGAAGCAATCAAATCTCATTAAGCAGATGTTCACACATTCATGAAAATCAACCACTCTGACTCCAGCAAATGAACATTTTGTAAGTGTACAAAATCCCAATGTGTGTTGAGGGAAACAATATGGCAAAGTTCCTTTAAAGGTATTAGATGTAAACACATTATGATTTCTGAAACTATCACTGGAAAATAGAATTGTTTTATTATAAGTTATCTCACAAGCACATGCATTCCATTGGCTGCTAGAGCTAATGATATTGTGCTAGGCAGGCAGCAGAGCTATTCAAGCCCCTGAATCTGATCTTTGAGAAAAAACAAATATTCTTCAGTAGGAATAACAAGGTGTTTTAAGCAGATTATTCTCACATACACACAGAAAAACACAGTCTTACTCTTTCTTTTTTTTTTTTTTTTTCCTGCTTTTCAAAGCATATGTCATACTTAACAAATATAGACCAAAACAAGATGACACCATTTCCCTGTTACAAACAACCCAGCTTAGATTAATCACTGCTCTTGTAAGCATGAGAACTTCCCTTGTCTATTTCTTCCAGCAGCTCACTGGAAGGTCCAACAGTATGGAATGCTTCTACTGGAACCTCCACATCTGCAATTTTGCATGGACAAATTAAAGTGACATTTAGTTAGACGCATAAAGATCAGCTCACACAAGCATTCTTAACTACAGAATACTCTGGTACTATTGCAATTACAGTACAAATAAATAACAAGATTCCTTTTGTGATATCAACTGTCTAGATGGATAATGTTTTCCACATAAGTTGGTTACCTGAAGCCTTTATTCAATAGCACTACTCGCTTGATTAATATATCAATATAAGCTTCAGTTTTATAAGAATCATTTTAATAAGAGAATTAAAGCAATATATAGTCACTTTGAAAACAGGAGGAAGTCTTTGCAGATTTTGTTACTCTTTTGTGGGTAAACCTACAGGAAGAGACGGAACAGCTCTTTCTAGAAGTGCAATATCATTGACTCTATTGGTACAGCTGACAGTTCAGTACATAACAGTAGGAAATAATTACCACACATCCAACAGACTCCCATGACCTTTAATGCTTTAACACTGTAGCTGTCAGTTCAATTGAGTTTAGCTACTTAAAAGAGTTAATTAACATTCCAATAAAGTATATCCATCTTCATGCATCCCAGCTGTACCACACAGGTGTTTGCATCTTGTAATAAATAAATGAAAGACAGTCAATAACTACATGCTACCCAGAATGCCTTGAATGGTAAGTCTAGTCACTTCAGAGCATTCCTATGCATTCCAAGGTGTTAGCAACAAACTATTTCCACATCCCAAATCTCCTCCCAGTCTATTTGATCTTTTTGGAGCAACAGCCAATGTGTTGGGCTGACAATTGTTAGTCAATGCCAACTTTGATATGCTTCTACTATTTCAATTTTCCAGTTGATTTTCTGCAGCTGCCTGCTCAGAGAAGCTTAGCAGGGGCAGTCAGGTCACAAGACAACAAGAAGTTGCCACCTATTTTTGTGAAAACTAGGTAAATTCACTGAAAGTTAGAGATTAATACAGGTGCCAAAAATTTAAGTTGTAATTACATACAACAGAGAGGCTCTTAAATACTATTTCTTTTTGGAAATACTATATGAGAAAGACAGAAAACTATTACTTCACTTGACTCCAGTGAGGCTTCAGGTAGAACAGTATTTGCTCATTGTACTTTGAAGCCAGAGGAAAAAAAGTTCAGAATGCAGAGATCATTTACAGAAGGCTAAGACTGAGCATTAGATATGGTAGAATATTTGTCCTTAGGTTACAGTATTGTGTCAGGAGTGTTTAAGTTTTTCACCAAAGACTGATGACCTATTTGATCGTCTGCCTTTTATGACAAATTCTATCAATTCAACATTATCTACAATAGTCTTGACAGTATTGTTTATTCTTACTGAACTTCAGAGGATCCTAAAGGATCACTCCTATCAAGTTAAAGCACTCATTCAAAATTTGCATCAAGCACTGCAGAATAATACTTCATTTCTCTTTATGCAAAGCCCCATAATAATAAAAGCTTATAAAGATTAGTGAAGGTTTTTTTCATTGTTGAATTTTGGAAGTGATGCAGTATAAGGCACATGCTGAAATGAAAACAGGCATGCTTAATACTGAGAAAGAAATTTGTTGATTCTTTTTTAGGAAAGGTTTCTTGGCTTTGCAGAGCAAAGAGAGCAACACTGCACAAAATGCCTCTGTTGTGAAGCACAGGCCATGATGCTCGGCAGTTCTTTTCAGCTCCTTCACAGTGATCCTTTAGTCAGAAAGTATCTTCCTGGATCAGCTTCTACAGGTGAGTAATTCCCTCCTTGCTGCATAGGAAGGTTAAACTGTAGCTTTAGGATTCCAGAATAGAGATTTTAAGCATTCACAAAGCGAGTTATGTACTGCTTAAGTTATTAATGGGATCTAGTCCCGCAAAACTGTTATATCCTCACAAACATTCTTCATTTTAATAAATATATATACAAGGCAATTGAAGTGTTGAATTATTTGTAATAGGAAAAATGTCTTGCTCTCCCACAGCCCCCCCAAAAGAATAGTAATATATCTTGTGCCAACACAGGAGAGCCTTTAAACTACAGGAAAGATTAGCATCTCTCTCCTGAGATAGACGGCCTCATCACAACCAATTTGTCATAATGATAGTCTAATTAAATGCATTATTCTTCAGCAAAGAAGTGAACGCTTGACATGCTTGAGTTAGACATACAAGTCTTCCCCTCTTCTTCAATCTATACCTTTTCTTGTAATGGCAGGCCCTCAGGGAAGGCTGTGGGCCTTCATTTACAATGAAATCAGTGAATATAAGAGTAATTTTTTTAAACCATTTTCTGTAATGGCTGGATGAATAAACCCCATGTGTTCAACAGGGATCATGCTTCAGGGTAAACACTGAAGTTAGCTTTGACTGGTTCTTTTAATCAAAACAAATTCTGTTATTCTAAATCAAGCAAAATGAAAGAGCCAATGCCTCAAGGTAAATTTATAATAAAGCCATGAGATGTCAAGTTGACCTGAAAGGTAGAAGCTATTATCTGGCTATTGTCTTCAGTAAACACGAGATGTAATGTACAATTTTTCATCAAAGTCACGAAAAGGACAGTTCTTATTCTGAGCAGCATTTGAATCAATTGGGGAGCAATTCCATTTAATTTTTGAGTATTTTGTAATAATCTACAGGAATACAGTTACAGGCCTGCAGAATTTTCATGTGTGCTCTGCAGATTGACAGAAAATCAAGTTGCTGTTACAAAGAAAATGTGCAGGCTTATGTACTAAGTCTTCTTGTGATAAAATCTGGACAATATTATCTTTTCCAGCATTTCACTGTTTGAAACACAGAGTAGGGCAGAAAGGACCTTTTAACACTTCACACTTTATATTGGGTTAGTTAACATTCTTCTTTTTTTCGCCCTTAGGTTAGTCGTACTACACGGGATTTTTGGCACTGCTATGAATTCCTTTCTATTTCCAACCACAGCGAAGCATGAGACCTTGGATCCATTTATTTTATTCTGGAATTAGGATTGAGAAAATTCTCAGGAAGAATTCATAAATCATCTCACTAGTGCAATGCAACACTACTCCATCTGTTCTGTTTCACGTATTATCACTTCTTCTTGGACAAAATATCACACAGGTATTTTTTTGTTGCTACAGATACCAGTCACCATTTCTAGGTACTCAACATACAACATACTAAACAAGCCTTCTTGCTCAGTGTTTGCAGCACTCAGAGTTGTGATATCTCACTGGTGATGGGTTGTAATTATATGCCTTGTTAAAATCATGGAGAGTAAGCACTGGGGACTAAGTCAATATGCCTTCCTTTAGAGGGAAAACAGAAAAATGTTCTTTCTTCTATAAGTTACCAGTGGGAATCCTAAATCCAAGAGATGATCAACTGACCTCCAGAATTGGTCATTCATTTTTGAAGGCAGCAATTGCACATTTGTCTTCACAAATCACTGCTCATAAAATGATCACCTAAATATTAGAGGAGGTAAAAGAAGCAACCTGACTCACTTAATTGAACTTCTACTTACACTATCCAATTGCTTTTTTCTTATTCTCGTTTGAACAATTTTGTTCATTTTTATGCAACAAAGGATTACAACCTTTTATGCAACAAAGGATTACCATTATGCAACATATCAGACTACTTAAAACCTTCTACAAACTTTGAGAATAAAAACTGAAAAAGGTTAATGACAAATGTCTTGAGCTGGCATAAAAAGTAATTGAAGTATTCATCAGATTATCTCTGATTATATTATTATATAATATAATCATATTATCTCTGATCTATATTATAGTCTGAGAGACTATCTCTCAGCATCAAACAGTAAATATCAGAATTCTGTGGGTTCAACACCAGAACTCAGGACATGCCAGAGCATAATTTCTTATCCATGCTTGGTAGAGCCTCGATTTCATTCAAAACTTGTCCCAGTCAAGCTACTTTTTTTTTTTTTTTTTTTTTTTTTTTGTATATTTAACATTAATAAGGGAGGAATACTAAATGTGGATGTGTATCAGTTTAGTAAAAAGCAGAAAACAGCAAATAAACATATTCTTAATAGGAGCTCATTCCTAGAAGGTGCTACATCACTTTTTCCTCAAACTCAGAAGGAAATCAAACATGCAGTTAAATTGAAATCCCTGTTTCACAAATCACACGCTTAACTGTAAGTACACACTTACATGCTTTATTGCTCTGGGTCCAGACTGCTCAGCATTTGGCTGAAGCAAACCCTGTTGTCCTATTACTACAGAACAGCTGAAGACCTTCAACATTACAAGCTTAATCAATTTGAAAGAAAATAGAAAATTTAAAGCTAAATAATGAGAGGGAAAAAAAAAAAAAGAAAAAAAAAAAAAGGAAAACCATTTCCAAATTGCTTATAATCTGTATATAGAGGCCTAAATCTGCTCAAACTATATACTCATTTTCTAACTCACAAAAGATCATGTTTTGGCCTCTGTGCTAAAATGAGAATCCCACTAGCCAACACATCTTTTCTTAACAGTATAGTTAATGTCCAAGGCAGTGAGTTCTTCTTTAGCATACTATATTTGTACCTCTGCCTGCCAAGTCTCTGCACTATCAGCATTTAACTCATTATTTGTCAGTTCCATGGAGAAATAAAGAGCCTTTCCAACCCAGTTTAAAACCAGTTCCAATTCTCAAGCAATTTTTAGACTCAGACTTTTCACTCCCAATGTGCGTATGGCCTTTTAGTACAGATAAAACATCAAAAAAGGAACAGGCAACTCTGTGTCTCTTGCTGGCACATCTTCCCCATATGTACCATAAAAAGCACATCATAGATTCTGCAGATTAAGTCTTCACACAGAAGTATATGATTATTAAAAAATAATTTGTGTTTAAACCAAATGCACTGCAGCATTTATTAGAAGAGCAAAAATTTCAATAAACCTCATGTGTGAGAAGCTTAACCTACCTTACTGGCTAAAACATTAATTCATCATGAATTAATGGTTAAAACTCAGGGCTGGAATATATAACCATGACCAAATTAAAAGTGGGGGTGGGGGAACAGTAGGCATCTTCATAAACCAATCACCAGAATTTATAAAACATCTAAAATCTATATGATGGGATTACACACTTTTCATTATATGACATTGTTCTCTGATTTATAAGTGTAGGATTTTGAGTGGCTTTACAAGAAAAAAAATTGAAAATGAAGTCAGACAGATGTTCACTCTGAGCTTCATTTTCAGCAAAAGCAGAAATCATGAGCATTTTTCTGTTACTTCATCAGTGAGATTTGCACATTTGTACAAACTCAGACGGAAGCAGTGAGCTATACATGATAATCTGAAAGAGATGAGAGTCATAGCACTGTCTACAGGGAAGCCTAGTGAAAAGCAAACAAGAAACAGAAAAACAAACAAGAAATTTGTATGAAGGAGGAAACAAGAAAATTAACACAGTTTTATAAATTTCAAGATGTCTGTTATTCATTAATTCTCTCTGCTTTCAAGTAATTACTCGACTTTATTGGAAAACTGGCTTAGATGAAAAAGAGAAATGCCACAATATTTTCCTATCCCTTAATTATGAATCTACAACGGTTAAACAAGGCACATAGATACTACACCTTACTTACTGATGGATTTCAGATCTTCGAGGAACAGGGCCATTTCCTTAGGATTGCTTCAGATACCACAGAAATTAAGGGAATTGTGTAGCAACTTCTTAGCATTTGCAAGTCCATCGTATACATGCAATCCGTGGACAAAGGAATGTTTTACAGCAGAGCTTTGATACCTTGCATAAATTGCCACATCTTCCCTGCCAGCAGTGGTGCAAAGATGGATTGTACAAAGTCAAACTCCACAGATTAAAGCACAAGAAAATTGTAGCTTGGTAGAATGTAACTGAAAGCCGGGCTGAACCATACTGTTCTTGCAGATTTACTGTGAGTCTCAAAATACCCCCAAAACTGCAGGCTTTGAGCCCTGCAACTGCTGAAAACAATAATGGCTGTCCATGATAATTACAAGTCACTGGCTAATGGTGCTACCTAAACACACACCATACTACATGGAGAGATGGAGATATAGGTGATTAGTTAAGGTCTATCCCACACAAAAATTAGCACTCCTTAGTATGAACAGTGTTATTTCATCAATTTAAAACATTCCTGTCTGCAACAGACATGCCACATTAACAAAGGTTAAAGTGAAAGGGACCCCATTTTGCTAGGTTAAAGCAGAATTAATTAATGTGTTTAATCACATAGATGCTATTTGGCAATAGCATAAAGCTTCTCTTCTACAGGGATGGTATCAAACATACTGGCAGACTGGTAGCTCTTAAATAAATGCCAAACAATAGCAATAACTGCATGCTTCTGTCAGAGCTCATGGTTTATAAGACTTCTTTTGAGAGTCAAACTCTGTACAGTAACTCTTTTATTTTCTTACATGCACTATTAATCATCTCTTGGCATGACAGAGAAAGCAGGAAGAACTGTATTGACAGCAACTGTAAAATCAAAAGCACACCAAAAACACAGGAATAAAAGAAAAAACATGCACAATATTTATTTACATAGTTATAATAAAATCAGAGCCTAAAATCTTGTACCCTGTCTTAAATAAAAATACTACTTTCTTAAAAATGAACCTTACACTTTATCTCTTTAACTAAGAGCTTAAAAAAGGCATAAGTATTTTGGGGATTAAGTATAAAGCAGAATCTAAGAGTATTTTCAAAGAGAATTGTAGAATGTCTTTCCCATAGCACAAAGCATCTCAGTGCAAATGGACTATTTGCCAAATAAGCAGTCAAGTTCATCGAGCAACAATTCCCATAATTATCTTGCTAATTTCCCATGATGTTTACTGCAGTTACACTGAAAGTGCAGCTACTGATATTCTAATTAGACTGATTTTCAGAGGCCACAGTTTCTCTGATCTTTGTTTTTTCTTGAATTCACTGAAATTTTCATAGCACACACTTCTTAAAATCACAGTTTCAGAGCCATGAAGAACAGCTCACAAGAATAAAACACTTAATATTCCATTGTAGATTAGGCTAAACCAGCAAGATTTATTTAGAATCACAACCCAGTATATCCAGCCATTTAACCCAGAACATCTTCTAAGTTTTTACAAACCCTTAATCGCCATTTTTGTTTGACGAGATGCCTGCACTTTCAGATTTATCCTAAGCTGAAGGAAGCAAATATTCCTCTTGTCTTCCACACGCTCTCACCAGTATGTCTGCTTGGAAATTCCACATTCACTGATGCCAGGGCCCCTATACAAAATACTCCCACAAATTCTCCTTCCTCTTTTTCAGCATTATTTCTGTAAAGACAGATGTAATAGCAGGTACCCTATCTCTGAGTGCACTGTACAGCAGGTGGAGAAATGAGGATTCTTTTCAGAAAAAAATCCACATGATCATTCTAGATACAACTCCAAAAATTGCCTTTAGATTGAAAATATGTATAAGTAAATTTAGAATCCTGTTTTTTTTCTGAAAACTTCTGTATGAAACAGCAAAGATGCAGCCAGTAATAGCTAACACTTTCTAAATGCTTCTTCTGCTAGGCTACTTCCTGCAGAAGAGATGAATTGGAAATTAAGAAAAATTACATCTGCTCTTTTGTCCATTACAGCAATTAAGTAGCATTATTTTTTAGAAAAGAGATATAATATTGTTTACAAGAAGGTAAAATACAAGCAGCAGAAACAAAAAGTAGCATACTTGATTGCCTGAGACAGCATACAACCCCTTTATCTGACATACACTGCAAAATTATGTTCCATTTAAGATGAGACAAATGCCTTCTGATTTCCGAAAATCTCATACTGTGAACGTGTAACTTGAGAGTTCAGAGTGGCAATTTCATGCCTATCAACATGTAATTTTGATCTAAAATAATGTAAAAAAATCACTTTTCTCACTTTTCCAGCACACACAGAAGTTTAATAAGCTAGATGTTGTAGACCAGTATCTTCCAATTTGAGGGGAATAAAGTTTTTCATGACACATATTACACAATTTACACAAGAATGGTAACAACAGCACATATGACTAGCTATAGATACGCTAGGAAGAAAAAGATGCATTATTTTTAGGAGTCAGAAGGAATGCATGATTGCACTGTTTAAACCATTACCCCGTTCTAGAACTTGCCAAGCCAAGAATGCAACTCCAGCCACTTCAAAAGCACTGATCTCCAAGGAATCATTTCAGTGACTTGTTGAAGAGCTCTTAAGATGGAGTGATGCCTCAGGTAGTTTCTTTCTCCAAGCACAGTTATGCTTAATACCAAAATGAACACACAGGTTCTGCTGGTGCCTGGCTTCTACCAATACCATATGGATTGAAAAGAAACGGGAGAGTGAAGTTGGGCCATCATCACTACTTGTGGTTTCATATGACCCTGCTGGACTAAGCTGGTTCTGAAGTTGACTGTTTTATGAAAATCACTTGCCAGAGTTTTCCTTTTTCAGAAGCATAATTTGTATCAGAGCTGGCATGCAGCAGCCAATGTTATTTCCAATCAGAACTCTACCAAATTCTTCATCTGCTAATGGGGGACATATTCTTTGTAACTAATTATCTGCTGCTTTCCAGCCATGGTCCTCTCTGAAACTCATTATAAAACTTCCCTGGTTCTTAAGAACTAAAAAATTACTTCCAGAACTTTAGTGATTCATAATAGAGGTACAGTACTTAAAGGAGGATACAGAAAAATACCATGTAACCACAACACTCAAATACTGAAGAACTTCATGGTATATTGGAAGTCCAAGGGATTCAGCATAAATTCCTCCTAAATTGTTCAGATAAATCTGATGCTAGCTTATCCTGTGCTACTGCTTATTTAATTCTTTCCTATTTTTTTTTTTTTCTCTCTCTCTCAAGGTTTGCAAAAGTGCAGAGAAATCTATCTTTTTCTAATGCTGTTTATAAAAGTCACCAGTAACTAATAAGATGAACTTACAGTCAAGGTATTAGCCTTTTGAGTCATTTCAGGTTTGAATAAATTTAAGCTTCAAGAGGCATTACAACAAATCCCACCAAATATGAATGCTTAGGCCAACTAATTCTGTGTACTGTAAGACAGATTGAATAATTTGCCAACAGAAGCTATATAAGTTATTTAAACAATTTATATCTAATGGCCACGCAACAGACTACAACCTTAAAATGTGGAACAATATCCTATCTTTAGTGTAAAAAAAGCAGCTGAACTTACTACTGGGAAATTAAAGAAAAAAGAAATAAAAAGGTGTGTTTCTCTACTATGAGCTAACTAAGTTATCTACTACTTAGAATCACGAAGTCATAATAGATTTAATATCTCTACTTCATGATGAGACAAATGAGGTAGGGTCAACCTAAGGTAAGGAAGAAGAGTCAACGTAGCTTCCTGATACAATTTGGTCTTTGTTCCACTTAGAACATTGAGATAAAAATAATGAGTCCTTTATCTCGCTGTAAAAGTTCTAAGACTTTGGAGAGAGCAGAGGAGTAAAAATTTACCCATGAGATGAGGTGGTTCAGTTGCACCAGTTTTTTCAACACTAAGAAAATAAACCTTTTCCTCAAGTATTTCATTAAGCCTCTGTCCTAATGAAGACAGAAATGTTACTACTTAGAGTAACAGATACTGATAGAGACTCTTTTCTCCATGCAGTATTTGTTAGTATGAGTTAATTTTCTTCATCTGTTCTTTCTTCCTGTTACTAATTATGTCTTTCCTAAGGAACCCTTCTGGTAGGACAAGTACTTCGAAAGCATCCCAACAATTTGCTATCCTTTTTGTTAGGAATTTCAGCACATCAAGACTACACTTCAGAGATGATTGTTTGAAGTGGTGCCACCAAAGATGTTACAATTCCCTAACTATCAATACAACAAGTTTTGTCCTGTCTAACTACAGAATATTTTTTCAACACAATTCTGTTCTGTATTTAATACCTTCAAAAGCAAATGCTGAAAATGTACAGAAATCACATTATTCTAAATAATTATTTTAAAGAATGCTGCAAGTCTTATGCTCAGCAATCAAATTCCATGCAGGAATGGAGTGGCTTAGACATATACTATAGGAAACAGGTATCAAGCGTTCAACTACCCTTCTAATCATTTACAATAGGCTTCTCCATCTAAGCTAAACAATAAGCCTCGAAAAAAAATACTTGTTTAAAGTGATAAAATTCTGTGTTTCAGTTACTAAATGCAGCACCAGCACTGATCAGGCACCACATACTCTGTGCAGTGATATACCTTTTCAGAATACAAGCTACCATGCTGACATCAACACTATAAGCTGACCAGGTGAATTTTTAGGGAACAAACAAAGAGCAAATAGATCTCTCACCTTCCTCGCTCCTCAGGAATCACAGTGAGCACTGATTTAGGGACAGTCTTTTGAAGGTGTCACTTTTTTATCAGGAGTCTGGGGATAATATCAATGCTCATTACAGAGTAAAAGTGCCAGATGTATACCTGGGTTGAACTCACAGACAGAAAATAAAGGGGGTATATAAAGTAGGTAAGGAGAAATCTTGATAATTAAAATTATCAGACTTAGTGAAAGAAGTTTGAAGAACAAAATAGACTAAAACAAAATGCACAAAGAAAATGTATGCTCCCTTACTTATCAGAAATCAATGTTATTTTCCAGTGATATACCTCCTATATTTGGAATGCAAGCTGAAATAATCTTTATCAAGTTATGCGAATCATAGTTAAACTTATTTATTAAGGAACACAAAACCAGCAGGAATTATTTCAGATCATTACACTGGCCTGAATATGCACATCATGTAGACTCATTTATACCCACACATCTGTAAGTACCATTCACATACACTAGTAGTTGATCACTGAGGACTTCCATTTGAACACGTGTCCCTACAGACAAAGACCAACCTCTGGTAACTATTTAATAGCTAAAGTTATATATTACTTTAGCCAATAAATAAATTCTTCTTTTACAGAGATATTATCACTGAACTTATCATTAGAACAACTCTGAATTAATACTGGAAACTTAAATACATAACCATTTCAAAGCATCTGAGTTCATTATTTTTCTGCTGATTGACTTAAGAGGACTTCTTATTCACTGGTGAAATTGAAAAACGTATCAGTTTAATCTGTTTGTTGTTAAATTAATAAATGCATTCCTTACTGAATGAATCCATCTCCAGCAAACATTACAAGATAATATTACAAAATATATTCCTTGCAGGAGAACTAGATATTTTAGTAAGCCTCTTCACAAACTCCATAACAACAAAATGGAAGGCAGAATTTTTGCCATTTGGGCATCTTTATTTTGCCAAAAGGTTCTGGTCATTACAATTAATATTTTTTAGGCTTTGAATTCTTCACATACACCATATTTTTTTCCTATTCCTACTTTACCTGGTGTTTTGTATTTTTTTTTTCAGTGATGGCATCTGCTGCTAAAAAGTACATTACACATGGAGTGTAGTGTTGCAACCACTATTTCCCTAGTTACAGAACAGAAGAGGTCCATTAAAGCCTTCATAATTTCAATCTGATGAAAGTCTAAGCAGATAACACTTCAGTATAATTGAAACTATATGGTCTGTTACCATCAATAAATCAGCTAACAATCTGTGCTGAAAGATCACTCATATTAGTATCTCTCCTATAGTTGAAGCTTCTGAAAGTATCTTGAATTAAAAAAATTAAAAAAAAAACCTCAGCAATTTTCAGCAATAATCAGAAGAAAATGTTAAAATTCTACTTCTTGGGTGCAAGTAGTGAAAGGCAGCTCTGTAAAATCAATTAAAAAATGCTTTCTCATTCACCATTTAGAAACAATGACTTATTCCCAAAAAGCACTGCCATGAGGGCATGAAAACCACAGTTTTGAAAGGAATAATTATGAAATACTATACCAATTTAAGTATAATGACATAAAAAAGATCAACAGACAAAACCTCAATGAAACTTAAAATGGCATTAAAAAACTCCAGGATATCTGACAAACGCCTTCCTGACAGTATGATCATCATCCACTGAATATTTTTCCAACCCAATCTTCAGATAGAAAAGAGGCTGACAGCTCTCTCATGTTTTGCTCAGCCATTTTTTTCAATAAATGTCGTCATATAACAAGTACAGCCTGGTCAAAATTAATAATGTCTTCTCTTTTAATGTAAGTAAAACCAAAATTTTTCAGTCATTTCCTGTAAGAAGAGAATACTTCAACTTCTGAGAAATTTTTTACCTAAATAAGTGTATATGCATATATCTGTACACCTTAGTGTGTTCAGTTTATTTATTAAAACTGTCTGAAAAAAAATGTAAAGAATTAATAACCCTAATAATAAAAGAGATGATTTATTTATTCTCTCACTTTGTAGCAGAGCCTGCAGTTTAGGCCAGCTTTTTTAAATTCCAGTCAAGAACTAACTGTTCTTGTCAAAAGTGTAGGAAAATAAGTAAATGCTTTTTTTTGCCAAGACAATTTCTCATTGTACTTATAATATGCAAAAATATGAGGAAGATTCTCTTTTAAAAAAGTTATAATTTTGTGGGAGACAAGTTCTGGCCAAAAAAAAAAAAAAGGAATGAATCTCCTTTAAAAGGGCAGAAGGAAACAAAGACAGCAGAAACTTTGATGAAAACTCATCCACTGAAAATGCAGTATTAATCAGGTCTAAAAATATAAAGTTACCAAAAATGTTCTGCATAAACTAGGTGAGAATTTCAAATAAGTATGGTACAAGGAATGAAAGAGTAAGAACCCTAGAAGGGATGCTTGAATTTAATTTGTATGGCTTTGATGAGAAACTTACCAGCAGACCGGTAATAATTCTATTTCACTCTAAGGATATTTGTTTGCAAATTGACAGAAAAAAAAAAAAAAAAAAAAGGAGATGAATATGGATTTGTCAGACCACTTTTTATTGATATTTCTCTCTGAAAAATATCCTTATCTGCTGAGCAAGGACTGCTGACTTAAGCATTTTGGGGAAAAAAATGATTAAAAGAAAATTAATCTATTAAGTGATTCAAAATCATCTCAGATTGTATGTCTGTACTCAGAATTCAAGTGGCACATCGTCCAAATCTATGGAGACTCATCTCTAATAAAATACTACAGATACAAATAACACAAAATGAAAGCACAGAAACGTTTCTTCATCTTTTAGTTTAATATTTAGAAAACCACACTCTTAAATGGTGGATAAAAATCTTCAGAAGCCAAGAGTTTCACTCCAACTTCACAAAACAGATCTAATGATCAGTTGTTTAAAATGACATTTTAGAATTCTTTTTCAAATGACAGTACTAAGAGTAATTTAGTCAAATTGGAAAGTCAAAATGTTTGATATCAGACCTCCTACGAAAAATTTTATAGAATGAGTTACCTGGGATCTCAGGTAAAGAAATAACAAAAACATGATTCTTCAACAAGTCCTTTTGAGCTTCCTAACCAATCAACATTCACTAGCATTTCTCATCATTTTCTATGAAAATGTAATTACAAAATTGTCAGTTGTTCTGATAAACTTTACTCCGTTAATGAGCCTGATTATTTCCTCTGTAGAGATGGGAAGAATATTACCACATGGACTGTAAGCTGTTATTAACACATTCCCAGTGACTGTTTTTATTTTCTGACTCACCTGTCAGAGCTCATCTGTAAAATTCTGTACAATTTACACAGACAAAATGAAATCAGCAACTTCCCTTTGTTAAGTGTCTTGTGCTTTAAACTATATTCATAAGTAAGTCCATTGAAATTAATGTTATAAAGTAATTTTAAATTGTACAAAGGAAGAATATAATAAGCATCTGATTCTTCACCGTTTTATTTGCGCTTCCAAATGGAATAGGTGAGTCCTGAGATCAATCTATTTAAAAGGAAATACAATGTATTTCTATCACAGACATGCCACTATAGACTTAATCAGCCAAAAGTCCAAATAGTTGCATAAATGCATAATAGAACTCAAGAAACTAAGTTTTGAGATCAATTCACAGTACTGATTTGTCAAAAAATAATAAGAAAAAAAAGGATCAAAAATGTTTCGGGAATTCTTTGTTTCATTATATCTAGTTATCTCATATTTAACCACAGATTCACCTATTCTCATTTAAGTAGTCTGTCAAAAATACAGTGGAGAAAGATGGGTGACCAATAAGCACAGGCTAAGACATCTACTGCAGTGGAATTACTATGACTTAGTTTCTTTACATATCGAGAACAAAATATATCTAAACAAATTGTATTTGCTGAATTGAAATGCTTCAGCCAGTCTGAAAACAAACTGTAGAAGCAGTAATTTAACCTTTCACCTCAAGTCAGAACTACTGAAATTCAGAAATTGGTGCTATTATCCTCAGTCATAATATACCCTAGTATATTCTGACCAATAAATATTAGGCAGAAGTATGAACTACATGACATGATGCTTGATACTGAACAATAGAGGTGCTAGGCCAAAACAAAACAAATGGAGCTTGTGGATAGATGCTATACAGATAAATCAGATATTGTATCCTAGAGGAAAAGGATATTATAGAGAAATAACTGCTGTTTCATCATTTGGAAGGGAAAATATTCTGTGTGTTAGATTAGAAATTTAACTCCTGAAACTCTGGTCCAGCAAACAACATTAACCTTGCAAACGCTAACTAGAGAAGCTTTTACACAAGTACACTTACATTCTTTACTACAGTGAGCCAATTCAGTCAATCCAGAAGTTTCTTCTGAGTGAAAAATTCAAATTCACAGAACCACTTCGTGCCACTGCCTGACCTGAGACTGAATTCATTGCAATGCACAATGTTTGCGCAGACATTTACATTTAGTATACAATGAGTGTGAAAACTTCTGGCATATCCATCTGTTAAGGAGCTCTCAGAGTTGACACACAGTAAAGAGTACAGAGTACTTAATAGTAATACACTGGTAAGAGCATCCTTACGTCACTGCCTTACCAAATAGTATAAGTGCCTATCACAACCTTTGAAGGCACAGAACTCTTTACTTACAGCTGCACCTCACTCAAGTAACTCATTCCCAAGATCTCTTGAAGCCTGTGATAACCTTGCCCAGTTGAAGTCTAAGAGCAACCAGCTCATGATTAGTTTCTCAATTTCTTGTGCCCAGATGACAGCTTAAATTTACAGATACTGCAAATAAACATTAATTTCAGAGAGCTCCAGAATGATCTACAGTACCAGCTCATCTCACAGAGCCATCAAGGAGGCTTTGTGCATCCAGAAATCAGTATCCCATTGCTGATTATCTCACTTTTGGAATGTCTGTACATGAATGGAAGAAATAAAGATATTTATCAAACACAAGACACTTACGAACTGAAGGAGAAAAGGACTGAAAGGATAACCAAACAAAGATGAAGACACCAATTTCCCTGATTTGATATTCCCTAACTTTTGTCACACATGTACACACAGTGTCTTATAAGTTCTGGCAATGTTTTTTCTTTTTTTCATACAAAAGTTTAAATTTGCATTCTGAAATAGTGATAGCATATATTTATGTCACAATTCCACTTATCTATGAGATACTTATCTTGCTGTTTCTCAGAAATAAGCTTCAGCATCATCAGATTGCAAAAGAGCAGCCACAAAAGCTGGGATTATGCTACCTGGCATATTCCCTACAATTCCTTTGTCACAGCAATTCTAAAGATCTGAACATTATCTGAAAAAGCCGAGATGATGTTTGACAAGTAAAGTGGGATTCAAAACTATAAGAGATGCCAAACAATCAAGTATCTAGGGGCTAGTCTTGGAACGATTTCTTTTTGATATTTTCTCAACCTCTTATAAGGAAACTGCCTTTGATAATTTGGATGACTGGCTCAAAACCTTACGAAATCAAAGTCAGGTTTCACAACATCAAATTTTAATTTAGGCAGAAATGCCCCCCTCAGAGTTGAAATGCTCTTGGTTACATGGTTAGCCTTAATCTTGAATGTTCCCTTGATTCAACATATTATTTCATCTCGACCTTTTGCTGAGAGATAAAAATAAAAGCTGACAATTATAATTATGTACAACTGATGATAAAAGTAGACTCTAACAGCCTGCTCTACATTAAAAACATTCCACCCATTTTGACCAATTTGCTTTCTGCAACTTGAAAGGTGAAGGAGAGGAAAGATTAAAAATTAACATAGTAAAGCAAAGTATCTCAACTGTCACACTCCAAACAAACAAAAAAAAAAGGATAACATGCTTCTAAAACATGTTTTCATTGTTTCTCTCTGAGTAAGGCAAATGTTTATAATGTTCTGCTTCATGAGGACATAAAGGGGAGAATTTTTGCTAACTTCAGCACTGCAACAGGCTACTCATGTTTATATAGAAGACCACAATATCTGTATTGTTTCGGAGAGAGAGAAAAATGTGACGACAGACAGACCTGACAAGAGAAGACAAGAAGTCTGAGAAGTCTGAGATGCTGGAAACTGAATATTGAGGTTAAAATGGGTTCATCTGCAATCAGAAAGATGCTGCTTCAAATACCTTTCTGCCTTTGCTAAAGCACTTTTTAACAATTCCTTGTTGTTACTTTGTTGGCTTTTTTGTTTTGTTTTGATTTGATTCTTAACAATTGAATTTCAGTTTTAAAGATGTAGAAATATCTAAGCCACTTGATATACCATGGGAGGGTGACGAGGATCACTAAAGCCTTGCTGTTCATGTTAATAAGATAGTAATGCAATTTACTTGAGTACTGATCAATGCTAAGCAGTCAGAGAAGTTCATGTATTATGTATTTGTAAAGAATCTGTGCTTTTTAGTGGAAAGTCACAAGGTTAAACAACTGGTAGACAGTGGATCCCTTGAGCCCAATTTCTGTTACAGTGCTTCCTATCCACATAATGAAGAAACAATAGCAAAATAAAGCATTGTTTGGAACACATAATGAACTGCTGTCATAAACTTCAACCTTCAAAAGTCATTATATTTTACAGTTTGATACAGCAGACAATTACTGGGCTTCCATTTGGCTGGCTACATCAAGCCATGTACACTATTTTTTACCATGTCTCAGTAATTATTGATAGAACAATCTTCATGGATTGCTCTCTTAATGCCAGTGCATTAGCAATTGAAACTGTTTGTTACATACTTCCTGTCAGGTATACTGCAGTGCTATAAAATCTGCCTCTACTTTATCATGGTTAAGAATTACTTTAGGAAATATCCAAAATATTAAACATTCAATTTTTTTCTTCTTCCTGGCACTGTTTTCTGTGGTTCAATTCTTTTGCTACAAATAATCCTGTGCTACTAATACCAAACAATGCCTTATAGTTTACGGTGATTCACAAGAAAGTATTGTTTGATTCTTAACTAAAATAAGAGCCTTTCTTACTAAAAATAAAAATATTTCTGCTTTTTCTGTACAGCATTTTGCTGGAAGTTACTTGTAAGGGCATTCTTAAATGATAAGATCAATAGGAAATAGTAATAATTAATACTGAAATTCAATTGATAAAAACATGCATTTACTACTGTTTTCATGGCACATAGAGGAATTCATTATGGTAACAAATGGCTCCTCTTGAAGTTAAAGGACAGGTATGTTGATCATCATACTTCAAAACTTTTTTGTCTTTGATCCTGTAATGTTCAAGAACAGAACCTGAAACAAGTTGCCCAGCATTTATGGGATCACCATGCTCAGAAGCATTTGTAAATGACTGGAAAAGTTCCCGAGTAATCTAATGAAACATCAAAGTTTGCTCAGCTTTGAGTGGAGTCTGAACTACAAGATATCCAAAGATTCTTCATTGCCTCGATCCTTCTGTAGCTCTTTGATGATAACTGGATAAGTGGATAACTGGATAAACTCTTCACTAACAATTCTATTCACATGAAGAAAACCAATGAAAAACAGTTTAAGAGCAGCTCTAGAAGGAATCAGCCTCTAAAAAAACCCCTCAAAATTACGAATACTAACAACAGCTTCTAGAACAGAAAGATGGAGTTTGTATGATGCCATAAAACACTTACCAAGATCTTTAGAGGCACTAACGCCACTATTTATATGTCAACATTTCTTGCAAAGGTTACTTAACATCTCCTTAGATTAGTATGTTCTTCAGAATCAAATTAAAATTTATGATTGGAAATTTGAATAATTTATAGTTATCACGTTAGGGTAATTCAGAGTTTCAATTCAGTGGAATGAATATGTACCTCAAGATCAAATACATAATATATAGATATGGAATTAATTGCATCTAGAAAGAAAGACAAGAAACAGAGTTACACGAAGAGGAAAGAAGTTTGTGTTTTTCTGAACATAGCCAAGTTTTTCACAGGGTAAGGAGAAAACACTTCAAGAATGGGTCACAAATGAAGAATAACCAAATGGTCACAAAATACTTCACCCTTCTATTTTGAAGTTTATAAGAAATGAAAAAGTGATAAGAGGGCCTTACAATATATACGCGGCTATTTCCTAGAATTCTTTGCGGAACTCCTGTTTTTGAACAATAGCTGAAAATCGAAATATGGAGCTGCAGTAACTTTTAATAAAGAACTTCTATAGGAGCAAAAAAAAAAAAAAATCAGGTTAAATACAGTTTTGGCCCTCTTTTCATATATTTTTTTATTGCATATGTATGCCAGACAATCATTTAAAACCTTTGTCCCAAAGATAACAGAAGTATAGACTGACAAAGCATAGATTGATGCCTCCTCCTTCTGAGGATATGCAGAATGGTATTCTTTTTACATTCATTTCATTTTTTAAAATCCAAAATAGTATATTTCTCCTATCAGTTCTGACAATAACTGTCTTAATAGTTGCTAAGGTGGTAGGAAAAGTGATTCCACTTGACATTTTTAAATGCTTTCCCTCTTTGCTTTGTTTTGCTGTGTTTTGCTTTTTTTAATTTTACTTTATCTAACTTTCAAACACGTTAAAACTAAAAATGAAATAGGAATGATGCTCAAAGTACTAAGAACTAGCAATTTTCTCTCTGCATCATTTTTTATAATTTTAATAACCAAAAAACTGATGCCTTTTTGAAGCTCAGCTATAAAAGATTTGATAGTTTAGTTGCTTTGTTTGTTATATAGCATTGATTTCAGGCTTCAAACGCCAATACAAACAAATTTGCATCCCAATTAGCTGGCATTTATCGGTTTGTTTCCTGGGGCAGTACACTACCCACACAGCAGACACCAGTAAAACTATCTGAAAGCAGCAATATGCATTTTTAAGTAATTAACTTGAAGGAAAAAAACCCACAACATATAGCAATGTTACAGTCTTAATCTTCCACTGATTTCTTGTGTGCCAAATAGAACCTGGTCCTGATTTTAAATTTTAATTTTCCTAATAAAGAGATCAATAGGGAGAACAAAAAATAAAATAAAATATATAAAGCAACAATGTAATCTGCAGGAAAGAAGAGACTTGCAATTTAAGTAAGCATTTTGACTAGAATAGAATATAGGATAACTTGTTTTTTGATGGCTGAAAATATTGATTATTGATTACCTTGATTATCAGTTAAAAGGAGAAAAGGCAAATATGACTGCACTTTTCACTGTCAAAACAAAGAGCATTTGGAAACCAGAACTCAGGTAGCCAAAAAACACTGCATCTCTATCCTTTGAAGTAGGACAAGGCAGGGGCAGTTGCTCTTAAATCTCAGGTAATTATCTAAAGACTCTTCCCCTTCTTTTCTCTTCCCTTGAGCTAAAACAATAAAAACTTTTAAATGCATACGTAAATAAATAATTTAACTAAATCACTTTGATCACCAGAAACTGTTAGTTAACATTAGAATGTTTCAACTGAGAGAGATTCGGAGAGATTAATTTGTCTTCCACTGTGCACAACAGCTACTCAAAATCCTCTAAAGACCAGGCTGTGTTGTAATGAAGCATATTTACAGCTTTCTCTATATTTTATTTAGCAAGTAAATAGTCTGGCATTTTCAAACTAAAGGAATTTTCTTCTTTTCGTGGACATCTTTCCAAACAGAGAACATTACTCTACGCTGCTGTAAAGCAGTGCACTCTGTTCACAAGCCAAAAATCACTTGGGAAATTGTCTTGGGTCCTAAGAGTTTTGTATTCCATTTTATTATGCATGGACATTAAATTTTCCGTCAAACAACACACTTAGATTCTGAAGACCATCATGATATCTTGCTGACCACAAGCATTATTACCATTTTGTTTTCCAGAGACACATCTAAGCTAAATTTTCTCACTAAAAGACACTTCTTCCATACCTGAAAATCTCATTAATAAATGCCTATGAAATTTCTAAGAGGATACACATCATTATTTTTTAAATACTTCAGAGTAAAGTGTTAATGATTGTTAAGTATTATTCAGGTTTCCATAACCTCTTCATACACATAATACCCTTTGGTGGACAGCTTGATTTTGAGCAGAAAAACCTTAACATTAACCTTAACCTTGGTCAAAAGTAAACTGAAAACAAAAGTAGCTTATGCAATATCCAAAAGTAGACATTACTGGTGCTCATAGTACAGAGAAAAAAAAAAAAACAACTTTCAAACTAGGACTTATCTCTAAGGCTTCTCTCTTCCTCTATCCAGCTGACTTACTTATTATAGATGATTTCCCGATAAAATCTCCTCAGAGATTCTGACTTCCTCAGGTTTCTTTAGCTAGAGAAGCCTATTTCAAAGCGGAGCATGTTTGCTTTTATAGATAATCTCCATTTTGAGTTCCTCACTGAGAGGAACAGATTTAACACATTCCTCCCATCCAAGGACGTTATCTTACCTCAGATATGTTTATTTCTCATTTATTTACATAAATTATGAAATGTATCAAAATTTTACGTATCTTATTACTTCACTGAGATGTAAAGACTGTTTTCCTTGACCAGGCAAGCTTTCTTTACATGAATGACCAGTAAGAAGTTACATAGTAAGATCTTCTCCTCTACTCACCCGATAAACAAAAACCTGCAGATAGACAGAATCTGCAAGTAACGGATAGGAAAAACTGTGTGTATCTACTACACTTCAATTTTTAATCAATCCACACATAGAATCCTTTGTAAAAACTCTAACAAAGATTAAGTATATTTTATGCCATGTGGATACTGAAACTAGATATGGAAATGAGAATTCACTTTAAAGACTCAGTTTCAGAATATGACTCTCTTCGAGGATACTGTAATATCATCAGAAACCTTCAGTGAAAATGCACACTTTCATGTCTTTAAAGTCAACAGATGCCATCAACTCCGAGATGCAACTCCCTGCATCCCTTCCAAAATCTAAATCTCCAACCTACTGTGACAATGTAAAAAGGTATCAGGTTTTAGGCTATCTATGTACAGTCATGTTATCCCAGTCTTTCATATGAATTTTTAATACTTTTCTTTTAAAAAGTAGACATTTATGTGATATTTGGATTTTTAGAACTACAAAATTGCACATTCTACAAATATTGACCAGAAGCTGTTTTTTCAGTCTTCCTGTCAAGGTCACTTCTTTCACACAGTACATGGATTAATGCATGAGTGATGAAGTATCTTAGCATAATTCCTACGGAGTAACGTACAGCCTTAAGAATTATTCCTTGTTTTTTGGAAATGACTAGCAGTCTTGTGGACAGAACTAAAGGCAGCATGGCACTGCTTTCATTCAAGTATTTTACAAACTCCTGACTTCCTATTTTAGCCTAACAAGTTTCTATTCCCCAGGATGTAACTACTAGAAAGTGGAAGAAGCTCATGAATCGAAGATATAACAATTGTGATTTTTATAATTAAGGATAAAATTTTAAACATGGTTCTGATTCAAAGGAAAAAGAAAATGAAGAACAGGCTAAAAAGATTTTTCAGAGGTAAGACTTTCATAAGTCTTTACACCAGTGTACAGTAAATGTATTCTGAAGATGTATTATGTATTAGGTTTCAAATATGGAACTCTATTTATAATTATCTCATTAAAAAGGGGTTTTTAGATATACAATATCCAACCAGTAGCAGGTTAAGATCTATTCTTATTACTATCACAAAAATAGGTTTTAAAAATAAAATAACTGGTCACAATGACTTTTTGAGGCATTAAAAGCTAAGCAGAAAATAAGCAAAAACTTGACAATGTGCTGTTATGTTAAATAGCACTTCAATTAAATTAAGGTGAGAAAACAACATTTACATTTTTGGCCATGCTGTATACTTAAGATATCAGATAGCTTTATGCTTCCAGAAGTGAGAAATACAGTAAGAAATGTTCTGGTTTTTTTTTTTTTGGTTTTTTTTTTTTTTGTTTTGTTTTGTTTTTGTTTTTTTTCCCTTTACTTCATATACTGAGCTTTGCTACTTTAAACTAGAAACAGCACTGCAGTGGATAATTTCTATTTCTTTAATCTGCATGCTGAGAAATCACATATAGTGAAAAAATGTTATAGAACATAATTTTTATTGTAAAAAAAAAAAATCAAATTACATAAAGGAACCTGAATATCTGAATATCAAAGGCATCTAAGTATCAAAGGGTACTCAGAAAGGAAAATCCAAACCTCGAGCATTCATGTTTATCTGGATGTGAGACAGCCCTGTTTAACAGCACAGTTCTGAGCCTGTGCTCTTGTGTTTTGCTATGGGGAAGGTCTAGAGCCTGGATGCTCAAAGAAGGTGGTAGAGAAACTCCTGCCTTTTGAATAAGCAAAAGCTGAAGAGTTTCAATAGATGATAGTTGAAGTGCTTCTGCTCCTACAAAACTGTAAGCGGCTCATAAACTTTACCAAGATTAATTTAGGTTGGAAAAATATGAAGAGGAAAATGAATTAATTCCTTTCCTCAAAAGACCCAACTTTGATCCCTAAAATCTTTCAGTAAGTTTAAATTAACTACAAGCAATTGCTATTCACCAATGCAGTCTTTTCTTTACCCTCCAAACCTCACTTAAGGCTTTGATCTCATTCTTACAAAGCTAATTTCATTCTGCTTAAATATTACAGATTGCTTTGATAAAGTCTGTGCTTCACAATTTTACAGGTTTGTCTTCCATAGTCATGCTCAATAAAGCTGCTCACTTAAAGATACATACTAAATGTGGAATCTATAGGTCATTTTATCTGTGAAGACACTCTACTCCTAAAAAATAAAGGTTTACTGATTAATTTATTACATTTGTAACTATACAAAGACAAAAAATTATGTCAGAAAAAGGAAAATTTGCTAGGCTGACATTAAATACCTCCAATGAGAAAGCTGTAATTTATATACTGCAATTTTTATTTATTTTTACAATTCTATATTTTTTAAAAAATTACAAATAAACTTTTAGGAAAGAGACAGCTGAAATGCAAATATATAGTTGTCCATTTCTTCCAACAACCAACTGCTCTCCAAGTGAAAGACCAAATTTAACACAGAAACTGAGTGGTGCTTTTCGGTTACCTGACGGCTGCTTTTCAGAGCCAAGTGCATGATGGTGTTGGGAGAGAACACAATTTTTTTGTTGTTCATTTTGTCATCCTTACCATGCTAGTGTGAAGTCAAACTTAGCAACTATAAAGTAGATGCAGAATAAAAATATAATACAGCCACTCTCATGGAGCTACATTATGACAGAGGGTTTCACAGAATGTAGACTGAAAATATGAAAAGCACATAAAATAAAATGCTACATATAAAAAAAAGTTTACCTTATTCCAAACCAGTTCATTGGCCTTTCACCAGCCCATTTGTGTTTTTTTTTTCATTTCGGAACTATGATAGACAATATTGGTAATACATCTGAGATAACTTTGACTATATTCCAACAGGCAGTGAAAGTAACTGTCTCTCTGAAGAAGGGATTTTGGGACAAAACAGGACTCCTAACTTCTGAAACAAAGGGAGAAAACAATTTCACGTTATTGATTTCAATGACAAAACATCAGTTGACATCAGGAAGCATGACAGCCTCCTCAAGTGAAAAGAACAAGATTGCAAGTTTGATAATAGAATCTGCATTATGTGGTCTTCATTATTCACTGTTTTTTAACTGCAACTGAGAAAGGGAGATTTTTTCTCTTGAAGAATTGAAACTTCTCATGTTATCACTTAGGAATGATGAGTGTGATGAAGGGGATGGTAGCTCACACAAGCTAAAAACCTGATCCAATCTCTCTTCAATAAAGCAGTTCTTCCAAAATGAAGACAAATGTTTGAATGCAATGCAGATGCATCACAACATCACAAATGAAAAAAAAAAAAAAGGAAAAGAAAAAACTTAGATACAATTAGACAGTAGCAGCTGTCTAAATAATTTAAGACTACCTTGATTATCTCACAAACTGCTACTATGATTAAAGTACACAGAAATTCTACCCTACTGAATGCAGTTCAGGAGTTCGTGTTACAGAGATTTTATTAATAGAGTGTTTAGCAAACAAGTTCTAACATCTCAGTTAGAGTACAATCAGATATTCTTCCAGAAAAATCTTCAGAATATCATACATGAGAAGCGTAGCATTCCCAGTACCTCTTCAAAATGTAATTTAAAGCTGGAATATTTCTTGAAAGCAGTATCTGAAGGTATTCATGGAAATATCTACCACATGTTTAATTTTCTGTTTCATTTCTCAAGTGTGCCAACAGGTAGTGAAACTATAAAAATAATTGATTCTTGAGCCCTGAGAAGTATTTTCTGTCTGTGTATAAAGCATTCAAGTTGATGAGCTGATGTCTTAGAGACCCCATGAAAGCAAGGAATAAAGCACTCCGTAAGTTTTTTGGCCTGAGCTTTTCAATCGAATGAGTTGTAGTAGAAATTTCAATAATATTGCCATCAAAGAACATTATAAGGATTTTATTCCCTTCTTCGAACATGTGAACAAAAGGAAAAGAGCAATTTTACTTGCACACATAGCTATACTGGATCCTTTCAATTTGTACTTGGACTCAGTTTTTTTCTGCTCCAGATTGTAACATAAACTTCCAGGTGAGATTGTAAGCTTATCTGGAAACACTTCCCAACTACTTATAGATTTCATAATGTAAAAAAGAAAAAAAAAAAAAAAAAAAAAAAAAGAAGAAGAAGCATTTCACATTTTTACAGTCCATAAACTGCATTGTGCTATTTTCCTAGGTACAGCGGTGTTCTGGCTCTTTGGGATTCTGGTATGTTTTACCTCAAATCAATGGTAAAGCCAGATCATGGTGTTATACTGAAGATACCCGTAAGTATGTGCAAAATCATTAAAGTAAGATCTTCTTCCAGCAGTCACAGTAAGTTTGGATTAAATGATAGCCCTTCATTAATGGAGAACTTCAGATACAGATGAGCTCTTTCTGATGTTCCTCCACCAACTCATGACAGATTTTGACATAAATTTGGCTTAAAATAATAGAAGTTATTTTTCATTCAATTTTGAATTCTGTTATGCTAAATATCTCTGTGATAAAAAAAAATCCTGTATTTCTCATTTCATTTATTATTAGAACTTCTCAAATATGTTATCAAGCACCTCTTCATATCAGTATAACATCAGTGTAAACTTACGACTCGCAATAACCACACAATATTCAGCAAGGCTGTAAGTAGAAGGCACTTAGACCTATGAATGTAGGTCTGCACCTACACAGCAGAAAGACAAACAAGAGTTTGAAAAAAAAATCTAGATAGTAAGTCACTGGAAAATACTAACTCTCATAAGATCCTATAGCCACTCATAGCCACCGTTTCTGAACTACAGTTATTGTTAGTGTATTCAGGTTAAGCCTCCTCCAATAAAGAAAACAAATAGAAGATAAACTACTGATGTTCTATTAAATATATAGTGAACCCTATCTAGTGATTCAAGAGATTGGCATAAAATACTCGCCTGAAAAATGTGTCTAATTATAAGGATTACAAAAATTTCACAAAGATCTACATGACATCAATGTTAAGGACTGCTCACATCTCTTTCCTTCAGTGCCACACATTGAGTACCATCGCAGTTACAAAAAGAGCTAGATGGTTAAATCATTGACACTTGAGAAAACTTCCCAATTTCTGCAGCCAGATGACAGCTGAATGTTGCAGGGAGTAGGCAAGGCTTGCTATCTGGATTTTTTATTTTTATTTTCTAAGGCCCACACTCTGTCCTCACAATACTGTCTTTTCATTTCCTTACTATGAGAAGGTTCTCTTTCCACTTAAATATGGACTACTAGCAAAGACAGTGTGGTCTGAAGTTCTTTTGCATTCTTTTGAACACTGCTGCCCAACTCAGAAAACTTTGCCTTTTGACTTTATGCCAAAGAATGGATGATGTGACCAAAGATCTAATCAGGTTCAGCATATGCCTGCCTAAGGGAAAATAAATACATTTCACAATCCAACTCCAGATTAATGAAAAGGGAAAATAAATAAAATAAGACTGAACAGAAATTGAATAAAACATAGCATATTGTGTACAGGAAATAATAACATTCTCTAATGTCAAAAAGGCTTTTGGCTTTTTAACTGCAAAACTGTATAAGGAAACACACACAAAATTATTATTGCTTGGATATGCTTATTGCTTTATATGCATTAAAAACTGATTATGTTAGTTAATCTTAAATATCTTCTTATTTAGGTTTGTCACAGTTTTAATGCTAAATAACTGCCTCAGTGGGCAGTGCCTCATTTATTCATTTATCACCAAGTTTTCAGTGTCAAAGATCAACAAAGATCTTTACTCTGAGAGCAACTGCTGGTAAGAAAGCTTTATCTGCCCAATAAGCACATTTTGCAATACTAAAGTCTTTAACTTCTCAGAAATTCTGTTGAAGGAGATAATATAGAGTACAACAAAGAAAACGTTCCAAGATCTCGGAAATTCTGGATGTATAAAGTACCTTCATACTGCAGCAAGGTACTTATTCTCATGCAGAACACAGGTAACTGGCAAATCTGCAGCTGGTCAGGCACATTACAAAAGCATCAGGATGTCACAGGAATAAATTACCTGCATTCTGCTTAAGCAAGAGGCATCTGCTCTCTTTGAGCATCCAACGGGCCAGGGAAGAGCACACAACTGAGAGAATCCAATTCCAGGTTAAGTCAGTTCCAGCCTGTCTTGTTGTCTAAGGAGTGAGCCGTGAGCTGGATGAACAGATCAGGAAGAGCCGTCCTCCCAGATCACCACTTCTATTGTCACCACAGGCAAATGCATCTCTAAAAAGGAGCTAAAAATTAGTAACCAGCTGGTGTATTAAGATTAGACACTTCAATAACATCAAAGGGCATTAGGAAAGGAAAAGGCTGCAGGTAAGACTGCACCCATGGACCTGATATATGCTATGTATCACCAGTTGGGAAAATTTCCTCAGAGACTGGAACTGTCTTCAAGGCTTTCTTCTAACCAGGAGAGATGTCACATTCTAGCTCAAAACTGGACTCTGCATTCTATCACTTCTCTAAGAGCCATATCCTGTAACTGATGTTCTCACAGCCATACTTAGTATTTGAATGAAGGGTATCAGCCTCCCCACCTTTATTCCTTACACCTACGAAACAAGAAGATATACTTCTGAAGCCAAATCAGCATAAGGCAAATGGATTTTTTTTTAGTACTCTGAAGTGGCTCCTTTACTTATTCACCCCACATACATTTACCCACCTGCTGCTCTCACTACAATCTCACTGGTATCTGCTTCGCTTTCAATATTGAGTTCCTTTAAAATAAGCTAAATTGGGAACCATTTGATGTCTCCCAATTTAGCTATTTCTAACAGGAACATCATCCTGAAAGAAGCCTAGCCACCCGGGAAACTCTGTCAAATGCAGCAGACATCAAAGAGAAAATGCTGCCTGCCATCCTCTACTCAGCTCAGCAAGAAGTATTCACCCACCCAGGCTTCTTCTGGCCATTCTAGCATCAGAAATCTAAAAGAAAAACAAAACAAATGCAGAACATTTTCCTGCACTCTGCACATATCTCTGCAAAGCCAATAGCCCCTGGGTTACTAGGGAAGCTCTGCTGGAGACAACAAATGATGCCTCTGCCATGCAGCAGTTATTTCAGCAAGGGTCATGATTTCACCACAGAGATTCTTTATGCTGAAACTTCTTTTCTATGTTAATCTGACACACACACAAATATCTACCCACATCTCACTATCCAGTACATTCAGAAGTAAGCACTGCTGTGGTTATTGAAGAGTTTTTAAATGCAAATATATATGGAAGTGAGTACATGCAGCCAGGGTAACTGAAATAAATGCAGGTATCTCAATTCCCTCCCACATTTCCCCAAACATACTGCATTTACATCTACACTGTTTTGCCATTTTCGTGCTCTACTTTCAGGCAGTAAATAGACTGTCTTAACATTTTACTGATTAGTATTCATACCTCCATGAAACCATGCTTGCAGTTTCAGCAGTCTAGACTGTCCTCATTATCTGAAACAGCAATGGCCCCTACTAATCCTGTCCAGAAGTTTGTATAGATTCATGCTAATCTCAGAGTCATAATCTTATAGCAGTTTGTGGCTGACATGAGTAAAACCCACGACTTCAAAAAAGAAGAATACTGAACAAAGCGTTTGTAAGAAGCTGCAGGAAGAACATGAGATAAGGATGCTAGACATCAGTGTACAGGAAAGATAAAGTGATTAAAGGAAGGGTACTCAGGAGTAATAATTTTATTTTTTTTTCCCATTCAGTGGTAATTCCAGGTGGTCTCTCAGATTTCTTGGCATGACAGACCTCACATTGCTACCACTGCTACTTGCAATTCCCATTTGGTTATTTATCGGTTAAACTGTCAAAAGACATACAAAAAAAATCTTCAGCAAAACCAGGTGGTTTCAGACCCAGTGCATGAAATAAATGGTCTCTCTTACACTGCAGTATCTAAGCATCACACCTTGTAAAACTGCAGTAGCTGCAAAGATTATTTGAATGGTAAAAGGTAGAATTATTCAACTATTCCTTCTTTGGTAATAACCTCAGTGTATACGTACATGCAGAATGAAGAAATGTCATTTGAATAAAACAACCAAAAAAATTCATTACTATTTAATTGCAATAGTGCCTCCAAATGCCAGAAAAACATACCAAACCAAGTTTTCTTTCTGGAAAAAATACTAGACCTGTCAAAAATAGAGTTGATGTCAGGGTTCTGAAGCTGTGGACAAAATGACAGTAGAGCAACAAAGGGAATCTAATAACAGATTAATGAGATATACTCCACATATTCATGAATATGCTTGAAATTGGGAATAAGGAAATGTTAAAGAAAATAGACAGGAACAACAGTGGAGATAAAGGAGTGCTTCTGAGACTTCTAATCAGATCCTATGATCCTGTGAAAAATGAGTGAGATGCAGAATTTTATGAAAAGAAAATGCAGAAACTACTTCTGCATTTGTCTTCTGTCTGTCTTCAACAGACAAAGCAGAGAATGGGAATACACTGAATTTGTGTATTTATCCTCACATACTCACAAGCTACAATGTTACACAATACTTGAGGTACTCACTATATTTGTTTTGAACTAAACTAATTCAAGGCAGCTCTATATCCACTATTTTAAAACTATCAACATTTTCATCTGCACAGAAAGCACCAGTCCAAATATGCAATCAATCATACATTTTCATATACCTGCCAACCAGCTAAGCAGGCATCCCCACCTGCCAGGTAATACAGCTGTCAGTTATATCTGTTGATTTCTAAAAGCAAATTCTGTCCTGGAACAATGATAATGACTATGCGACTACGTTCTTCTCTTCCCCCTTGATTTCTCATTACATTGATTTATATGGCATGCCACAACCATGTAGTGTAGCATGCTACACATCACCTAAGAGCAATGCCAACACTTACATGCTCAGTTTACATTTAAACATGTTGCTGACCTGCTGGCATGCAGCTCTCTCAGCATGAAGATTACTCAGAAAGAGAAGAGAGTGAATACTGGGCTGTCACAGGCTGGGCTTTCCACAGGAACTGACTCTTCTTTACAACTCTCATTGCTGGTCACATGAAAAAGGAGGTGCACAGGACATCTCTGTCCTCTTTTTCCTATGCCTGCTTCAACTACCAGTGAATGCCTTAAGAATTCTACAGGCATGCCTCTAAAGGTCTGTATAGTAGGAAAAGTATTTTTTCCTAAACTTACTTGCTTTGAATAATATACGTAGGATATTTGTGTATCTCTGCAAGCAGCTTGGAAACATCCTCTATTCAATTCCTACAATTATTATGGGAATACGTATGTTGCTTTCAACTCTGGAGACAACCTCCATTAAATGACTCACAAACTTCATTGACCACTGTGCCAAACATGGACTTTCCCAAACACCGTGTTGACATTTTTCAGAGGCTCTCCTGTTTGTCTGATCAAACTGCACCATGGCAGAGGCTTGGGCTGACGCAGCAAACTGCACTGACAGTGGAGTGCTAACAACTCAAACAGCAGGAGGCAGAGTGAGCACAACAGGGTGGAACAATCTGAGGTTACTGTGCACCTGGTGGTGCTTGCAGATAAAACATAATGTATCCTGTTTCTCAGAAAATACGCTCTTCAGCTACATCTCACCAACTGATTCAATAAAAAGACAGATGGACCGTCACCACTGGTATCATTACTTATAAAAATGTAGCCTGCAGATGAACAGACGTAGTTACTGGCTTAAAAATATTTCAGGAGATGTTCTATAACCAGACAACACATTTTCACACATACACAAACACATAACCTTTAGCCTTACAGAACAAGAGCAGCTTAACTAACAAGCAGAACATATACTGCCATAATTCACTTTTACAACAGAACTCAGAACAAGAATCTTGTATCTTCAGCTTTATGACTTGGATCTATGAAACTGCTACGATACAAGGAAATAACCTGAATGTATCCTGAATTTATGGATATAAGAAGAAGAAAAATAAACAAAACACATTTAATTCAAACATTATTTCCCCACTTAACAGAAAAATCATTTAAATTTAAATTTAGGCCAAGCTTTTTCTGGTTGGTTGGTTTGTGAAGATAACAGCAAGGATTCTGCTAAGTTGGAACAACTCACTCTATTTTTTAAAAGACTTTTTTTTTTTTTTTTTTTGAGTCCTTAACCATAAAATGTTTGTCACTCTAAAGAGTTACTTCAGTAATTATCAGATCAGCCTAAATGTGGAAATGTAAAGGGATGATTCACAAGACAAAATATAAAGCAACAAGAAATGATGCTAAGAATAGAGGCTGGTACAAGATGCATCATAGTCGCTGGCTTGTCAGTCTAGATGACACTAGGCTAGAAATAAAAGAATTAAGGAATTGAAAGGAAGATACGCTATCTTTAAAAGTCCTTACCTCTAGTAGCCTATTCTAAATATTTTTTAATAACAACTTTCTAGGTCAAAAGTCTTAGTCTGAAAACAAGTAATGCCAGTTCTGATCAATTAAATTACAAAAACCACCTTTACAGTGTCAATGTGAAGGAAACAGAAATATTGCTGTATTTCCAGTTCAGGTGCCTGCAGACCTAGACTCTGCTGAAGATTTTTTATTTGTTGCCATTGTTTTTCTTCACATGAAAATGGCCTTGGCTGTAAACTTAAACCTCAATTTGAAAAAGAAGAAATACCACATTTGCTGCTGTCTTGCATTTCATAGTGTTTTATTTATGGATATTTTTCTTACCTCAAAAGTTTAATGGAATTTTTACTGTGACTTTATAGCTGTGTGATTTATAATACATCAAACAAGCCAAATCAATCAGCAAAGGCTTAAAAATCAGCACAGGTTGACATGGCCTCTTTAAAACAAATCATTACAGCTGTTAGAACTCAAACATACATAACAAGGATTGACCACTGATGTGAGTTATTTTTAAATCTCATTTTCTTGGTAAGAAATGCTGTCCTTTGTATATAAGTAGTTAAATTTCTAATAAAACTGTCTGCAGAACCACAGAACAAAACATATTTCTTCTTCTTAAAGCTCTTTAGATGCTGTTCTTTTAAAGAAGACCTACCTATATTCTCACTGATATGAAAAGTTAAAACAACTTTTTAATTGGCACTCTTCTGTCATTAAGCTTTAGAAGTTGTTATCCCTATTATGCTACAAATATGGTCACATATTCTTTAAACACTCTTTTAAAATCAGAAGATGTATTTTCTATTACTTAAATATCTAAATTACAGACAATGCAAGGCAGTGTAACAGCACAATTTGAGCTCAGACTTTCAAGCTAATGCTTAAAGAAGTCACATACATACAAAGAGTTCGTAAAAAAGAAAGGAGATGGTAATACTCCTGCTGATGTCTGCAAGATGAACAAGCCCATTGATCTTCCTGCATTTTGCAACCGCTTTCAGCCAGTAGTTTCCATGCCTCATGGTGTTAGGCACTAGAAACATAATAAAGCACAAGGTACTGTTCCAGATTTGAATGAGCAGCTGACAAAGACTGGACGACTGCAGAGCTGCACTTCGCCTGGTGGAGACCCTGATACACTGATACTTTTTGACCAGATTCTACAAAAGCTGGAGAGTCTGAAGTCTGGAATCAGTGAGTGAGTAGTGTTTTTTTAGTAGTCAGAGTTGGCTAAGTCTGTAGGACTACTAAGGAAAACAGGAAGCTCTTTTATCTTATTAAGGACACCTCAGCAAAAAGTCATCTCTGAAATACAGGAGACCATTAGGCAGCTTTAACAGAAAGAAAAAACAATAAATAATGTTGTATTTGAAGAGTTTTCTACAGGAGTTAATGAGTGCAAGATGCACAATCACAGGGACGTATTAAACCCATGTCGATTTTACAATCGACAGAATTATGAATCTTAATTTTAATTATGAATGTTAATTTTATGTTATAATTCTGAAATAAACTTTTTCTAGTTAGAATCACATTTCTATCATTATCAATTCAATCACTCAATCAAAATGGCTCATTGGAATAACCTCCATAATTGTCATGGTTATTTTACTTACACCTCTGCAAGAGCTCCAAACACCACCTACATTCACCTTAAAAACCACAGTAAGTCAGAGAAAGAACAAATCTTTTTCTATATCCACTCCATTCAGTACAACAGATCCATTTTTAAACTCATTGCAAGTAATAAAAGCTGCGTCATTTCCTTGCAAAGATTCTTCCTTCCACTCTCAGCAAAACATGAACTTGTAGCACAGAAAAACTATTAAGATTGAAATAAAATTTCAACATATTTCTGCATCTTTCTTTACACTATCATTCCAAGCAATTAGTAAATTGATGGTTAAGGCTGTTTCCCAATTACCTGGATAGTCAGAGAATTACACCACCACTTGGACACAGTTCATAATAGCTTACACTAAATGTAAAGGTAGATTTATGTTTTGTTATACTTGAGTTTGATCTGTGTTCATTCCTACTCTGTACAGATACAGCACAACTGAGACTGTATCTGCATGGAGTATAGACATTTTCTTTCTAGCATTCTTTCCATAATTACAGTTTGATTTTATGTATTTTACTCTGTACTTCTGAATGTACCAAAACTGCCTTCTGGTAGCATTCTTGTTGATTTGTGGTTCCTGTTGGATTTTCACTCTCTATCTACCCAAAGATGAGCAAATGTTCCTGCACGTGTATTTTCTCAGAGCTGGTGTTTATTTCCGAAAAAAGAAGTTGCTGATGAATAATAATAGAATGTATATAGAAAGAGAATAACACAATAAGTACCAGAATATATGGTGGTGTCACTAGGCTACTAGATAGAGAACAACATGAACATCCTTTCAAATTCAGAAATTTCCTTGTTCCTACACAGTCAGACACAACACAGTGTACTGCTGCCTGACCATTCCCCTAAAATTCATGTTACCATCATTATTTTATATCAGGCACAAGACAGAAGCCATATCAATAGAAAATGATCCTGGTATTCTTTCAGTGTCAACTAGAAATGATGAAGAACAGTAATTAATCAGTTATAAAAATCAGAGTAAGATGAAACATAATGTGTTCAGTAAATATCCACCACTTCACACCCAGTTCAACTCACCTCCTTCTAACACGTTCTGAGTTACCACAGTCTGCTTTGATTTTTATTCCAGGATGTTAATAGATTTCACTATGCACACATACTTTAAAGACTTCACTATGGATTTAATAGATTTTGTTGTGTTGTCATTTTCAAGGAAGCTCTTTTCAGAAGTGCTTACAGTCCAGGTAAGAAAATACAGAACATCCATGTTGCCTCAATTTTTAGATTTCACTCATCATATTCTCCTCCATGCTTTTAGAATGAATTTTCTTTTAAATAATTTTGCGTGGGTTTCCCTAAGCTGACTTACCAAATTCTGACCTGGAAATAATATTCAATGAGTATAACACACAGTTTAATCAATGATTCCTTAGATATATAAAGCAGGAAGTAAATTATTGATGTCTATAAAAAGAGAAAATGAAACAGCACTCAGAGGAATACTGCTAGCATACTTTACAGCACAGAATTTAGTCATGATTACCTAATCCATTTTTTGTATCTGGTCACATTTGGAGGAAATTTCATAAACGAATCCACGCTTATGGGACTTTCAACACTGAGACACTAGAGACGGAATCTTCTTATTATAAAGATACTCTATCATTAATGAGGTAGCACTTGAGCAGTGTCAAAATAATAATCAAGGTCTTGTATGAATTTTTAAGGATCTTTAAGTTCAGCCTTGTCAGAAAGGAAGGTGTACATATCTGTTAAATGATTTACTAATCTATTTGTTAGCTAAGAATCTGGTATATAAAACTGCTAAGTATCAGAAGGGTCATCAGCTCTTCAGAGACTGAATGCATCTGACTAAGAAACAAAACTGACTTGATTCCTCTAATATTTTATACGCTTTAGTTGTGAATTAATCTATAAAAGTGAATCAAGTTCAGGAAGGATAAGCAGTTAGTTAATCCATTTATGTTTCATCAGTTGTTTCTAGCTCCTGGATCTGAATTGCTTTGTTCTTTCCTAGTGGGCAGAGGGCTATGGTTCCTTCATCCACAGATTAGGTTCGTTGGTACAGTGAGATTACTGCTATAATAGCAACACAACCTTCAGAATCCCATGCCTCCCATCCTTTCAGAATCCCATGCTGGACCCACATTTTGGGTCCAAATGAGAAATAAAATATGCTTTATACATTTGACTACAAGTCTCCAGAGATCTACAATTTAGTGACTGTTTTATATTTACGACTTGCATCTGTCATATTATGTGTCTGTGTAGGTTTAGATCAAAGAAGTATCAACCAGCCAACTGTAAATAAATGTATTTATAAATTTGGCCAGAATTGGTACTTAAAATAAAATCTATTTATTGTTACAAGATTTAAAACTCAAGCAACTAGACTATTCATGCCCATCAAACATTATCAAGTATTTTCAGAAAGTATCAGAAAACATACAAAGTCTTTGTATTTCAACACTCAGTTTAGTAGCGATAGAGGAAGTAAATATCACATCTTTTGAAATATTCAGATGCTTCAGATGCCTACTAAAAAGGCAGGTATATTATTTCAGTGTTGAAAGTAGATTTCTTGAAAGGAGGATGATGTTGAGACAATAAACTGTTTAAAAATAAATCCGTTTCTGACAATCCACAAAACAATGGAAAATGTATTCATCTTCATTTGGTTTACTTAGAGGAAGCAAACCTTTAATAGACAACACAATCATCAGAATTACTTTGTCGCAATTCCAGAGAGGGTTAGCTAATTCTTTTCAAGTCCATTTCATTAGTCAGAAAAAAAAAAAAAAAAAAAGAAGTCAAATCCTGATTTAATAAGTGGTGGATTTGAATAAATTACTCTAGTTCTACGTTCATTGAACTTTAAATGAATTGTTCCACAACTCATTGCCAAGCAACTGGAATGTATCTTTAGGAAGTTCAGCTACATACTTCTATTAAATTGGTAGGATAAATAGTTTACTAAGAATTTCAGGCTTGAAAAATGAAGGCTTAAAAAAGCATAGTTTTTCTAACTAATTCCATCAATCACCTACAAATAGAAACTAATAATAAATTGATAGTTTCATTAGGTCTAAAAGTATTTCCATTTCTGATTGTGTGCTTACCCAGGATGCTGATGATGTTTTAAGAATTTTGAAATTTTAGAAAATTATTTGCACACTGAGACAAATGTAAGATTGTCAACCTTTCTTATAAATGCATATATGTATACAAATGCATTACATATTAATATATCAATTAGATAATACAGATTTGTATCTAAATAACAGCACCTGAGAACAGAGAAGTCACAGCTTCTTTTGGGAAATTCATTAATGTATCTCAGGTTTATTATCTAGGATCTACTGCCCACTATAGCATAAACAAGAGACATCATTTTGCCCTGAGAATGTCTGTGGAAATGAAGATGACATAATCCCCAAGAATTCCAGATATTAAAAAAGGGTTCTGCTGAAATAAGGGTTTTGTGCTTTTTGGCTTTTTTTTTTTTTTTTTTTAATGAGACACTATTGGAAATTTTTCTTTTTATTATGTTTTGGGGAACAATTTTCCTAACTCTCCAGATAGAAACAACATTTAGGCACATCCAAGCTGTACATCCATTAAATGATTATAATCTTATTTACTGAATTTCCCCAAAATACTATTTACTCAAATTGATGTAATTAGGAGAAAACAGACTTACATCTAATTGCTGAATGCAAAGAAATTTACACTAAAATAAGTACAACTAAAACCTTCTCAAAGGTGCTTACATATAACTGAGAAAGAGGAGCATGGCCCTTCAAACTTTCAGTCAGACTATATAATACATACTTAAACAAACCGTCTGAGAAAGAAACGGAAAGCAACTGCTGGGTATTTGTTGATAGTGTTCTACTGCTTTTTTTCTCTTAAACATTACTCAATAAAAAAATCAAAGCCAATAATCTTTGAAAGAGAACTTACTGGATTAATCACCTTTGTCTGAGTGATTTTTTACCTTTGTGAAAAATCCTACTCTACATGGTGTTGTTTTCCTGAAGACTGTGATAGTTTTTAATAAAAACAGTGTATTATTAATATTATGCATAAGTGATATATATGTAGCATCATATTCTTTCCCTGCTTCTCTGCTAAGTATTCTCCAGGCTTTCCAAAAGACAAAATTGTGCAATTAAAAAAAAAAAAAAAAAAAAAAATCAGAAAAATCTTCTTGCTTTGCATTCATAGCTTCCATGAATGAATGTTGACGAGATTCACATACTGGTTTTTGTTTTGTTTTGTTTTTTTAAATGATGGCACCTACAGAGCCATTTAAAGTAACACAGTTGAGCAAATTCAAAAACAAAGATGTGTATTAATTAGCCTTTTGCAAAACTGGCTGCTTATACCCAAGTCTCCAAACAAACTTTTTCTATTGATAATGATTAAAGGAGGACTGAGTCCTTGACATAAAAACATTTTGAACAGTATGTTAGGAAATAAAAATCCTACATATAAGAATAAAAATAAAATTGAAATTGAATCAGTTATTTTAACTCTGGATTTCAAAAAGTTAAACATTTAAAGTCATTCCACATTACTTTTGGTAACTACAAGATTACAGAGGGGTAAAAAGTTCAAACACAATCCACTGGTCCCACTCCACTCTGCAAAAATAGCCAATTTTGAGCTATTATGAGAAAATAACTTTCATTAAGCTTTCATCATTTGTAATCTACTACATACCGTCTCAGCTTTCTAAAATGTCAACACCTAAAAGTATCATCATTCTTCATTATGTTGGAGGGAAAAAAAAAAGATCAAATGGAAATGAAGAACCATCACTTTCCTTTTGGATAAGCTCACAAGGCTAAGTATAATGCCACAGCAGATGAGGATCTAATGTTTTACAACTTACACTTATTCTAAATATTTATAATAATAAAAGCTAGCACACACTTGCAATCAAATATATACAATTTTTACATGTATCTCTCTCCTGTCATCGTTCATACGGACCTTATTAAGCTGTCATTTTATTCTGGTCAAGGACTGCAAGATCATTTATTACCCAGAAATAGCTAGGAAATATGTATGAAGAAGCTTTGTATATTACTGTATGACAGAAATACCTTTCTTTTTTTTTTTTTTTTTTTCCACCATTGTTTAGACTCTGATTTACATGCAGGTATAACTAAATGCGATTTCTATAAAATCTCCATTCTGTAGGCTCCAATGCTCATTTACTATTCACTGAATCATTGAAAAGTGCAAGAAAATTTATTAATGAAAACCAAAAATCAGTGATAGCTTAACAGTATGAAATGAATCACAGTGGTTAAGCAGCTGATTCACAAACACGGGAATGTTAAATGAAGTAGCAGATGAAAATAGGCCATTTTGAACAGAAAGTTAAGCAGCTCCTTCTTATGAGTCACTCCTTGTCATCAACTTTTTGCACAGTCCCTGACCTTTTGAAACAGGAGTAGGGATTCTCCAATAAAGACAACCACAGATAAACAATCTTCCAAGAATTTTTTAAACAAATACTGATAAACTGCTATGAATTACGCAGATTTATAAGAAACTCTCCCCAGACACAGCTCCCTGAAAAACATGGCTTCTTGGAACATTTTCAACAAGAAATTCACTACTGATCTTTAACGCATGTTGATCAAGGAAATAAAACTTAAGGTATTAACAATGTTTCTGATAGATAATTTCAGATTTCCAAATTCTTCAAACTCTATGCCTATTTAGAAAAAAGATTATGACATTTCCATCTCCATTTCATAAACCAAAGAAAATGTTTAAATACTCACTGAAGTGTCAATCCAGGTTGATCTGTCCAGAAAATTTATTTCCTAGACCTGTTGCACTTCATTTATCCTGGAGATGTAACTCTCAACCCAGGGTTCAGCTGCCTGTGATCCAAGGCTTAGCTTTGAAGCAGAATGGCTGTATGACCCTGGCTGCGGTTACTGAGAAAGGTGATAAGTTACTAGAAAGAAAGTGTGAAAAAATAGGCTAGAGCCAAGAAAAGAATAGTGAAGAGTGAGGTGCTAGTAGCTACTGGCTCGAGGATTTAAGAGGAAAAACACTGATTTAAAAAGCTATAAAATCTGGAAAGCCCAGGAGTGGAGGAAAGCAGACCTGAAAACTGGCAGCTCTATCCATTGGCTTGTCCCAGGGAGTATGGATAGCCAGCCTTCCCCATCTGGGGGATAGCTGTAAGGTTGTCCAACATAATTCATTCACTTAGATTCTCTTTCTCTCTTTGGTGTTAAAAAAAGTTGAGAAAAATTTCACAGGTGCTAATTGTAGCTGAACTAGATTCCAGCAAAGGTGAGAAGATAGAAACTAGATTTGCATATGCAGAAACTTCTTAGCCTAGATAAGAAGATATATTAAAAGAAGCAGATTTTAGAGATAAACTGCTTCATAACAGCAAAATTTTAAAAAAGGAAAAAAATCTCAAGAAGATCCACAAACTTGGTACTGTCTAAAGCTTCCATTACTGCCGACCTCTTATATCAAATTCAAGAACCATTATTCATTTTCTTCAACATGCAAGCAAAATGAGCAGTTAAAGGACCTCTGCTGTTATCATCCACTGTCTGAATATCCATACGGAGACTATCTAAATGCATAGATTATAGATAAAGAATGCTTATTTATATCTAAAAATTACCTGCACTCTTCTCCAGCAGATAGGATGCTGAACCTCACCTCCTCATTTCAAACTAATTTATGAGTCTTTGTGCACTAGCATAATTTCTCTGTTCTCTGTTCAGACACAGCAGTTTATGCCAGTGACATGTGTTTTAATTACTAGTCACAAAAAAGCTACTAAGCATATGCCACCAAAACCATGCTTTGATCTGATTTCCTAAATCACTATTACCTCTTCAGTCAGCGATGCTCAGCACATTCGAACCTTCTGTGAGTGCAGATTTTGTTGCATCAGGGTCAACTGTTACAGTCTTTAAAGACACTGTGAAGTCTAGTGAACTCCATGAAAATTACAGTGGAGTTAATGAAAAGTTTCGAGATGTAGCACTAATACTCAGAGCAAGAATCTTTTTGAGATTCAGAAATATCTGCCACAAAATTGCTACTTATGGATGAAAACGTGACAGAACAAGACAACTCTTAGTGATTCATCCTATAAAATCTAGAATATGAAATGGCTTTCTGAAGGACTTAATATTACAGCTTGAATAGGCTAAAGATAGTGGCTTCAAAAGCTTTTCCAACAGGGAATGACTGAAAGGAACCACTTGTTAAGTGAATCCAAAGAATTCCTCTGCTAATAGTAAATAGGAGAAATTGGTTTCTTTTAAACAAGAAAAAAAAAACCCAGAACACACAAAATAAACAAAGCATCTGCACTGAACTTACTGTTAAAATACTCCTTTCTTTATGATAATTTAAGAGATAGTAAGCAGAATGAAAGCAATGTTAAAAACTGTAGTCTTGAAGTAATCACTCATCTGATTTATATTGATATGGATTAAATTTGTATACTGTTGGGAGTTCTGGAAGTTGCATAACATTAAATTAGTATTCATTACGCGCATGGCAGAGGAAAAAAAAATGTAGCAGAAAAGGAAAAAGAGTGCAGTGCTGTGTGGGAAGTAATGCCAGAGCTTAACTATAACTGGGAATTTTAATCTTTCTCAACCTTCCAGATGCTAACTTCACTTGAAGCCTTCCAGGTCTTGTTTTGGAAACCAATGACTAGCTGCTCTATATCCTTTTCTCATTTGACTTGAAGGTTTAGAGCTCTATCACATCCCATCTCCCACCCAAGTGTCCTTTTTCCTCTTTGAGGAGTTCTGCATCTTGCAGCCACCCCTCAGAGAGAAGCATCTCCAATGATCTCTGGTCATTCTCTCCACTTGCCAGCAACCTCTCATTCTACTGCGCTTTTCACATCTATGGAAACAACAGCAACAAGCACCTCAGGCTGTTTTTTTTCAAGTTAGTGCTGTTTTAGAATGATGTGTAATTAGCAAAGCAGCACTTTCATGTAATCTAGTTTTACTGAGCAGAGTGAGTGTAAATTCATGAAGTTACTTTACAGAAATAACAATCTTGAATACCTTGTCCAGTATTTTCTCCATCCCTATTCCATTCTTACCCAGTATTTGGATGCTTCTTTACAGATTCTCTTTGGTCATGGATGTGCTCATCATGGAACACAACTACAAGGTGCCTCCTTTTATCCCAGAAACTCTTTTGGGGGATGCAGAGCTAGGCCTTCAGCAATGTTCAGCAAATAACTGGCCCTGTGATGAAAGAACTTACTGCTTTGCTCACTTTTCCTCACATTTCTCTTAACCGTCCAGCACACGCAGAGCTGATACTTCACAGACACATTATTTAATATGTGGCATAATTAATCTCAGTGGTCTCCTTCTTCATCTGCTTGTTTTTATGTCATAAGGTCATGAGACCTCTTTTTCTTCACCACTTCCTTACTTTCTCCAAGACAGAGATGACAAATCTTTCATAGGCTTATTCTTATTCATAGGCTTATTCACATTCTTCCTTACAGCGTGCCCTAATAGAACACCACTGACACAGAATGTCCTGTCACAACTTGGATATACAGTGACTGTTTAATGAGTATCTTCACTATTTTAGAAATTGTGTTCTGGACTTATTTTAACACAAACTGATAGCATTCAGTATTTTTCAGGTGCTTTAACTCTTTGGGCTTCAGAACACTCTAACATATCAGTTACTATGGATACTGTAAAGCCAGCAATTTTCAACAAGTTTATCCTCAGAACTTGATCCTTTTGTTGTGCCCAGCAAAAAGAGCATACACCTTTATTTAAGAGTTTTTTGTATTTTAAAAAAGTATAATAATTACTAAAAATTGTTAACAGATGAATTTGATCAAATGCAATCTTATCACTGATCACTTAAACAAATAATCAGCTTCACACTCCCGCCTGCTTGAATTATTTATTTTTTTCCATCAAGCCAAATGGAAGTCCAGGTGATGCATATAATTACCACAGCTAATGCTATTATTGCATGTGAACTGATTATAGTAATCAGGAAAGTATGTGTTTGTATTAAAAAGAAAAATAAATTGCCTTGTAGCTTTTAAGGAACAAAAATAACAAAAAGATTAAAAAAAAAAAAAAGAATTTTTAAGTATTAAAACATGCCACAAAATATATATGATATATATGATGACCTCACAAGAAGTTCTAAAATTTAAATTGACAGTTCTGTATGGAAGATAAATACAATCTAACAGTTATAACAGACTTCAAATGTCTTTTAAATAACCTAGATAACTTCAAGTTTCCTTTCTTCATCTGTTTTCTCCCATCATAGTTATAAATCCTCTTTGGTTTATTTCCAGATTAATTTCTTTTTTCTTTTAAACAAAAATCTCACCATCTGCAACACTCATCTCCAAAAAGGAAACTAAATATGTTTGTGAAAGCAGGATTACTTGTGAAGATTTGGGGAGGAATTGAATACGTACATACAATTAGGGAGGGATATATTTACCTGTCCCAGAAAATAAATTTATAAATTGATTTCATCTTCTTGTTTATTGAACTCAACTCTATTTTTAACTGGGGAGATTAAAAACTGATTTTGAGCATCACAGAAACTAGCGGATTAAAAAGAAACCCACAGGGAAACAGGAAGAGCAGGAATTCTACTTGTATCTGGTTCTGCTTTAAAAAAAGATATCTCAAATCACTAGGGTGGTGGCTACGTATGAAAGAAAATGAAACAGCATGGAAAGAAGGGGAAAATATTTTTCCCATTACATTTATTATTATATAAAAGTTAAGGAACAACTTGTGTCAAGCCTATTTAAATTGTTAGCCTGAAAAATATCACAGTTGAGAAGATGAGCCAAAGCTCATTCCCATTCACTCTCTGAAAAATCTCTAAGTTTAGTCACAGAAAGGTGACAAGTGCAGCAGCAGGAAAGTATCCAGCAAGATAAGAAGGAGTTGGCAAAGAAGGCAGAAGGAACTGCCCATTTGCACAAGCATCCTAAGGATCACACCACACACTTATAAATCCTGATTTGAGCGTCCACATGTAAGCTCAAGAATGCATAAGGTTTCTTTTCAGGAAAATAATACTGAGAATGTAGGGAGGAAACTGTGCAGAAGGCTGCCAACACACTTTCTGCAAAGACCCACAAATACGAATTTAAGTGGCGTGTATTGTATTTGTATACATTTCTGATGTCTATTCCCTACTATGAATTTGAGTTTTCATTCACTGATATTTTTCACCCTGTAACAGACATAAAAATACACCGGCGAATTAGGAAACCTAAGAAAACTTGATTAGATAGGGGTGCCAAGAAATGAAACTTGCCATTAGCATTCAGAAACACTGCACAATGGGATGTCGGCTAGAAGAATATGATAGATAGATAGGTAGAACTTGCTTTGGCTATTGAAGTCTTGGAACTGAAGGATAGTGCTGTTCAAAGAAATACAAGACAAATCACTAGGAAAGGTATATCAATGAGATTTAATCCAGATGACCATAAATCTGATTTACTTCAAAATTCTACCAGATTTGTGCATAGAAACAAGATTTTACAAAAATATTAAAATATAAAAATTAGCAGACTCCTAAATGACATTATGAAGACAAATTTACATGTTTGACATTCAGACATATTAAGGCCTTAAATATCTCCAATACATCTGATCAAAATAATCTAGAAATAATGAAGGTTTGTCTGACATACGTTCACCTCCTAAATTCATCAAATGAAATTTCAGAAAACCAGAAAAAGACACTTAAAAAAATAATACATCAAGTCTTGAAGACAAATTATTCACTTAAGGTTAGGTAACTTACTTTAGAGAAGAAACAGCTGTATTATCGTTAGGACAAAATTCTCATGATCGTATGGTCACCTGTATAAAATATTCAGCTACCTCAACTTTAATGAACATTTTATCTTCCTGACTAAATTCATTACCTGCAGAACTGACAAGTCTTCCCCATATGACCTCTTGGTCTTGCACTTCAAAGCTTTGCTCACCAGGTAAAGAACTGAAAGCCAAATGACATTTTTTGTCCAAGTGCTCTCTTCCAATCTCTTCTGTTTTCAGTTTACTGGCTACCTCCTTTAAAATCAGAAGTTACATGTCCTTCCCAACTTCACAAGTGCCTAAGACTAAGTCAGTTAGCCTAATTGAATTATTTTGGTGTTTTTTTTTTTTTTCTGAAGAATGTTAAGCTGTAAGCCTTTATTTTGCTATTGTAACCTCAGGCTATAGTAAATGAATTCACTGGTACCTTTGAAGGGAGAGATGAAGTAAAATTCCCCAAGTGCAAAATCAAACAGAAAAGAAAACCTCTTCTGGTTTGCTTGAAATATACAACTTGTCCTGCTGTTCCTTTAATGTTTTCTTTTATAATAAGAATCAGTGAAGGGCAGGTAAAGGGTTTTTCTTGCCCCCAAAAGTACCAGTTTATCATAAAAGTGTATTGACGACTGTAGACCATCAGAACTCAGATTAATCCACTTGTTTACGTCAGATCAATGCTCTTATTTACGTGTCAGATCACACAAGAGGAGGTTCTATTTTTTGGCTTCCCATACTCTTCTAACATTTTAGCACATTTTTGTGCATCACCATGAAGCCAGAGCCTCCTGTGGTTAGTCTGTTGACACAAGATACTTTTTCTCTTGAGCTATGCATTCTGGCTTGCATTCAGTTGAAACTAATGAAGAATGATTTCTAAGTTGCCAACGCATCATTACTGAGATGAACACTTTAAAACAAACCAGGTCTCTGCACTTAGTCACTCATTTCACAGCCCCAGACTCTTCCACAACTTAAACTGTCTTGACATGTGGAAATAGTTGCAAATGCCCACAGGCTTCAAAAGAGCTCCTCCCCAGATTAAAGTAAATCTCAGGCAAAGAAACAGCTTTTTCTAATTGTAGCCACTTTTCAGTCAACACAAAACACCCTAAGTTCTCACATGCCCCCACAATCCACATGGCAAAAACAAGAATGGGCACACCTTTAGGTTATAATGAGAGACATTACAAGCTAACAGGTGGAGTTCACTAATTAAGAAACACATACCTGAAAACTCAGGACCAGAATTTAAAGTCATCTTCTAGGTAAGAGAACTCCCTTTGTGCTTCAGTTATGAAAATGTGTTAGATTTTACCCTATTTTCACTGTTCATAGAAACAGAGAATGTATCTCTACTCTGTAACGAGAGGACAAGTTCTCAGCTGAAAGCTTATGGAAGAGAACACTAGGAACAAAAACACCTTCTCCATAGAAGATCTTATATAATTTTAAAATATTGTATCGATGTCCTGTATCTCCCAGTAAGCTCATCAGAGATTGGCCTCCAAAAAAAATGAGGGAGAGAAGAGAGGTCAAGGTACCCAACCCCAGAGATTTGCAGTGCAGATTTCAAAAGATTGATGGTTGCATCTGTAACTCCAAAAGCAAAAAACGAAAACAAACAAAAAAAACAAACAAACACTAAAACCCTTCTCTTTACATAACAGAAATACTAAAAAAAATAAAAATAAAAATAAAAAAGCATCTATGTTAAAGAAAAAAAATTGATTTTACAGTCTTCTCCAACATTTAACTACTATATCTATAAAAGTATCAAATTGATTTTTTTTTTTGCACGTTTTATGGCAAAGTTCAGAAGATTCCCATACTAATTTGAGCTCAGTATCTGACAACACATTTCAAAGACAATGTAGTTTGAGTATATTTGATGAGCTATAAAATACAGTAGTGTTCAGCATGAAGTACTTTTTCTAATTTTATAATTAAAAATTGCTTTTTTTAAAGCAATTTGCATTGTTCGACACCAGAATGATAGAACATCCTGAGCCAGATAGAACCCACAAGGATCATCAAGTCAACCAGCTAAACAAGACAGACTGGTAATAACAAAGGATTTTAGTTAGTGTTGGTGCAACCATTTAAAGATAACTAATACAAAAAATATATATAATTCCTGGTTAACATAGCTTAATATAATTCATATAATAATATAATCTAATTCATATAATTTTCAATGCTATTTTTCCTTGACTAAAGCTTTTAGAAAGATCTTGACATTTCCATAAATAAATAGGCTATTTACAGAAACTGATAGTTTTCTGTCAATCCCCAAATAACAGAGCCAATCTCTCAGATACTTGCTGAGATGAGAGTAGTTAAATACTATGCGTGAGTCATCTAAAAATACAGATATTCACATAGGAAGAACTGCTGCTTTGTAGAGTGAGAGGAAGTATCAATAATTAATAAGTATGTATTACTTTAATTACTTTAAACTATACTGTATTATTAAGATTGTCATATTTTTAGAGCTTTTAGATTTTAGAGTTTGTACTAGTCTAATCTGAAAAAAAAATCTCATTTAAATCACTAGTAAAGATATTATTCACAGCTTTTTGTTTAGTTTACATTAACAATTCTCAGACAAAACTCTTGCTGCCTCTAGCTACAAACAGCCACATCTCACTTCTACTAGCAGACGAGTTGATGGGAAACTCACATTACAACACATACTTCAAAATGTTAAAGAGCCAGCCTTCAGGCTTTCAGCCCCCTGAGCTCAATTTGGTATTGCCTTCAACAAAATTTGAATCAGTGGTGTTTTTTATATATTTGTATATAAACACTAACTAGCAAAAAATCCTGGATTAGCCTCCCATATGCTAAACAAAAACAAAAAAAAATTAAAAAAAAACAAACCCAAAAAACAACAACACTGTATTTGCTAAATACTTTTAACTTATTTGCAAAATAATGGATTTGGTAGGGATACACATCTGGGAGGTTCAGTAGTAGATAAAATAGAGCTCCAAGTAGCTCTGCTGTCTTACAAAGAGAAATTCCTTCTTTTTGCTTTCCCAATATCCCTCACTTTGCTTTCTCCATTCCTGCCCAAGATATACCAGCTCATTTCAGAAGGAGATAAGTTGCACTAAAGACTCAGGCTAGAGCTGTTGTTAGCTGTGCCTATCCTTTGGAGAGCTAAGAGCATGAGAATTACTTGATCTGGGAAAGGAGCAAGATAAATACACTTTTTATAGGAAACAGCGCCCAAGCACTCCTAGGAATTGAAATATTAAGATAAAAGCAACTTGCAGGGTACTAACGAAGGGTAGCTAAAAATTCGTCTGTTTTCCAAAATTACTCTTTTAGACAAGCGTAAGTGTCATCTTTTATATTTGCAGAAAGCTTTCTTTCCATTCATGCATTTATTTGGGAAAGAGTCTAATGTTAACATAAAGCAGCATTCCTGAACGTTACACAAACTCCAGAATAAAAAATCATCAAATCTTCCATTTCTTTCATTAGTCAGTGTTGAGTATAACCACACATGCACACAAAATCACTGTATGTATAAAAATTTGTGTAGAATTACCTTCCATGCCATCTCATCAGTGCATACTGTTGTTTGACTCTGTGTATGCCAATCACAAGGAAGGAACTGACTTGGATTTTATGTCCATTCAGTTTTTCAGATTCTTAACAGGGTAGTGAAGGGACATCCCAAAAGCATAGTTCCTCAGAAGACAAACACACAACTTGCATTTTTCTTCATGGTGATGTAATATACCTCAAGGTTGATGAATCCTAACATACGTTTTGATATAAGCAACAGCCTTCAAACAGAAGAAAGAAATGTGTGTTTGAACAGTCTGTGAGAAGGAAGAGCTATTAAAAACAAAGATTTTTTTCCCTACTCTGAGTATTGTGAAAGACTTCTGCAGAGAACCAACAAGATGTGCTTTAATTGACCACTTTCTATAAATTCAGACCTCAGAATAATAAGTCTGTTTTACTTTATGTGAAAAATCGATCACAAATATCACAGAATGGTTTGGGTTGGAAGGGACCTTTAAGATCATCTAGTTCCAACCCCCCTGCTATAGGAAGGGGGGGTATAGAACAAGTTGCTCAAAGCTCCACCCAGCCTGGCATTGAATGTCTCGAGGGAAGAGGCATCCACAAAATCCAAGATTTTCCCCTCTGGTCTGTCAATGGTTTATGGGCTGCTTTGGCCCAGTTCCGTGAGCAAGCAAGATAACACACTATAATACAATATCGTTAGAATTGAAGCTAATAAATCAAATAAAATGAGTGTCCGAAAGCTAAAGGCCTTGCTCTAATGTGAGGTGAGGCGATATAGGGAGCTTACACACTGCTGAGATCAAAAAGGAAGGTCAAGTGACCTACAAATAGAATTTGTCTTTTCCCTCTGAGCAGAAATGTTAGAAATTCTAGACAAAAATGAAGCTTTATTACATGTTCTAGCAAAAAGAAATTGATGGGCGCGAAACATACCTTACATTACATACATATGTAGTCCAAAGTGCCCAGAGCCCAAAATGCTCTGTGAGTGAAGGCAACCTTTTATTCTTTATTCAAGGCTGGTTCCCTGACTTAAAGCACCGAGTAAGCACTGTCTCTTGCTCAAACACAGGTAAAACAATCATGCCACAGGCAATCAGCTTTGGAAACCAAAAAGTTGAAGGAGGAGCTTTCTTTCATTACAGAATATTTTCAGTTATCAAACACTATTGCAGACAATCACAGGCTGCAGATATCTACTGTTCTGGAAGCTTGGAAGGAAGCTTGTCTTTGTACACAAGTTGAAAAAAACAAAGTGATTCCTTACGAGACCATCAGCTCTCTCTCACACAGAGCTGAAATGAAGAAGAGTTCTGGACGGGTGAACATATACAGCAGTCCTGAATGGAGTGCAGAGCTGACCTACCAAAAACTTGTGCGCATTCTTCAGTTTGTTTTCGTATTGATATTTTAGCTATCTTGTAACAAAAAAAAAACAACACCTTTTTCTCTTTTTCTCTTCTTTCATTTTCAATAAAAACAAACCATTGAAAGTAAATTAACAAAGTACCAAATGGCAAAGCAGATTGGATTGTTTCTACCAAATGGCATTTCAAACAATCTAATTAGTTGACAAAATGGACCAACATACACTGAAATTAAGTACGTAATTAAGTGTTGTGTATCACAGAGTGGAGAGGCATCAGTTGTACAAGACTGTAGCGCATGATACTTAGCATTTAGCTCTGTAGCAAGTCATCTGTCCTGAGGGAAGAATAAAATGAATCAGTAGAAGATGACTTTTTCATATTGAAGCATCTTCATTTTCATTCTGATTTTATGACAAGTGAGAAAACCTGTTAAGTATTAATAATAACTATCAGGAAAATATATGCCTCAGTCTTTGATGCTACCAACACTTACCCACTTACCACAAAATCTGGTTTTAAGATTTGAATATTTCCCACACTCCTAAACCCATTTCCTAAACTCAAAAACTTGTATAATAAAACAAACCAGAAAGCAAACAAAAAAATCATTATTTGTATAAATTGACTTGAACTGTAGATATCAAGATGGCAAAAGAATAACATACTTGATTTAGCAAGAAGCAGCTCAAAGCATAAATTTATCATCAATCTACTCTTTTTCAACTTTTTCAGAATTCAAAGTCACATCCCAGGCAGAATTATTCACACACCCGCATATATGTGCATAAATAATCACAAAAGAAAGGAGAAAAGAAAGCATCTTACACCATGAGATACTAATGCCATTAAATCTTCAGTGTGCTTCTTGAATATTTCCTTTTCCCGTTATTGCGCATATCTGAATCCAAATGGATCCAAGCAAAAGAATAGCTTACATGTTTTGAAGAGTACATCATAATCAATGGCTGATCACGTTTGTAATTTAGAATATAGTGAAAATGGCACCAAGGATTCAAAGACACCAAAAACTCCCAACATCTCTAAATAAAATTAAACTCACTTGAGCAGTAGTTTTCTTCCTGTGCTCTCAGGGAAGTACTTCCATTACTCTATCAGAATCTTGGAATCCTTGGAGTTGGAAGGAACCTTTAAAGGTCATCTACACCAATTTCCTATTGTTATCAATGTATCTACTAATTCAGACATTGCAACACAATATGCCAACACACAAATCAAATTTGTTTTCCTAATGCATTCAGTATGGGAAATAGGTATCATAATTGGGCTTCTGTATTTATATCTCAATCACTGCTATGCTTAAATTTTAATAAAAATACATGTGTGCTTATATACATCTGTAAGTTTTTATGTATAACAAATGCTAGCAAATAAAACATTTCTTAGATTTGTGCAAGACTGTACTTCTTTGCTGCCAACTTGGTGACAGCTCGTATTCTTTTATTCCATGACAATTTGCAAAGCACAGTATTCAGACAATATTTTTATGGCAACAAGAAGAAAAAGCTTCTTGAAAAAGTCTTACTTTTTTCCTTGTTTTCTTTATTTTTGTGTGACAACTTGCATCTAAAACATGTTTTGTGTGTAACCCCCTTTACATATTTTTAGTAGTTTTTTGAAACTATTTTCATTTAAAGATACATTGCATTTAAAGTAAGTTTCTACATTATCTGCTACTGTGACGCGGCTGTAGAGATTCTGTTCTCCAAAAGCTAAGAAAATTTGAAGATCAGAAAGTTGAGTATTCAAGCATACCCACTATTAAATTCTAATAGTTTCAGGAAGCCAATTTTCCAGTTAGGTTTAAGCAAAATAATGCAATTATTAGTAAGCAAACTATGAAAAGAATAATAATTTAATAATTCAATATTCATCTCAGACATCAACATCCATTGATAAAACAGTGCCTTAAAACAGAGTAATGCAGCTCACAGTTTTGTAGGAAAACAAGCAAATTTAACTTAAGAGTTCAGCTATACTTATTCTTTTATAAGAGATGCATCAGCATTCATTACTTTCTTCATGCACACTTTGTCCAAACGGCAGATTTTGCATAAAATTTGTTGTGTTGCTATCGCCATACTCCACTGATCTCAACTTCTATGTTTTCTTCCTCTTTTTTAAAGAAAAAATACTGCGAAAAGGAGGTCAACTACTAACTACTGCTGAAGCAGCTGAACAGGTCCCTTTTATACCTAAGAACCCACTAAAGCAATGCCCCTCAGTATTGAAGAAGAAACTTAAAAAAAAACCTATTCTGTGAACTGGGGTACAATGAGTACAAGATTTAATTTTCACTTACGTGTTTGTTTGTTCTTAAGTTGTCCTTCTTCATGTATATACTTACGTGACCTGGTCTAAGCAAAGTTTCCAAACTGATAAATTCGCAGCATACCCAAGTTCTCCCATTCTGAAGAATTTCTTTTCATTGTGGAAGACCAAAGAAGCATGTGAAAGAAGGTGGGAGCAAGCTAATAATGTTTGCTGAAATTAATATTTGCAGGAAAAACTGAACTAGCTTATCAAAACTACTAACCAATCATAGCTTTGACTGGAAGCTAAAATAGTCTCATTTCCATTTAACAATAAATCTTCTCTTCCATATGCATTATTGTATTTCCTCTCTGCCAATTAAAGCCTTCCAAATTAATTTAAAATTTATGTACATGGTAGAATGAATCAGCTGATGCTGTATTTCAGTTTAAGTTTCTAAGTGTCACCATACTTCCTCAAACAAGGTTTTGGACTTTAAAAGCCTTAGTCTTCAAGGATTATAAAATGAAATTGAAATTAATCACAATTTGTAAAACAGAACATCATATATTATTTTCCTTTACCATCTGGCTGTTCTTGTTTTTTTGGTTTTTGGGTTTGTTTTTTTTTTTTCTTCAACCAACCTGCCAAAGATTAATTCTCCTTGAGGCAGTATAACTTGAAACTGATTACACCAGCAGCAAAGAAGTGCTCTACGGATATACACTACAAGCATACTACAGCCTTATTTCAAAACAGTGATATATATATATGAAAAACGGAAAGTGAAAACCACTTCTCTAACAAATGGTGTTTCAATAGCTTTAATAGCAAAAGCAATACAAAAATCTTTGCAAAAGATGGGTATAGTATTCAGTACATTAAAATGTTGGTACTCAGGCTCACTGCTGTTGCTACAAGCATTATGTTCTCAGCTGAATTTCATAGTTTTACAGAATACGTTACTTTCTCCAGCCATTTTAAAAGGTCTCTGAACGCTGAAAAATGAAGGACTGCTTGTTTGTTAAAGAGAACTATTGAAAATCTTCTGCACATACTGCCAGATATGGCACATTCTTTTACATACCAAGGGGATATAAAAAATAAAAATTAGCTTGTGGTACATGGATTTTTATCAAGCAAAATAAAGTCTAGATGGCTGTTCTTACTGCCGTGGACTGCAGTAATGGGCACCCCAGGACAGCTGGAGCTCCGAGCACTCACTGTGAGTGGCTCGTGCACCCAGCTCTCAAAGCAATGAACAAGAGGCAAACTCCAGCACGATGGGACAAGTGATTTTTGTTCCAGCCAATCACTGACTGATTAATCCTCACTTAGGAATCAATACCGCTTTCTTTATCTTCATTTTCTTTTGCTTTCCCCCTTGTTTTAAACCTTGTGTTTGAAGCAAGGGCTTCAGTAAAACTTCTCACAGAATTTTGTGCAGTACAGGGGCTTTAGAAAAGAATAACAAACAACAAGATGTGATAAAAAGCTTTAAAAAAAAAAACTTAGCAAAGAATCATTTTTCAATAGATTTCATGCATTATATTCTGGACAGAACTACTTTATTCATTTATTACCACATCTAAATTAATAGCTTCATCAGAAATAAAATTAATCTGAACTTAGCAAGTGAAGGACAAACAACATTATTTCTCCTCCCAGTTACAAAGGGGGTTACAAAGCTCGCATCTGTCTGGTGCTTACAGCAGCTTACAGCCAGGTTATCAACTTGTATGCTACATGAATCACAGCTCTCTGAACAAGAAGGGGATTTCAGAGAACAAAACTATTTAATTATGATCAGGTGAGAAAGACTGTCTAGTCAGAAACAGTACTGCTAACATTTCCAGAATGCCTTATATAATTAACAAGCCCAAAAAGTCTTTCATTACAACTTAGAAATTACTCCAAAAACTACCTCCACAGACTCTTCCTTTTCTATTTATGTTACAATCAAAGAAGCTATTTTTTTTTTTTTAAGGTTTAATTCTAGACATAGCATGATGGTTTGCAGGTTTACAATGCAAATAAACTTCAGATTACAAAAAGAATTAGAAATCACTACCTGCTGATCTTCAAATGAGGTTACACAAATGTTCTAAGCACATGCCATGGTGGTAATATAGAACCGAACAACTCCAAGCACAAGTAAAATGCATGAGCAATCTGGATGCTTGCAGACGGATAAACAAAATCTTACAGAATGTTATGAATGATGCATCTTGTTATAAAATAAGAAAAAAGGAATGGCTACACTAGAAAACAACCCATGCTTTATTCTCCCATACATGAAATTCGATCAAACATGTAAAACATGATAATTGATGAATAAACAACACACTATTTGAGCTACTTAAGATTTTTCTACAACACATAGAAACATGAACAAATACTCACTAAATTAAAGCAAGCATGGTGATTCAAGCATAGAAAATAGCACATAGTAAAAAAAAAAAAATACCCTCACTTTCTCTACAATGCATTAGAGAAATTGATAAGCAATTTTGAAAAGCATTGCAGAGACACAGATTCAGGTAGATGTGATAAGTATCAGACATAAAGCTCTGAATTGGCATAAAACAACTTCAAGAACATCAGCAGAAGTTTTTCTCCAACTCAAGCATTTTATTCCTGTGCATGGACATGAGAGGGTCTCACCAATCCAGAGTTACTGAGATCGTGTGTATTTAATAGCAACAGCGAACACAAGTCATAAATAAATGTTCCTTTCAAATCCTCTACAATCTATTAAGGAGTGCAATATTTAAACTTTGCAGGATTGATTTTTGTTGTTGTCAAGTTTTTTGTGTGTGTGTGTTTTATTTAAAAGCTTTACTCTCAGTTTTCAATCTTACTTGAGTAGATACACTGCATCTTCTGCGTGACTTTCACTTCTGTGATTTATCTGGCTTTGGAAAAAATGTGATGAATAAAGCCAACAGCTTTGATCTTTATTTTAAAAGTAAGGAGCTTAAAAAACTCATAAAAATATAATCCAAAATGGTTGCACCAAATAAAACGAAAATCGTACCTATCTTTTTCAGTGCTTCAGCACATTCAGCATTGACACAGATAAAAGTATAAGATTGCACTAAAAAAAAAAAATACAAGGAAACAACTGTGGGCATTGCAACTACAAGGACTTAACAGCTCTTCTTTTAGTAATGCCACATATTACTATACTGTTATTTGCGATGCTTGCAGTTTGTCTTCAGTGCTAACTGATGAAGAGATAATTCTGAAAATAAAATAAAACATAGTAAATATCTGCTTGTTCCCTTTTATTTTATTTTTTTATCCTGATCAACTGCTTCAACTGGATGCTTTGTTTCAAAATGCACCTTTTTTTCCATTTTATTTAGTATACCAACAATAGTGGCCATGGTATATGGAAAACATTGCTAGGATCTTGAAGTGGGTCTTTTTACAGTAAGGAAATGGGCTGCCCAACATGGGGGGAAAATGTGGCATAGCTAGTGTTGATTAATAGTCAGCAGTATCTTAATTCCAGGGTGTCCGTCAGTCTCTCTTGAAAATTAATGGTATTATAACAAAGCATTCTAAGAAGCTGGGCTAGTAGCAACGAGTACATTTGCAAACTACTTTTGGCCAAATGATGAGATGAAAAAGTAAGAAAAACATGTATTTGTTTCTTGAAAAAGCCAACCAATAAGCAGTGAAAGAATCTACAGGTCTGCATCTCCTCAAATAATGTTTTGCCTTTCCTAAAAGGACAGACAAGCTCATAATTTAATTAAAGAAAATGAAAGAACATATTTGCACAAGAAAATCGATGAGATGAGCTGTTAGAAGAAATAAGCTATTGCATTTGAACCGAAACTATAGACAGGAGAGTAAACAAAGTTTACTAAACATTACCACAAATAGAAGCTAAAGTTACTTTTAGTAACATTTTTTGAAAGTGTACTTCTCTAGATAACTGTGTCAATTATTGCCAGTCAAAATTCATATTAAAAACAAGACTGTTTGCCTATAATTATTCTATCTTAAGAAGGCTTGTTTTATTTTGCTATTTTCTCTTTCAAAGTCTGTGGAAGATGGATGCAAAACAAGATCACTAGAACTTCCATAAATTGCCTCTTCCTCATACTCTCACACTGAACTATATTAATCAAAAGCAGACAATTTCTCATTTATTGTATAAAGAATCCACTTTGCACATTTAACATATCCCTCTATGACCATACTAACAGTACTTATGCACAGATCCAGTGGGTAAATTACACCTTAGCCTGGACTCATTTATGTCCCAAATTGACCCAGAAAATTAGGTTGAGAATGATCAAGTCCTACCATTTACTTAATTTACTTGATAATAGGGAGAAAATCTCATCCTAATGAGAAAAACTCTAATAGAAATACACCTCTCTCCATTCAGAGAAAGAAGAAAAAAAAATAAAACCCATGGAGTTTAATAGATATTAGAGTTATTTCTGTGATCCTCTTATCTCTTAGCCTGCAGATGGATGGACCATTTAATGAAAAACAACAGTCTCCCTCATATCAACAGCCCAAAGAGCGACCAATTTCTTAACAAGGAAATAACTGAAACACTTCAGAAGTGCTCTGATCACGTTATGCGTTGTTTCCAATTGGAGCCTTATAAAATGCTCCCAACTGTATTAAAATGAGCTCTCCACTCCTTAAACATATTTCTTCATTAACTAACTTGTTGAAATTCAGTTTACTGGTTAACATGCACAAAATCATTATTATAGTAGCATAAGTCAAAGCCATATTAATGAAATACTCGTCACAATTCAATAATTCTTAGACAAGTCTCAAATAATCACAAGATTACAAATACACCTCTTGCTATTTCTCATTTTCTGCAGGAGTTTCTAACCACACTTAATAAAAATTAGACAATCTCATCAAAATAGGTTTCTCGTCATTTGAATCAGATCGCCACTATTCCAATAAAAAACTTCTGCAAACTAAGATACAGAACATGATTTGATTTTACATAGTACGACATGCAAGTCTTAGTTATCACAGAAATATTCTAAATGAAAAAAAAAAAACAAAAAACTTCAAACACATCCACATTAATTTCAATTTAATTTCATTATTCCTTCTGTTAGTTTTTCTGATTATTACTTTTTTAAACTTAATATGCTAGGTTACCATTCCAGGAAGTTTCTTTTTCACATAGGCATTAATGTTTTAAATGAATGTAAACAATCATTTCTCTAAATTAATTCTAAATGAGTAATGTTCATATGATTCTTGTAAGTAAGCCTTGTTTTGCCTGTAACTTTATAATTTAATCTGCTTGTTGCTTCTGTGCTTTGACATATCTTTCAGTTTGACAAAAGCTACTACTTCTCCCATCTCCATCACCTCTGTAAGCTCTGACGTTGTTCAGCCCATTATATTTTACATCAAATTTCAGTCTTTCATTTATTTTTATTCTTTTTGCTTTGTTAAGAGTCAAACATATCTTGCATTCAGTATTTCACGGCCCCCCCCCCCCAACATACCATCTACTTTCAAGTCTGAAGAGGAGACAACTAGACTGATTGGTACTATAGTAGTTAATTTATTTGCAGCTGAACAAGAGATGTACAAAAAAATCCAGATTATGTTGAGGTATTAACAACTGTATGATAAATATGACAGAAGAAGTTTTAAATCATAAACTTAAACTTCCTGCTCTTATACTTGCTGCATGAAAACCACTCGTTCTGTAATGTATACATATGTGATATTCGGCCTGTCAGAAACCTGGTTAACATGTGGAAGCATAAATATACATAAAAAATGTGAAGTGTAAAGTAGAGAGTGTGGTATCTCCTATCCTTCATGGGCATAAGTGTTAATTAATCCTTTCAAGAGCTGCAGAAAAGAAATACACCTTATTCTGAGAACACCTTTAGATATCTACTGTTCCCTTCTTGTTTGTGGGTCTGCAATGCAAGCAAGCAGAGGGCATTCACATATTGAAGCGTCTAGAGGTTAATCTGAGACTCAAATGTAACCAAGCCAAGCAGCTGAACATATGCTTCAGGCCAAGTATTCAAGGGCCAGCAGAAGTAAGAACTGACAATCCTATTGCTATGGGAATTCATTCCACTATACTATACTATACGTACATAGTTACATAAATAGCAAGAAAAAGTCTTACTAACATTACAAGTTGCTTCAACTATTTTTTAACTAAAAGTGCACATTACTTCTTTAAGATAAAAATCCTTGTTTTCTTTGAGTACTGCAGTGAGGTTTCCAGTGTCAGGCTAATAATCATGACGTTTATCCACTAAGCATTCCCAGCTTGTTTGTTTCTGCTTTCTGATTACTGTCCAGCCAGTTAAATTCTACAGCTTTTCAAATGGCACTAATCAGGAATTAAAAGCTACCACCAGCTTTGCTACATACAGATTCCTGCCCAATGGTTAGGAAGGATTTTCAAAATAGGCAGTTCTTGGCCTTTCCTGATTATCCACAGACAAGCTCATAATCCAGTCCTTAGTATTTAAGAAATCAAGCAGTGAAATAAACAATGTTGATTATAATCTATTGCTCCTCTTTTTTTTTTTTTTTTTTTTTTTTTTAAATCAAGAAATAAAACATAAAACTTGAGCATTCTAATCTTGAGACATCTGTGAGATTGTTTTTGTTGTTGCTGCTTGTTTTTAGTTCACCAGCAGAGTAGATCTGGGGGAAGATGAAAACAAAGGCCAGGAATCCAATCAGAACTGCCTTTTAATGGTATTCAGTTATAATGACCGGTACATTTTATGTCTAACAGCGACAAAGAAACATTTATAATAAGAGTTATAATAGTTATAACAAAGTTATAATAAACCAGACTAAAATTAAGACAGTTATTGAAGAGAATTTGCAGTTTTAAAACAGTGGATTTCAGTGAGAGGAAAGGGGAAGCACTTACTATGGAGACTGGATCTCCTTTTTAGATGTTCAGGTGAGAAAGCTCAGTTTAAGTCTCTTAAGACTGGTTCTTAAGGCTATCCCATAACCATCAGAAAAAAGATCACAGACTAACAGAAATTGTTACGTAATGGAGTATTTGCATTGGAAGATAGTAGAGTATCCATTTTCCATTTACATTTTCAAGTAACACAGTGTTTGTTTCAAGGGGAAAAGATCTAAAAGCTACATGTTTTCCAAAGCATAGCCTTTGAAATAGAAAGAAATAAGATTAAAAAAAGAAAGCAAATATAGTGATGAAGGAACTCTGGACTGTGGAGAAGAAATCTAGATATCATGATTGGGAATGAAGCATCCAGAATATACAAAAAGGACAGAATAATAATTGCTTATTTTTAATTCAGATTTCACATACTAGTTGTATATTTATTCATTACAAATGACTATTGGTTCTTTTAGGACAAACACATCTGGCCTGACTGTCCACTGCTTCCAGCTTTCTCTGTGCCTGCTTATACCTACTTGAAGTGTGCAAAATGTTTCTAAACACTACCACACAGCAGAATTTGAACACATTTGAGCGCAACTAAACACAGGTGTAAATGTTTCAGCACAGTAAAAGAACAGACTAAAATTTGACTTTCATAAGCTTGCAAGAACGGTGATGTGCTACATCCTATTTGCCACTTTCCTACATTCCAACCATGGAATGGAACTGTGGAAATTTTCTTTATTAGTTGGAACAACATTTCCATGTAGACATAACTGAGTTTTTCTGTACTTAAAAAAGGAAAAAGCTGTTACATCTAGCAGCAGCATAGTTTAATGGCAAGTCAGTAAAGTTATACTGTTTAAACTGGTATATATTGAATGCAGTATATATGTATAGTATATAGTACAGTTCATAGTACATATGAATGCAGTATACATACACACTGAGACTCATTTCCACAGACGTACACAGAAGTAAGACTCTTTTCAGAAGACAGCTATTAAGAACAGCTGAAAACTGTTCCTCAAATACAGCCAAAGCACTCGGCTTTATAAAGGTATAGTTCCCCTATAGAACATAATTATTTATACTAATACCCTTATGTGCAACAGCTAGTCACATTTATATGTCTAAAATTAACACAGTGACTCTCAAAATCTGTACAATTTTTTAGAAGACAGGTATTTTTAAATAATTTTTTTTCAAATCTATTGCCTTCTATAGGATCACCCTGCTATTGTTAAAATTTGGACAGCATCTGAGTAGCACCATTTACTTTGGGCTTTTGCCTTGGAAAAAGGAAGAACATTCTATAGTTTCAAAAAATACTAAACAAGAAGTTACTTAAAAATCCTGACTACAAAGACAACAAGTGCCTGAGGAGATATGAAGAGATGAGCTACCTTCATATAAAAACTGTACTCATCAATTATAGTAGTGCCCCTTCAAAATGGCACATCTGCTGCACAAGTTTTAATGATCCTCTTTCTAAAGAGGAAGATCATTTCCCCCCACCTTAGATCTGAAACAATAATCATCCCCAGTCTTGGATTTTATCTTGCAAGGAAAGATGCAGGCACCAGAAAAGCTTAGAAGATTCAAGTACAATATGAGCACCAGGTGAGAAGCAGGCACTTTAGAGATACTGTAACCTGAAGAGAATCAAAGAAAAGTCTCAAGAATATCATGTTGAGATTGCATACAAATATATATATATATATACACACTTAAGAAACCATTATCTTACAGAGCTGTCAGTGAGCCTTTAATAATGTGGCACAGCAAGTGAGCAATCAGGGGATGAAACCAGAAGCCACAGGAATACAAATGGAGATGACTACTTGTGGATAAATAAGGTATGCAACACTGGAAGTACTTGCCTCAGGGCATAACAAAACCCATGACAAAAACAAGGTTGCATGGACAGCTTAATTGTGTTTCATGAAGGCATTACTTATGCTAACAGAAAGCTGTGTCCAAACAGTGGAGGTAGAAATGAAACTCTTGAAAATTTCTCGTCTTGAGGGATTGCAAGAAATAATAGGAACTTGTTCTGTAATATGAACTCTAGCTATTGTGAAGGGTCACACTTGCTTTATAACAACCAGATAGCATGAGTAGGCTTGTCTTTTGACTGCATGCCTAAGACTAGAACAACAACAAAAAACACTAGTTCCATCATTCCCTCATTTCACATTAGAATAGGAAGAGCTGATCCTTCTAGGAACTTGTATTGCTACATACCTAAGTACTTTCCTCCCCTCACTCCCCAACCTCCCCTTGAAGGGAAAGTAATAGCTTGTGTCTGAGTTAATACTCCACTGTTTCAGTTTAGTCTATTATCCTATCTTCAAGGATGACAAATTTGGATGCAGCCCAGCAACATACAGTGGTAGTCAAGGCTACAATAAATAAATAAATAAATAAATAAATAAATAAATCAGAAGCATAATTCTGACCATTACATTTCAAGTAGATGTCTATAGGAGATACTAGATGTAGAGTACAAACGTAGAATTGAGAATCATAGGTACTGTGATGGCCTTTAAATTCATCATATTGAGACATATTATCTTCAGAGAGACAAAAAAGGAAGTGACAAAATTACACTGAAAGTGTAGTGGAGGATGAAAGAGGAGATGATGTTCAGCTGGATGACACAATAAAGGAATGATCAGAGAATCAGAAGAAGAGAAAGAGTAGGTGAGGGAAGTCATGACAGCACTGTAAAGGTTTTGAAACTGTAATTTCAAATCTGTAAAACAGCAGCTGTAATTTCAGATACTCACTAAGTAACTCAGTGGTGGATTATCAGCCAACTCTTAACTCCTTTGTTTCTTCTTGTTGGAAGAGAATCTTAAAATATCTGCCTTATTACTAGTTCATATCTGTGTAATGTAAACTTTGTGAATTGCACTAGACAAAACCAACATTCAAATGGATGGTCCTGAATCTTTTTTTCCACATTTCCTCACTTGCTTAAACTTCACACTGGAAGAAAATATCTCAATTCTATCAACGTTGACAAATTGTGTGTAGATGGTAAGCAGATATACAACACCAAGAACAAAGAGCAGTATCTCCTCTAAAATGAGAACGAATGCAGAGCAATTCAGAATTCTTCACACATATGACCCAGCCAGGAACCCTGACTGACTGATGAAGCAGGAAAATCTTCTGGTAGCCTAGAAGAGAGTAAAACTGGCTTACATTAAATAAAACGATTGCCTGAAAAGTTTTACTGACAATCGTAGATGCCTCAACAAAGGAGTATGAGCTGTTCCCAGAACTACAAGTAGTTTTAAAATGATGATCACTGATAACTGACAGAATGGAAGAGAAAGCAGTAAAGAAATAAAAAGATAACAAGAAATATTTGAAACCACTGCTCGTATTCTCTTTTGTTCCCATGTGCTCTCAGACCACAAAAGGTGAATGTGATATTGAACCCAAACGTATTGCTTTGTTTGGCCTCTGCTATGCACTCATTATTGCAGGAAGCTTAGTTTCACAGAAGAATACCAATGATATTCTACTGTTACCCTTTGCCTCATGAGAGCATGATTCTCCTCTTCTTTACCCTAATCTCTAGATTTTTAGAAGAACTTTTGAATTTGAGTAGCAAAAACATAAGAATGAAGTAATCTTTCCTAGGTTTGCATACAAAAAAATCCCTTTTAAGTTAGGTTTTTAAGTTCTTCCATTGTAAATAAAGTATATGAAGTATATTACTTGTTACATGAGAAATTACAAGTATGAATTATTTAGTGTAGCAGTCTCCACTGGAATTCTAGAGAAATTGCTTCAAGTACAATACAGTGTATCCTGTTTCATACACCATCGAACAGAACATCTACAAATCGCCCTAGAACTCAATGAACTGCATAGGGCTCACTGACATTGTTCCTGAGCTGTGGTTACTCCTAATGCTCTGCTAATCATTCTGTGCTCTAACATGCTCTGAAGGAAAATCCGTATGTTCCCACAAAGTCAAAGAGAAATCCCACTAATGAAATTAAGTGAAATGAATATAATGTATTTTTGTCAATGCAAGTCCCCTAAGCTAAACTTCTGAGTGCGAAGCACATGCATTATTCAAAAGAAAAGCTTTAATTAGTGTTTCTTCAAAATTACTCTGAGAAAGGACTAAAGGAATCAAAATATTCCATCAAGAATGCTGAAAGTGTGGCTGAGTAAATCTAAAATAAGCTAGCATCACTGCATTGATGTTCTTGAAATCTACCTGAAAGCTAAGTGAAGACAAGTGACAGTAAATCAAGTTCTTTTCACAGAATATTCAAGTTCTTTCCTATGACGTACATGATAGCAATTATAATCAGAGGCTGGCATTAATTTCTTCCTACACCATTTTTAATAGCATTACCCAATTCTAAGAATACTGAATGTAGAATGGATAACATTTTAAACAGCAGTAACTCAAAGCCCGGAGTGGGAAAAAGTGATTAGTTTATTTTAAATAAAACTGTGCAGAAAGAAATGCAAATATCTCACATTTGCAGATATTGATTTCAACCAGCCAGACATTTGACTATAATCGCTTTAACAGACCATTGTCTGCAGCTTGTAAGCTTGAATCAACGTACATCCCTCTTCTACTAAAAGATCCAAAAGGATATTGATTCACACATCGTCTCTTAAATTGAGATAATCTTTTTGAGATTTCAAACTTAATTTGCTGATTGCCTCTAACTGACATGAGTTCAACGCTGTCATGAGATGAGTCAAAATGTCCTTGACAGTTCTGACACTTTAAATAGTTTTGCACTGACTGATTCACTGGCAACGGACTCATTATCAGTAGTGCCATGTGGAACTTGGATGACTTGATTCTGACCTAGGTAGTTTTCATCTGCTTCTGAGCAGTGGATTGCTGGGCACCCCTACTGAGTTTCAAAGTAATTTTCACTTTTTTTACTTCCTAATTGTATGCTTTTTATTTCCTATCAGTCTCCTTGTGGCACTCCTTTGTGCTGCAGCCAGCAGGTGACACCCTGTACATGATTCCCTAGAGAGAATCATTGTCACTCCTATCTACTTATCCAGTGTCTGCCTAGCATTGTTTCACTTCCAACTGCTATTTAATGTCCTCCATCTCATGCGCCACAGAGAAGACCAATTATTATACAAACAAAGAAAAATAGAAGTATTAAGTGTCTGATTTAGTTTTATAAACCAGACTCTGAGCTCCAATGCAAGACACATAGCTAGACTGCTGAGTTGTGTACCTGATGCCATGCTCCATGCTTCCTCCTACCACCTTTACTCCCTAGAAGTCATAAGCACTGAGCTCATTAATTTGTGTTAGCTAATCAACATAATGGCTATATTGGTCATTCATAATCTGTGCTATTACCATCGTTCAGTATACCGTGATTCTACACTTTTTCAACTATTTCAGCTCTGGAGGTGACACTCACATGAATTATTCATTGTCTGTGTGCATGATAACCCCATTTAATCTTTTATTTGTTTGTACTATTGCTAGCTTCTTAATCTTCAGTCCACTATATTTCTTATAAATTCTCAGAAGACTACATCTTATATTACACTGACAAAAAAACAGATTCGCCTTGTAGAATTTTTCACTTAGTTTCCAACAATGTATTTTACACTTTTTTGAGCATGACAGAGTTAGACAAAAGAGTGCCTTCAGGAAAACTGCAAGAGAACATAATTCTTATTAACAGTGCTTCCTCTTTCAGATGACCTTACACATCATTGGTCTTCTTTAAACATAAAGTAGCAATACAGCAACTGCACAGCTTATCATTGAAAACTTTTTCAAAATATATGCTTAATCATAATGAACCCTGTTCAGAACTTCTTACTTATAACCTCACCCAAGTCACACTTCCCTGAGAACTTTGCCTGAAGGAGTACAGGGTAAACCAAGGTGATTATTGGGACCTGTTACTGTGGAAATGCAAGAAAACTTAATATTGTACATCCTTAAAATAACTTTTAAATGCAGATTGTGCTGAGACACAATGTTCTTGAGGAAATTACTTGAAAAGTTAAGAAAGAAACACTAAACCACAGCTTAAGTGAGATTTTTAAGTGAAGCACAATAGCACTGAAGAAAATCCGCAAGAGGGATTCTGATTCTTGTTCTCTGGAACAACAGTACCAGACAAGCATTTGGAATCTTCATGCTGTGAACTAAGCTCCATTCATTCTCTGAGCAGCACCAACATGATTGGTAGGAAAGCAGTGAGTGAATTTCCAATGGAATACACAAACAGTGTTAGCATGTTTGTGCATATTGATTCATGATATCAAAATATTTCTCCCTGGAATGCTGTAAGACATAGGCATACACTTACATTCTTAACTAGGGATGCCTCTGCAATCATTATGGCAAAATATATTCATAGAATGCAGGCAGATAAACAAAATGCAATTCAAAATAAAACTGATACATAAACTAGCTTTGAAAATATACGGTCAGTTCCTCTGCTCAATCAAGTCTTGGTTAAATGATTCATTCTGACAGTAAAACTAGCAGATGATTTCCAATTTCAGTAAGATCATTAAAACATCATTAGGTTATTCTTAACCTTAGTACAGTCACTTCACTTACAGTTTTCCAGCCATCAGCTGCTAAGTTCCAACTATATTTTCTAGACTGCAGATGATCAAGTACGTTACTCGGTTCTGAAAGTAGTTAAATAATACTGATATTCCGTAATTTTTTACTGACACCATGCAAAATGGCGTGTACATTTACAGAACTCACACGCACATTAGTGTTTTGAAACTTGCCAGATGATTTCTCTGCAAATAGAGACATAAAACAAAATACACTGTTGTATATAAATTACAAATATTAGACGGTAGCTATTGTGTTTCATCTCTAAGATGGTGTATTAAGATTAACAAAGCTTTAAAACCTCATATGAAATTATGCAAGGACTGCTGGCCAAGTAATGGATATGCACTTCCCATCCCTAGAAAGCAGACTTATAACTGAAGCAATTAGTTATACAGTACAGCTATTGTTTTGAAGACTATCTGGTGGTAGGGAATTTATCAGTTTTCTTTTATCAGCCTACCTGTAACTTTAAGGACCAAGCCTCAGCTACACTGTTCACTAAGACACAGAGATGTGCTCCCTTAACTCAAGTGTGTGTCTGCCTAACCTGAATGTCAGTCACTTGTTCATTGAGCACAACTGAACTATTCTTTTATTTGCAGCTGAAATAAAAACTGATCTAGAGGTTTCTCACTTGAGTGGTTGAGACACATTTTTCTGGGTTAGCAGAATACAAGGCCAGTCTAAGAGACATTCCTGATTCTGTAATCACCATGTAATGTCGCTACACAGCTACTTACTTTGAATTAAAATAACTGCTCAGCTGTGTTAATTTATGCTGGTGGATTGTTTCAGTACATCATTCAAATTGTGCATTCCCTGCATTCTGCTCAATGCAGAGAACAAAAAAAAAAAAAATGAGGTAACCATCATGCAAGTGGATCTAACAACTACATTTTGTCAAATGTCTTTAGGAAGTGCCACAACCACATTGCCTATTCTAAATGTCATCAATTACATGGTGTGCACTTGCACTTACTTTATATACCTTAAGTATGGCTTGGGGTACTTGATTCTGTGTGACTACTTGTACAGAAAAGCACAAAGAAAAACTTTTTTCTCCCTACTTATAATTAAGGTTGTGTACAGCTGCAGCTTTTGTGAATTATAAAGCCTTAAAATGCTACTGCATAGATACTATCAAAGTTATCAGAACAGGAGTGGATGAACTTCATGAAATAAAAGCAAAGATGAAGATTAATCTATTCAGCCGCCGTGTACTTATTATAAAGATGTGGACAGTATCCATTCATCATCTTTATTTTATAAGCAGGTAGATAAAACCAGAACCTGGAGAACATCACTCAGCTGAGATTGAACTCCTTAGATTTATCTTAATTATGAAAATTTGACAGATAATATCTGACAGTGAGTGCAAATAAGTCTGGAAATCTAAGATAGACTTGTCTTAATGAAGATTCAGACTTTCATCTGGAACCTTTCAAATGGCCAGATTTTGTATTTCTGTTTCACAGGAATTTCTATTACATATAGGAAAATGGGAAAGATACTCAGATCCCATCTTTTTTTGGTTGTCACTTCATTCTAAATAATGGCAGATTTCAATAAATACCAAGCTTCAACATCTGTGGGAAAAAAAAATGGAACTTACATTTAACACAGTCAACAGGTTTTAAAAAATTTGTTATTTAAGATTAGCATATCTCAAAATTCTGCTGCTTCTTTTAATGAATTTATTGCAGTTCTTTAAGCCATAAAATTAAAACCCATACTTCCTTTGTCTGATGACTTTTTCCAGTCTGTTCAACAAAGGAACTTCTGCCTACATGAAAGGAATGTTTTATAGCGCACACCTTTTACAGTTCCTTGATCATTGTTCCCAAACTAGAAATAAGTATGATATTCAATTGCTTTATACTTCAATGATATTTTACATACCAAGTTACTACATTCGTATTTATACACCATTGTCTACAGTTTCACAGGTGGAAAATGGTTTTTAATGTCCACATATTGTCAAATCAGCATTTCAATTTCTTTTGAATTACTTTTGTTACAGCAGAATGAATGAATAACCAAGGCATACCAATATCTACATATGCATATTAACTTCTTCATTTTGAGCATTTAAGGACACCAGTTTTACCATTTTTACTAAACTCAAGCTACTTTATTGTCTGGATAATCAAGTAGTGGATTGGATTTACTCCTTATGGCACTGTTCTGACTAAAAAAAAAAAATAAAATAAAAAAAAAAAAAAAAAGAACTAGGCTATGTTAAATCCTTACTGTGAATATGAAGGACAGTTAGGAGAATAAGAGTTGAGCAGCTTCCAGCCAGACAACAAGAAATTATACATTTGATCCTTTTAAGGAAACTGAGAGAAAAACATAATTAACCACTAAAGGATTAAAAGTATGGAGTTCAGTAAAGCTTAAAAATTTCAGAAAATATCTGTGCGATTGGAACCTCACATTGACCAATGACGCCAAGCAAAGCTATTAGCAACATCATTTTCCTGACGCTTTCCTAATTTGGAGAAACTGGGAAATTAAGGTATACATTTCACATGGTTTCACTGATAAAGCTTGCTTTTGTGCAGTTAGTGTGCATGACAACTTGCGGTTCTAAGGAAAAAAAAACTAGCATAGCAAAACAACAACAAAAAACCCCCCACCAAACTAAGAAAACAATACCCTGTCAACTTAATTCCGAGTGAAATTAGACCAGGACAGTAATATGCCTCAGCATATGGTTGACCTCATCCACCTTCCACTGTGGTAAAAGTAATATGGTCTTTTTACTGCAGTTTTACCTCAGGACAGCTTCTATAAATAAGTTAATTCAAGCAAGCATCATTTAATACTGAAGAGGAGGTCTTAGATTTGGTTTCTAGATGTCTGTTTTGAAGGGCATAGAAACAGTTTCATACGCTCGGTGCGTAAATCCTTTATCGGGATTTATTTGAATGTTAGCCTAACAGTTTTAAATAAGCCCTTTCTAGTTCAAGCCAGGTGAATGTAATAATATAGACTTCAGGATTCTCAAGTTCTTACTATGCATTTAGATGCAGACAGGCATAATTTGGAAATGGGGGATTACAGATTTATGACAAGCAAAACATAAGGAAAGCACTGTAACAGAAAAACTTCAAACTTCATATACTCCACTTAGCTGGGAAGAATTTCAGGATGCATTTAACAAAAACTTTTAAAGATCATACAGTTATTAGCATAATTCATTAATAAGTCCAAATATGATAAAGTAGATTTCAACACTACTTTTTTTTTCTAAACCCAATTGTCAAGTGATAATTAACAAAGCTTCCTTCAACTTAAAATCTTTCTGTTGGACACCTAAGGATGCTCTTTCTTAAATGATGCAGTTCATTTAAATAATAGATAAAATGGGTAACAAGTCCCCCATTATATAAAACTAGCTAACTTAACAAGAGGAATTATTGTAAAATCATCTTCAAAAGGCCCGCAGTGCCTTTTGAAGTATCCTTGATACATAATACAGCTAAGGGAGACTGAAGGCTATTAAGCCTCAGAGTGTTCTAGATGTAGTCAAAATAACACCAGGTTTCCAAATGGTGAGTTGTTAAGATATCTGAACTAGGAAAACATATGACTGTACTTTAGACTGCAGGGAAATACACTAATTAATATATATATATATATATATATATATATATATATATATATACGGCTAGGCTCTTCTGTGAACAGGTTGGTGATCTTTACACGATAGAAAGCACAGCAATGACAGCAGAGTAGCAAAGTCCTAGGCTACAGCAAGTAAGGATTTGCTCAAATGCAACAGCTAAAGACACAGAAATAAAGGAAAGAAGCTGCTTACCTTCAATAGGCCTCAGGCACACAGAGATCTCCAGAAAAACTCCCTTGCCTCCAGAAAGACTCCCTTCAATGGTGGAGCCAGGATCCACCCCTTTTGGTCACTCAGGTGCACTGCATGCACCTGAGCTCCCCTGGATTGATCCTGCATTGCTCTCAGGTGCTCAATCACCATTTCAAGCCATGACTTAGCCTTTCTGCTAGAGATCATTCATGAGAAAGTATCTGGTGTTAGGGCTGAACAAATAGTTCCACAAATGAACACCACTCTATTGGTTTATTTAGCACATTACAGATAAACTGATTAGTTATTTCTAGTTTCTTTTTAATTACTGTCTGATTCTGGCATGTCCTTAGATTTAAGATTGCAAAATGTAAAGAGACGTAGGACAGGGTGCATTCTTCAGCAATGCAGTGCACAAGTTCTCTTCAAAAACAGATCGAGAAATCTCATCTTACATTTAACATCTCTATCATCCAAATTATCTAAATCTTGTTCCCACATTTTTCAGTATATAAAATAATAGGCAATACCTTGAATGAACCCCTGTTATTTTTGTTTGTTAGAATAACGTTTCTTTTTAGGTAAGTTTAAAATTTACCACAAAATGCCCATTAGAAAGACAGTTGGTGAGGGTGACCAGCAGAATTTAGCATCACACTGATCATCTGTCTGTACCATTCAAATCTGTATACATTGTAACTTGCACTACCAAAATGGATGTCATTTTTTCCCTCCTTCTACTGCTTGTTAGTAATCTCTCCATTATGAAAAAAAGCAGATAGTCATTTCTATGCTGACAATTCCTTCCCTCTTCAAATAGCAAGGTCCATCGTCTCACTCTCCTATCAAGCTAGAGACGTCTTGCTTAATCTTAGTTTCATCCAGTTTAATCTGTTACTAAAAAAGATATCCAGTAAATAAATGTAAGTAGCAGTAAATACATAAACAGAAGGCTTTTCTGTTCTCTATTCTTGAAAGCTTAAATCCCAATTATTCTTACTTATTTTACCAGAGGTGTTTCTAAACAACCAGTGGGATAAATATACAGACAATCTCTCTGATTACTCGAAACTGAAGTAATTTCTGCTTCCAATTTCAGAATTAGAGTTTAATTTTATGTCTAAGTTAATGTAATGCTGCTTTATACAGACACATATAGAATTATCTGATTTGATATAATGTCATAAATGATACATGTAATTCTCAGTGTACTCCACACCAGATCGGCACATGGCTAAAAGGATGGATCTCTAAACTGCAGAGAACACTCAAGAAGAAGTAATTATTTTAAAATTAAATCAATGTGATATTAGATGAAAGACTGACAGTAATGGAGTCATATGTAATTCTCGCCATTTCAATGACACCTGCATTCACAGTTAACCTCCCTGCTTCATATTGCCCTACTTTGTTAATGATAACCTGAAAGGAAAATGGACAGATGGAATTTTGTAAAGCTCTGTGCGTTGACCTTACACTGCTACCCTAGATGGTTATGCTTCTTTAATGAAAGCAGAATTATTAGCCTGCACAGCTTTCAAAAGCCTGTCTTAAGCACGTACAGGAGAGCAATTTTCTGAAGAATAGGAATGATCTCATACTCTACCTGTGACACTCAGCAGTTTCATCTACTAAGCAAGTGTACTTTCCTCTAATTCACTGTAAAGTATGAATACTCATTCCCTATGATAATCAAGTGACAGTGCTTTGAGTCTCTGAAAGCAGATATGACCTAAACGCAGATCATGACCCTAGATCCTGAACTTCAATAATTCACTTATTAAAATAGTTTCACTACTAGTTTCGTGCACTTGCCATTTGTTATTTGGTATTTGAGATCACGCAAAGATGCTTTGTTTCATATAAAACTCCAAGTAAGTCCTTTCCTATCAAGTAATAGCAATCTTTCATCACTGAACAAAGAAATAAAATATAACATGAAAGTGTAGTGAAGGACAGATGATTCTAAACTTTTAACCCATAAAAATATGTAGCTCATATTAATACTGCAAAATAGGATGGAAGAGTAGCAGAGATTATCAAACTGATTTCAAAGCATGTGAAAAAAAAAAAAAGCCAACAACATAGAAAAATAGAAAAAAAAAAAAAAAAAACCAAAAGGGGGAAGGGGAGAAATATCCATGTAGTTACTCATATACATGTCAAAGAATCCACATCCATAGTTAACGAAAGAAAAATGCAAATACTGAAAATTAACCCATATTAATACGATTTTTAAAAAGATTTTTTATTACATTTCAACTCACTTTATAAAGTGAGAACCCAATTGCCTCATTTAGTGCTAAAGAGCCACAGATTGCCTGAATGAAGAATGAAGAAAATTGCATGAGACTGCACCACATTTTTAAAGGTTGGGAAGACACCTTATGCTCTGGTAACATTTGCTCTTATTTCAAAGCTCTCTTTCTCTTGAAGTTTCATGCCCTTATAGTTTTTACTGTGCAAAGTTATGAACACATATAATGCAATACAATGCATGGTATTGTAAGGAGTATCATTTTATTTTTTCATTATTATATATATTTTCTTGACTTTTATTGTATGAATAAAAGTAAGTTATTTCTACCAACAAACAGAAAGCAAAAGAGATGGAGCATCAAATAAAAATGGTGCTTATTGATTTTCCATTAAAATCAATGTAAGATACGGCCTTGATGAAATCAAAATTAACATATAATGAACAGTAATGGAAGTTCATTTTTTACTTTTAATTACCTTAACAGAAACCAGGTTACAACACAGTTTTACTTTTTTTCTATTTCTTATATCACGCATGTAAAGGTCCAAGAAAACTCTCCAGTCTGAAAATACACCACAGTGTATCAGCAGCTTTATCATGGCACTGCAGCACATGTAAATGCTTACACGATGGGAGCCATACTTATGCTGAAAAGATCATTCAGCTGTCAGATGCTAATTACACTTTGAAATCCTTGTGGGCATCACAATAAAAGTGTTAATTAATGTGACATGGGATGGCAGCTTCTGAGCTTTGGGATGTATATCTCTGGAAACAGTAAAAGAATATTAAGACTTTTTTGATAAAAGGCAGAATTGTATTACAGTGGAGATTAATTTCAGTTTCCCCACATCATGAGGTTTCTTTCACCCTGAACAGTACTTCTTCCAAATGAGTGACAAAATAAAAAACTGCTTAACACACATCAAAATTCCTGGACTTTACCAAAAGCTGCGTAAAGTAATAAGTTCATTTCGCTTCAAAGGTTCTTGTGATGTTTTAGGACTTTCTAGAATTTAAATAAAGTAATTATGATAAAATCCTTCCACTTCACAGCGTTTACTCTGTGTCCTCCTATTACTCTATTTCCTATTACTCTATTTCCAGCTTCTAGTCCTACACTTTCACATAAAGTTTAAATTTGCTGCAGTTTCCAAAGGTTGGTGGGAGAAGGAAACGGGATACAGAATTTTATCTAAATTATGTCTTATCTCACAATTATTATACCAGTGAATTATTATTCTTAGTCCAGTTTTTCCAAAAGCAGTCTTGGTGGCATTGTCTAAAAGTAATGTGAACTCTTTATAGCTATAAACATCTTTTAGACTTAGATAGTAGTATTTACACAGTAAAACACATAACATTTCCTGAAAACAAGCTGAACTTTCCCCAGAATGTTTTGCTGCAAGTTACTAAAAGCAGTATAGGGAAAAAAAAAACCCTCAAAAAGACTCTGACTGACTTCACTCTTGCAATGTGACATGAACTTTATCTTGTAATGATGTGTTGCCAGAGAAACTCACAAAACTGCCCAATGATTCATTGACTGAATTTCATAGTGATGACTGTCAGAAATCAGAGTGAATGACATTTTTGCAAAGGTTAAATGCCATCAAAAGAAACAAAAACATGCATGTTGACACCTGTGAACTTTGCAATCAAGTAAGTGATTACACTATCAATGCAAGCTGAGCACAACAGGTCTCACTTTCTACTAAGACATGTTTTTTGGATTACTGGAATGGACTGGGATCCATTGCAGACTATCTGATGGCAGTATGGAGGTGTGTGCTGATCTACTAAATACGTGTTCTCCAAAATCCTTCTTCTTTGCTTTTGATTTGTAAATATCCTGACAAATTAAACGCTTAAATAACAAACATAATGAAAATACTGTGACTAATATCAGCTTATGGCAAAAAAACAGAGGAAGTGAACCAGACTGCTGGAAATAAGCATACAAAAGTAGAGTAATGAAGACAAAATATTTAAAAATTAACAAATATCAGTGTTATAATCTAGCATACAAAATATTTGTTATTTAAGTATGAGCAAAATTATTGTATAATTTAATTTCTGTTCACATATATGTAGTAAATTTTAGTAATGTTATAAGCAACTTCTAAAAAAACATACAGTAATAGTGGAATAATCAGCCTACAATTACATTAAATGGAAATGAAAATTTCTGAGTAAAATACTTCTATTCACATTAGAAACTTCTTTTTGCATTGATTATCCACTATTGATTGCTTCCGCTGTTTCTACCAGAGTCAGTACGTATGCCTCTAGCACCAAAAGTCATAGCTCCTAAAAATACTCAGCTTTTTGAGCCCTACATTTTAAAATCATTTTTGTGTTAGATTTCAGAAATCATCCTACCCCTCTTTAGCTGTCTGAAAATGAAGTGCTCATACAATTTCCTCCTACAATATATGGAGAAAAGCGTTACTGAGAGTGACTCATTTCAGCTTTTTCTAGGTATGACACAGCTACAGTGGGTGATTTTCTAGGTGTGTCTCTCTTCCTTCACTTCAAACCTAAATCCTTCATAGACGTATTTCTGTTACCTCTAGAGCTATTCAGAAGAAAAAGTACTATCGCTTGGAAGAAATCACAATGAAATTCTGATGTATTTCTTCACCACCAACCATTATGTAATACTAAGTGAATGATACAGCTCCAAGCTCTGCTTATTCTATTCTTATTCTCCCTTTCTTAAGCTTGTGCCTCAGCTCACTGAAATCCAGTACCTAGGCATGATACAACCTATTTTCTGATCCAGCGTGTCAGTCAATCTGTTCTTATTTGCAGAACAGAATTAAGCAACTCAAAGACAGTAAAAAGAAACAGAAAACATTACCTCATACCTTATCATATTTTTCCCACAGAAAGATTCAGAACATTCACTTGTATAAGGCTAAGGCCATCACTATGTCCATTGCTTTGGTGAAGTCTTATCAAGATCTGAATATGATCTATTCCCTTTGCATACTGCTCTGTAAAGGCTTTCCCATCTTTATAATTTTGCAAACTAGAACTCATACAAGAGAACTCCACTCATCCTCAAAAACATCATTAGCACTGAAATTCAATTTTATTTTATTATCTGTTAGGCATTTACTTAAATTGTTGTCCATCTGTTTTAAGATGCCTTCTCAAAAAACTGTCACAATATGCCCTATTTATTCACCTTTCCTTCTAACTATATTCTCACTTACAGTCTGTGTACTGCTTCCCTGTATGGTTCTGCAGTTTGCACTTGCCACTTTAATTCAGAGGTTATTGGTTGATCCAGCTGTAAACATTTAAGCTGGATCAACTGGTCTCTTCCTTTTAAAAACCAAATTACTATCAAGCTTCTCTGACCTTTTTTTGTTTGTTTTCTTTCAATCTCCAGCCACAATATGGCCAAGGCAAAAACAATTACAAAAAGAAAATCCATACAAAGCCTAAAACCACATACAAATCATGGAATGGAAACAGCACAAGACAATCTTCCACAATCCCCATGGAAGATTACAATACGTTTACTTGCAAATTCCCACCACGCAGTACTTTCTTTGACCAGTAGTGGAACATACTGTTTCAGCTTCCCACATCCAGTCTTGAATAACACCCTTAATGAAGTATCAGATGTATTGTACTGCTAAATAAAAGCAGAAATAAACAGAGAATAATTAAACACTTATCAAAAAGCTAATAACCCTTGTCTTCTATCTTCAAATAAAATAAGGATGGCCTTGAACTATTATATGAAATACGACAACTTTTGGTGCATTACATCCAGTCTGATTTCTTCTCCCATGGAACTTAATACTATGGAGGTGCATAAATTATAAATGACTTCTTAGATTCTTTTTCCTCTGGAAACAATACACAGAATAAATATTTATACTGAAACTAGACCAAATATTACAGCATTCCTTAGGAATAAAGGCTTGTAAAGATTTACCCATAAGATTCAGACATCTATTGGTAAATTCAGATTTATTAATAGAATATTCTGTATTTGAATATAGAAGAACATCTTCTAATTTTGATTTATTGGATGAGATGAGAACTGACTGAATTGAAGGCTCACATTTCAGCACACATAATACTAAACTAAATACTTTCATTAAATAAAGATTTACATTCTTGATTTGCAGGCTTTAAACCTGTCTGATGGAAAATAAAGAATAAATGACATTTTTCATCAGGATTTTATCTTGACAAAAAGTCTTTCTTGCAGATATATTTGATATTCATTATGTTCTTGTAACAGCTTCTGCATCTCAAATGTTATCAAACCCTGGCAGAATCTTTTCATCTTAATAAGGCAAAAGCAGACTTTGTGTTCTCAACCCTATTTTGTTCTGATTATCAAGAGGAAGGGTTTGATTGACACAAGAAGAGAAAAAAAACAGTTCCGATTAAATCCAAGAGTTTTTATTTGGGCCAGCTTCACAAGGAGAAAAGGTTATCTATCTGTTATGACAGATTTTTTTCTGGCCATTATTTTTTATATAGATGATAAGACTATTATTTTAATCAGTAAGTCAAGACAGACCTCAAGTAAGCTATGCAATTGTAGCTTTGGTGAATACTTTCAATTTATCATCACCCAGACTGTGTCTTTTACTTCATTTTCAAAGGGCTTACCAGAAGACAAACAGTTGACACATTTGGACTTGTTTGGTTTTTTGCACTTTTGTATTTTGAAATTTGTACTTAAGTAACTAAGCTTCGGCTGTGACATTAATCTCTTTACATATACACTACTGGCTTATTTTCTATGTTGTTAAAGGGGGAAAACAATAAATTAAACATTTGTTTATAACAGAGAGTAAATACCTTATAAATATACAGCTAGAAACTAAGACAATATTGAGGCAGGCTCAATATCATTATTTGACTGATAAAAAACCCACTAAATAAAGCTGGCTGTCCACTGTAGAAAAATTCCTCTGAGGATCTCAGATGCTACAAAGTGGTGCGTAGATTTCTCCATTCATTTCCACCCATGCTATGATCATCCTTTCATCTAGTACAGAACATACTGCACTGTAACCATGCTGGACTAACTAGCCAAGGAAATGTAAGGAGAATTTAAAACCAGAATTAAAAAAAAAAAAAGAAAAAAAAAGAAAAAAAGTTTTCTTTAGTCAGCTTTGTACTTTTTCCTTTCCTAATATGTCTAAAATAATTTTAAAATCCAATATTTTTCCCTTTTTAATATAAATATGCTTATCCCTGTGGCTTTTTATGACAGAGTGAAGCACGTTAAATTAACTTTCTCTTCAGAATTCTCTTATTTGTTGCTGAGAATGAACAAATTCTTAGAATATTCAATATGTAAAAATAGATTGTACATGTTGCTATTGCTTGTGGTGCATTTCACACAAGTAGTAAACGTTCTTGGAAAATAAAACTTCAAAAGAGCTCATTTTAATGGTAAAATTTTACATTCTCTCATCTATCTCAAGAAGAATGATGTTCTTCACAACTAAGATTACTACAGTTCACTCTGTGAAATTCCACAGTTATCATACCCTCATGTGAATTTAATAAAGCTTAGCCTTAGCTGCTCTTGAATAGCAGCCAAGCATTTGATTTGTTCTATTTCATTTTATTCTTCTATATGCATCTTGTTACCATCTGGAATCATAAAAACAAACAGTTCAAGCAGCTAATGTGTTAAAAGGGGGCAATGACATAATGAAATATTTCCTTCCAGTTCCCTCAAACACTCATTTTTTTCTTTCATATCCATTTCAGAATTCACATTGTCATTTACTAATTCCAGAAGGACTTTCTGTAAGAGGATTTTCAGGACAGATGTTGGAACCCTTACACAACTGAGCACGTGCTGTCTTATCCATGTTTAGCGTTTCAAAGCCAAAATACTGTAACTAATAAATCATTCTTGGTAGCTGATTGAGAGCATGTAATTGCACCATTGTGTGTCTCATGTACAGAACATATCAAAAGAATATTTCTCCCTCCAATTAAGTTTTCTTTTTCCCATTGTTTTTCAAATTGAATGCACTAGTCTATCTGCTTTCAACATTCAACTTTCATGATAAGTTTCTGAAAAGGTTTGATCCACTTTTTTATGAGCAAAGAAATGATGTTATGTCAATTTACCAATGTTCACATTAGTAGAACAAGATGGAATTCAAGTGAAAACTTTCAATATTTTTATAAATTAAACATAAAAGTTGGTGAGTGACACAAGCAAGCAAAAAATGTTTCACTGGACTGTACTCTGAAAATGCATATGAATAGATATATTTCAAATATAAGTAAATTGAATTTATTTGGCATTTATCCATAAAAACAGATGAGATTCTGAGTTCTACTAAAACATCTACATGTACTTGATGGTACAGAAACACTAAGAATTTGAACTGACATAGAAATATACTACTTTTAGAGAATTCTGGAAGAGACTTAGGGTCGTGGCAGCTGTTCTTAGTTTTATATTTTTGTCCTTTTACGTGAACCATATATGTAGCTGAAAAATACATGAAATTTGAAGCCCAAAAGAGAAAATATCCCTTTGGATGTCAGAAAATGGAAAATTTGTATTAAAAAAATTTGTATTAAAGAAAATTTGTATTATCAGTAAATGATAATACAAACAAAACAATCATGTTAGTGGAAAAACTTAAACATTTCAAGTATATATTTTTGTAAAATGGGATGCTACGTTCTTTTGGGATAATTTTACGCTATGCTAAGTTCCAATATGAGGTAAAACTCCAAAAGAGTCATAGTATTTGAGTCTTTGATACCAAATACTGCTTCCCGAGGAAGTAGAATCTCAGAAATAGGATGAACAGGAAAAAGTACTTCCTTGAAAACAATGGCAAGGAGCCAAATTTGCACAAATAGAATTTACTGCATTAATATAAAATTTGTGTGTGTACATATTAATAGAGACTATATTACCACTACTGGGTAATGACAAAATGTGTCATCATAATACGAAGAGTGGTAACATAATACAACATGCACTGCATGAGAAAGACATGAAGATGAAAAAGATGGAAGACAAGTTTGGTGAAGCACTATGAGAAAGTTGAAGATGGCTCAAGATCCAAAAGTGAAGAGAATGGTAGAGCTACTGACAAAAGTCAGATTGTGAGTAAGGAACCAACTTATTTTGCATCTTCTTGATGTGAAGTTGTTTTGTTTTCTCATTCAGAAAGAAGCATTTGAGACTGGAAGGAATTAAGAAAGAAAGGTCACCTGAACATGTGAGGGCTTCATTAGAGCTGAAGTGAAATTTTAATCTTATCCCACTACGACATTTTCAACCATGAAACCAGGGAGAGCAAGCTCTCAGTTTCACAACAGAAGACTCAAAGTACGGTTGAGCATGTACAGTTTCTGGGATACAACACACATGTTTGTCAAAGGAAAAAATAGAGATATAATTCAAAGAAAATGAATGATTGTGATCAGCTTTAATGACTTCTCATGTTCAAAACAGACTTTGATGGATTGTCTCCAGTGGCCCTGAAAAAGTTTCACAGGTACTCAAGTACTTCATATCTATCTCTAAAATAGCTGCATGCTTTTTCAATAGAACTTAAACACAGCAAGAGAAATTCCAATTAAGATAAGGAAACATTTTTTTGCCATGAGAAGTAGTCGAATAGGAACCAGTGTTTCAGAAAGGTTCAGGAATCTCCACCCTTACTATTAGTCAAGGATAGACTGTATGAGGTCCAGAGCCGACCAGTCAATATTTGAGCAAGAAATATCTTAGAAAACTTTCTGACATAGAAATTAGACATGCAAAATTACCAGAAAGGTAATTTTGTACTTGCTTTTGTGTGTCTGTATACAAGCTTCTATAGCTCTATAATGTGTAAAATAGGAGTTAATAGCGTAAATATTTTCTGTGAGGAATAAAACTCACAGAAACTATTTATCTTACTTCAGTGTGTCTTATGGGACATACCTCTGAAAAGTATTAGATATTTGTATTTGGAAGATTAGCCTAATGTATTTTGAGGGAGGAAAGTAGAGTTTTCCCGTAGGATTTCTCATAAAACCATTGTTCCCACTCAATTCTAAAAATATTATAGATCTAGCTGACTCTGCATGAACTGTAAGACAGTAAATACAGCAATGCCGATTACTGCTGATAACAACAGTCTCAGACAGACCTTTACAAGCAGCAGCAACTCTCAGCTGCAGCTCTTTCTGAGTTTTGAGTATAGCATGAGTTGGGAAAGAGATTTCTCCTTTAAATTGCAGTGGTTCAGGATTCTAACTTCGAAATCAATAGCAATCAAAATCTCAGCAGGTTGTAGAAGTCATTACCTCCTTTCTGCTAAGCTTGAGAACATAACCCAATATTTTTCTCTTCTCTTGAAGATTTGTTTACAAATATACTTATTCTAGATTGAAAAACATTTTCACAGCTTCAGTTTGATCCACTGATATATTGTATCTGTTGAATCCCCGAAACAGATGCTTTTGAAACAAGATAGAAAACGCTTACGCTTTTATAGTATACGTTCTAAATATGTATACTTCTACATTCATACAACTGGTTGAGAATATGTTTTTACTCTTAAAAAATACATTTAGACAAGTGAAATGTAAAAAAGACAGAAGACAGTTGCAAGGGTCAGTATTATTATTACAGTCTATTTCTTTCATATATTTATTCTACATATTTACTATAATGCAGGTAAGTTTAAAAATGGAAGAAAGGTAAGTCATACAACAATTTCTTCTGTACTATCATTAACAATTAAATAATTTCATCCAGTTAAAATAACAGTGAAATCTGTACTATACAACATTCAAGTCTAAGTTGTATCACTTTTTCACTTTCAGTTTGAAATACGTTAATTTTCCAAGGGTGGGAAAAACATTCCTAAAAATCAATAAAAATTTGTCATGTAATACAATTAAGATGTCTTACTTTCCAATCACGTGGTAAGCCTGACACAAACCAAACGTTAGAATCATGTGTGAACACAAATCCAAGTCTTCGCATACAAGTTAGAAGGCAATGTTCCACAGATAGAATTTGTGATCCTTGCTATTTGGTGAGAATAAGATTTTCTTTCCCTGAATTGCTTTTTTCCCCATAAAGTATGTCCAAGTAGTAGAAATATTCAGGAAAATGCATCTTCTAGTCATCCAAGTACTTTAAAAGTTCGAAGTGTGAAGTACGCCTGTTTGTTGCTCATTTGCTTATCTGAAATATACGTGCACTCTAGCGTCATCTGTCCTTGTCTTGCTGGGAGAAGGTTGGAGAGAAAGAAAGGAGGAAGCAACGATGGATCCGCCTATCAATGATTTAGGTAAGGATCTAAGAAAAGTACGCTTGTTGAGTGTTTCAGAGTGAAGTTGTCTACATGCCTGAAACTTATTTGTGGTTTACGCACCCAGATAAAAGGGGAATTTTTGAACTGTCAGACACTAAAAAGGAAGAAATATTTTTGAAGAAAGATGTTAGATTCAAGTTTCACGTCAAACTCTGGTGATCAGATCATTAACAAAGACAGACAACATCACAGCCTAGTACATAAGCCAAGGTAAGCTCATCCATTTGACAACCAAGAACATCTCATAGGAGAAAAAGATGAAAAACATAAAAAAGACTGGAATTCAGTTGATAACTCTGAGGTGCTCTTCAGTAATGGGAAATCAAACCTCAAATCTGTGATAATCATCATTTAGCTTTTATTGGAAATAAGTTGACTGAGCTTTAATGAACAACTTCAATTTAAAAATAAATAAATAATAAATACAAATGAATAAAGGTTGTTTAAAAGGTTGTTGAAGCCAGAAATACTCCTGGAAAATTCATGGTAACACAATTACTTTATATCCATCTATATTAATTTAAATGACTGAATTTGATTTACATATGTCTCTTCATTAAATCTGCAGAGGCAGATTTTTACATTGGAGAAAATACAGAAGCATCATTTTCATGATATTTTCAGAGGCAAGATTTAAGAGAGCCTACGCAACAGAAAAATATATTAATTCAGAATAGCAAGAGAGATTTTCCACAACACATTCCAGTAAACTTAGTACTGGAATGAGTGAAATACTTGAAGAAAGAGAACAGAAACTGAAAACTGTATTTATCATATTGTATCATAACCTCGAAGTTAAACAAGAGTCATTTTCTAATACAGTTAGAACACAGTACACTCTCAAAGGGAAGACCAACTTCAAAATAATGTGTAAAGTGAAATCCTAGTGCTTGACTATCTTTCATTGCAGAATATATTGTGTACTGGGACAGGCATATAGCTACAGTTTTTTTAATGTAATATATTGCCTGTAAACTGCGTTAACTGAACATAAGATATATGTGTATTCATTCATCCTCATGCTCTCTTTACATACACATGCACAGAGAATACATACATACACAGACATATATATATGTAAAGACATACTATATATCTCTCTATAAACACTATATAAACACTCACACATATATGTAAACATTCTTAGAGGATGTGCAGTTCTTGGAAAGTCCCGCTTAAAGCACATGTAGTTGAAGAAAATGAAGACAAAATGTATGTACTGGTAAGGAATATGCTTGCCAGTAATCTGTGTGGTAAATTTAGTTTAATAATTACAGACTCCAACCACTGTAAAAAAAACACTGGTATATATATAGAATTGACAGTGCATGCACTGCCAAAAAAGATCGAAGGTGTGTTTAAAAACAGTGCTTCTTCAAAAGATATATAAATATAAACTTTAAACAAAATTTATTTTAGAAATAGATGATTAAGACATAAAAGAAACAGTGCTTGATAATTCAATATGAAATCAAAAATATATGCTCAAAAAGTCTTGTTAAAAAGATTTTACAAATAATACTTAACATCAGGCTATGCCATAAATATTCACACTATGATAAAAGAGGAAATCACTAAAAATCTGTAACAACCAACAATAACAACAACAAAACCAAACTGCTTTACAGTTTACGTTAAAAAAATAATTTTGTTTACATCACAAACTGTTTCATTTTTGACAGTACCCTACTGCCATTTAGCAGTATTCAGTGAGATTCAGAAGGATATAGAGATATCCTCCAAAGTCCAATGTACTTTCTGATCTGACAGGCAGCTTTCATACAAACTGTAGATTGTGTGCCATAGTTTTTCTTCAAAGATTCTCGTTTGACATTAGATTGTTTGAGATCAAGTGGCACTGAGCTTTGGTAGACACATATTCATATGAAATCCAGGCATCGACAGTATGACACGGGATGCAAAATGGCAAATATGAGAGCCATCTTTGGCTGCTGGCACTGCAGATCTAAAAGATGTGAAGCAACTAATGCACACTGTAAAACTACCAACAAATAAAGAACCGTTCTTTATGCTAAGCCAGGCACTGCACTGTAAATAACCAAAAACAAACTCTAGAACTTCTATAGGCACAGATTTTTCTGCATTGGTGACAAGGACAATGATGTGCACCAAACAAAAGCATAAATCTCTAAATAAGTTTACTGAGATCATAGTGAGTAGTAATAATTATGGTCTAAATCACAAGAAAATAACATAGAAAGTGTGACTGCTATTTCCAAGAAAAATATAATGAATTTTCGATTTTGAAAGCAGCATTTTGACAAGTCACTAATTCTTGCTCTTCATTTTCCCTCACTTCCATGCAGTCAGAAAAATCATTTACTTAGGTGAAAGCACAAGAAAGAAATTATATTAAACACTGAAGTAGGCCTGGCTTTGATTCACGATTCTAATATTCATTAAAAAATCTAAATATTGAATTTTTTTACTGATCTCCACTTATCCATTACCTTTTTTAAAAGTGTAGAAATTAATATTCAGCACATATACATTTGGTAAGTACACATCAGGCTTTCATGAGACTTTCATGAATGCGCTTAATCATCAGAAGGAAATAAGCTCTCTGACAAGTCTTAGGCCTATGAAACCACTCTTTAAAAAGTGATATTTAGATATAAGAAAACAAAAATGGCAACAGAAAAACATATGAAACCGAATTACTTAAGAGGTTGCTGGTTTTTCCAATAGTGCATTTGAAGAGTTACCATATTTGGCTGACCTAGCTCACAAGAGAAGTAGAAGAGGGATTATCGATTTAAACCAATAATCCAACCAATTGATGAGCCTCTATTTCATACGTGTGTCTCTTCTAAGGTTAAAAATCAGACTAGATTCTTCTAGAATAGAATGATATGACCAATGAAATACCAAGAAAATGACAGATCTTCAGCTTGGCTAAAAGAAAAAGAAACAGAAGTCTCCTGAGAAATATTTTTCTCACAAACAATCAACATTCATCTGAAGAAACTGCAAGCACAAGTTATCAAAGGTTCTTTTCATACTCATTGTAAAAAGTAGGCACTTGTAGAGAGCATGCAGCCCTCTAGCACGTAGATGAACCAAGTACAGTACCTCAGCTCAGTATTCATCAATTAAAAGAAAAAAAAATCTCAAGATAAGCATTCCTATTATTTGGTGCTTTTCCTCCTAACCAAACATGAATTTTACATGTACAAGGTTTCTCATCAAGGAAATCAAACCTAACTGCTGTAAGAACAGCAATCCAAAGATTCAATGAAAAAACAAAACATAGTAAATAAGTCTGTGAAATCCTACTATCTTGAACAACTCTACTAGGCCAAAAGTTAATTACTCTTAACAAATATCCTTGCATGCTTCCCATCACCCAACTATGAGGCACCTAAGCAAACAACTGTAATAGCAATAGGCAGTACCCATCTTTAGTTATGCTAAACAATACTTCTTGAATAACCTTTTTACTATGTCTGGAATGGAGTATAAAACCAAAGCAACTGGCTAAGTTGTGGCACTAAATCAATAAATATCGTTACTATATGTCTAACCACTGAATGTGTAGTTTAATTTGAATCATAAATGCTGCAAGGGTATGGTATGGTAATAGGAACAGCGAAACTGTCTTACAGATACATAAACATCTTTCCAAGAAAATCATCTCAGTATAGGAAGGAATTTTTTCCTGTAACAGTCATATCTATAATTATGCAATACAATATGCTAAATTACAATACGTACTTCATTATTAATAGAATTTATTTTACAGATCAAATAGCCAAATACACAATTTTGAAAGAGCCAGATAGCAACGTGGAGAATACTATAGGCAACAGTCATGGTAGACATTCTGCAGTCTAAGAACTGAGGCAACGTGAATATTAAGTACAAGCCTATAAATATCTTTACATCAAACATACAGGAAGGTGTAAGAATGTCATGTTGTAGTCTAATTGATCTCAATCATTAATAACTTTCTCTTTAAGTATATATACGGTATACATCCGAGTTAGAAGTGTTATTCATTTTATTCTAGCAAACTAATATTACATGTCTTCACATAAGTGCAGAAAACAGGGTTCTTTATACTCCTTTGCTTCCTAAGAGATTTTCTATTGCATGTGAAATGCTAATATTATAGATGATACATATTAAGCGTTATTCACTAAAATATACAGAAACTTACAACCAGGCTGCAAACCAAGCAATGATACTCAAACTGCATTTGTTACATGAGTCATACTAAACTAAAAAAACATTACATAAACAAATTGAAATTAAAATAAGAAAGGTAATAATAATAATAATTTGGAGAGAAACAAAAAACAGAAGGCCATATTTTCCCCTATGTGCTAGGTTACAGTGCAAAAAAGTCCAGGTTGCAACAAATATTTATCATTTCCTATTTTATCACAGTGAAAAGCAAGACACTGGATCTGTGATTTAAAAAAATAATTAAAAAAGAAAGTATTTCAAAAGATTAGGTGTATAGCACCTGTTATGTGTTATCTAGATTTCAGCAAGCAAAATGCAAATTAGATTCTGTTTTAGGAAGTGAATATTTTTGAGTTATTTAAAACGTGATCATTTATTACAAAATTTTGTGGGTAAGAAAGTATTCATTGTTCACAACTAATATTGTGCCTATGAAACGAGAAAGCAGTGATTTGATCAATTCCATTTATGAACCACAGCAGCAATATTATCATTAAAAATATTATGGAATAGATATAAATAACACTTGATTCTTAATACATGTAACAATGCTATATTGTGACAACAATTTTTTTTCTTTTTAATGCAGGGAGTATAAAGAACTTTACATTCTCCTTTCAGTGTATGAATAAAATTTATTGCTCCCTTTTATTATACTTATATAATCAAAACTTCTACTTGTTCAACTAAAATAAATAAGGAAAAAATCTGGGACAAGAAGTTGGTTACAAGCAAAATTAGAAAACAATAGATTTATCATAATCGCCAACTGCGATGAATGATGGGTCACATTACTTTTTTCTTAGCAAAACTACATTATAGAACACTGTAGCACAACGTACTAAAATTTCGTTGTCTTTTCATTTTAAAAAATTCTTGCCCTTGATACCTTTCAGTAGGGCAGCTTGAACAGTTCATCATCACTTCCAAACCCCTCTGGAGATCAGACGATAAATTTCTTCGGCAATCAGAGAGAGGACAAAGGGCTTTCTCGTGCTATTTCCTTGTTTTCATGTTTGCTGGCTTAACATCATTGTGTACACGTACGACTTCAGTATATAACATCAGATGCGATGGCGTTCAGAGCTGGCAAACAGAGAAACAGCATGAGAAAAGCCCTTTCCTACATAATTTTCCCCATATATTGTAAAGTTTGCTTCCAACTTTCAACCATGTCAACCACATAGTTTGAGAAGTACCAAACTACTGCATTTCTATGTAACCAGCCACCTTTGGTGAGTGTGTGTGCTTGCAGGGCCCTATATACACAGAAAGATCTGCACACATCTACATACACAACAGAAGTGTTAAAATGGGAGACACAAAAATGGCTTCTATGTATGTTATTCTAGGTTTTTAATATTTTTTTCTTTATCAGCTCAAAACTCCAAGTGCTGTATCAAACATACAGCTATCAGAAAACTACCACACTACCTAAAATACATTCTACAGGGCTTTAGTAGACTTCATTCAAGAGCATAGTTCCTAAGAGCATAAAATATTTTGAAGTTATTTTGCTTCCTGAAGTTGTACTTATTATCAACAGAGTTAGAGTCTTGAAAATTCACTGAAATAAAGCCATTCAGATCAATTATTTCAAGGAAAAAAACCCACTATCAATAGCAGTCACCAAGACACAAGCCACTCACTGGTCAGGAAATTGCTATCAACTGAAGATCATTGAGTGTAATACCTTCTGTGAGAAAATAGGAAAAGAAATAAGTGTGAAAATTAAATTAAAGATAAATCAGATTTCATTGTTGACAAATGGTTGGTAGCCATTAGTTTCTATTTAAAAAAAAAAAAAAGAAAAGAAAAAAAAAAAGGAATTGAGAAGAAAGGAGTAAACATTTCAGCTTCACCACGCATGAAGGTGAAACATGCTTCATGTTTGGGGAAAATCATATGTATTTATACTGCTACTATCCCAAAACAAGCTGCTATTGGATAGAGAATTGAGAATCATTGTAGCCTGAAAAACAATCACCAAATGGTAATGCTGGAACATTGCCTACCAACTTCAGGACAAACTCAGTCAAATAGGTTTTACTGGGATAAATAACAAAAAACAAGAACAAAAACAAAACAAAAACAAAACAAACAAACAAACAAAAAAAAACAACCTTTGTTTTCTCCAAAGCACTTTTTACTGCTCAAGAAAAATGGAGATGCTATACTGAGGGACATGCTTTAGTGGGGAAATACTGTGGTAGGTAGACAGGTGGACTGGGTTATTTCAGAGGTCTTTTCCAACCTTGGTAATTTGGTGATTTTATGATTCTACTTAAAAGCCACATTTAAAATCGTTCTCGTTTTTTTCCTAAAAGACAAGTGAATTTATTTTTTGTTTTTTTATTTTTTTAACTTGTGCTTGGTATTTGTTTTCTACCATGAAGTGCAGAGTATCAATTCCAGACTTCCTTCCCCATGTTTTTTCAGTAAAGAACACCTCTATGAAATAAAAATTGACTTTTCCTTCCACAAAGAATTCCATAGAGGAAAAAAATTTCCTTGACCGGTTTTGCTTTAGTAGTACTACATATCTAATTAACTGCTCACTAACATAAGAGTCTGCAAATTTCACTTATCCTTCAGTAACATCTTTTTCTCCAGATACAAATTTCAGTTCTTACTGAAATGTTCATACACAGAATCATACCATAATTACCAGCTAAATTACCAGCTAGAAAATTAAGAGAAAATAACAAGAATAGTCAGAGTTGTAGTAATCACTTCTGAGACAGCTTTTGAGAAGGGTTATACCAACAGCTATTTGTCTGACATTTAGTTTCTTGAGTGTAATTTACTCTGTATTTGTCAATGCAAAACACAGCGTTACCTATACACCCTTTCACACATCAGAAGCCTATTGATAATTACAGGATACTGGATTAAACTCACTACTCTCACTTATTACCCCAAATTACCTAAATCATGCATCTAAAGATCTGCATATCACATGAGTTTTCAGAGCTTTTTGTTTTAGGAAAGTGCAATATTTTTCTAAGCACACTGCTCTCATACTGAGTGAAAAACAGTAATGGCATTTCACATTTCAAATCAGAAACAGAAAACCATATGTATCGTAACTGTAAGCCTGCGTAAGCAGTTGGTAGTAAGAAAGTGGCCCCCAAAAAGGCAACGCACCATAAATAAGGTCTACTTTCTAATATAAAATTAATGTCTATCTCTGATTACTTTCCAACAAACAAGTTCACAGTTCAGATCACAGTGTTATTTGAAATCTCCATTCATACGCACAGGTACATTCACACATGATAGAATTCTTGCAAATAAATGAATTAATGAAGCTTTACAGTAGTAAATATGAGAAAATCAATCTTCATACCTGTTCATTCCCACCATTTTTTTCTGAAGATGACATAGTGTACTAACAGTGGAAATGTTAACATATGGATGGGAGTCCACTGCAAAGCAGGCATAACCACCACCAAGCACAGAAACAGAGCATGATTATACATTTGTCATTCAAACAGTATGTTTATATATATATTCACACAGTTCAGAGAATGACTACATATTCCAGCTGTATCAGCTGAAGGAGTGAACTGAAACTAAACCAAGTCCTGCCATTGCTGCTTTCATGCAGTCATACTTTTTCACTAACAAAAGGCCAGAAAAAGTGATAATAAAAAAGTTAATGGTACCCTTCCTTAGTCAACAGCTGTTTATTTTAGGATATTTATACTGTTCCTATAGTGTGCAGTACGGTTTTTTCAAATGAACGAAAGTCACAAGCAGTATTAACTGAAAGAAAGAGACAAGGAGGAGGAGATGTGAAGTTTTAATCAATCTTTGCAGCAGTAGTTTCTCAGAACCCAGCTGCCAGAGGTAACATTGCATATATATGTATATATGTATATATGTATACTATGTATACTATCACTATGAATGTTCTGATTAAATATGTTGATCCCTCGAGAGGCATTCAAATTGTCTGAATGTTGTTTGAAACAACTGAGCAAAGATTCCAGATTTTAAATATTGTGTTACATATTATATGAATAATGGATTGAAAAAAACAAAAACATCCTTTTCAACTTTCCAATGCAAATGAAAAAAAGATTTTTGAGAGTATATATTTCATACAGCCTTCTCTCACTAAGGTGAATGTCAAAAGCAATTGAGTTTTTACAAAGCTTGTGGACAGACAAGCTGTAAATGTGTATATGTTTCTCTCCAAAAAAATACATTCTTCTGAAGACAATGAAAGTTAGCTTGATTTTATATACCTTACTTTAAAAAAAACAAAACAAAACAAACCCAAACATATCATGTACAAGAAGCCCCTTCACAGTTTAGCATGTGATAGAACTTCCTTAATACATTTACCTACAGCATCCCAAAGGAAAGCACGCTATTCTGAAGGTACCAATTCACTCTCACTAGTATCAGCACCTAACATGTGACTTCAAAATAATATTAATATCTCTTTCTATTACCCTTTCCCACACAGAAGAACTAGAGAAGCTTACTGTCTCTCCTTGTTTGCATTATATTAGCACCACACGTTTCCCTCTTCAGCTTCCCGCAGTCAACAATCCAATGTGTCCTCAGTTGCTTCTGATTCCTTTCCCACAAAACTCTGAGCTTTGCTACTCCAGTATTTATTAGCCCACATAGCCCACATAGACATTCTTTGGGCTTTTTAGTAGAAAATCCTTTACGTTCTGGATGTCATGGGGAAATTGTTTACAGAGAGAGTGGTGAGGTGCTGGAACAGCTGCCCAGACAGGTTGTGGATGCCCCATCCCTGAAGGTTTTCAAGGCCAGATTGGATGGGGCCCTGGGCAGCCTGGTCTGGTATTAAACGAGGAGGTTGGTGGCCCTGCATGTGGCAGGGGGGTTGGAGATTCACGATCCTTGAGGTTCCTTCCAACCCTGTGATTCTCTTTTGCAATTTTTTTGAGTACAACTGTTATAATGACTTTGTCATTTTGTACATCACTTCTACAAATTTAACATAAGATTTTTTTTTTTAATTTAAAGACAATTTATATCATTCTGATTTAAAGCTTCAAAAAATCCCGTAACTTTTTATCTTTAAATCAGTAATTCAAATGTCTTGCATAGACAAAGCTAAGAGCTATTGAGATGTGAGGCTTGTTAATATCAATATCTAATTGAAAACAAAAATAAATAAACTCACAGCAAGCATAATCTTTAGTTTTCTCCTTCAGAGATATTTTGGCTTGTAATAGGGAAGTATTACAGTAATGATTGCAGTAGAATAATGTTTTTCACACTATTTTCTTATTTTCATTTCTTATTTTCATTTCTCAAACTAGCACATCTGCCTTTTTAACTTTAATTATCCCACTTCTCCTTGCTGTCCTGCATTTTCTGAAAATTCAGAGCGCACAACATGAAGGTATCACTAACCACAAAGATCCCACCTGTCTATAAGGTTGGTGAATTGAGGGCAACATGACATCTGAAAGACTGAGTAGAGTTTCTTTTGTTTCATCTCTTTACTGGCTAAGAGTGACAACTCTAAGGCAGCCTGTCCTGAGTGTACCTTCACAGGAGATAAAACCACACAGACTATAATTATACAAAAAAAACAGGTTATGAGTAAGACTCGTTTTTACAAAAAATACTGAGATTAAAGAAATATAGTTTGTTTTGCTTATCATAAAACACAATGCTGTAATTACAATACAACACAAAGGATTAAACTCAAATGGCTTCTCTTGCCCAACTTATGTAAATAAATGCATTAATATTTTATCACTCATTTAAATAAAACAAAATTAAGTAATGGTTAAAGGCAAATGTTGTTTTCCAACTAGTGGAAAGGGCCAGTGTCAGAGAGGAGTTGCAATTTCTCCAATAATGTGGTCACTTTTCTGTATGAAAAAATTAATCTTTTACGGGCCATACTAATGCAATTTCTGGTACAGTTATATCAGGTAATGAGTATATGAAAATAAACAAACAAAAAAACAGTTCTATTCTTCTCTCAACGACAGGAAAACCCTGTGAATTACTTTTTAGGTATAGTTAAAAGATTTTTTCCCAAAAGACTTCTGTAGAAGATAATTGCTTTCCATTCTACTTTAAATGTCCCTTCTGATGGAAGAACTAAGTTTATAAAAATCTGGAGTGTCATGAGCTTACCTTCTTTTTTAGTAGAATTAGTGCGTTACAAAGTCTGCTTTTGAGCAGACAGTGAAAGAATCTTTTTGGCTTGGAGGAGGTATACTGGAGTCCCTGAACTCAACTGAAAAATCACTTAGATCAGGCCTACAGAGCACTTAGATCAGGCCTACTGAGATGCTGAAAACACCACCACCCACCTCACCATAAGGAAAAATATAACAGATGAACAAACTAGCAAGACACTTTTCTAATGCCCAATTTAAATTAACACATTTAAATACCTTTGATACAAAATATTCAAATCCGGAAAAGTACACATTTTCTACTGCTGTCATAAAAATAAGAAATTCTATTATTTTTTCCTCAACTTAACTGTTAGTGGAACTCAAAACTCCATTTTGTAATACACAGCTACATGGGTTATCACAGAAATCTGTGCTGTTAAGGGGGAAAAAATTAAGTAGAACAAGCAGGCCATCATGCAGTTTTCATGTACATTTTGTTATCAATGTTGCTCACAAAACAAAGCTCACAGAAAATTTAAAACCTCAACTGAACAAAAAGTCTAACAGACTAAATCTTGCTGAGGATTTGTTCCCAAAAAATAATACTAAAATGTAACATCAATGATATAATAAGCTCTTCTGAAATATTTAACAATTGATTCTTTTAAAATTTGACTAGAAAACTGTTTTCACTGAAAACACTGTGATATTCTTAAATAAAAGAGACAAGTAGACAAAATTTATTACTTACAAAACCTTCAAAAATATATATAGAAATTATATTTGATTTTCGGTTACTTGCAGCCTTTCTGTAGTGTCCTGCAGATTCTTATCTTATTTTTAATTTAAAGCTAAGAAGTCTTTAGACATTATGCTGTACTGAATTTTTGAGAAGTTAGTATCTGGTTTACCAAGCATAGGAGCAAAAATGTGAGAACAATTATACCAATGCTTCTTATTTTCCTACAGCTTTGCCTACTCACAGTGCCATTCTACTCAAGTAGTCTGCTACTTTGGAAAATGGCACTGAATCTCTCCGATGAAAATCCTTGCCTGCTTTTAGTGACTTTGAAGTAAAGCTATGCCCAAATGATGGCTGCAATTCCAGACACCATTAATATTAAGAACCGCTTATGAGGTCCTGTAAAGCTTTATTGTTTTCCACCTGGCCTAGATTGCTTCAACTCTTGAGCACACAATACTACAGAGGACAGTACCATAAACCCTCTTTGTTTCACACAGCTGCACAGCGTACAGAGGTAATGCAGGAAGTGCCATACTGCCATCTGCAGTCCAGAATACCCACCAGTGTAATAATTCACAGCTCGATTTCCTTGCAGCATTTTAATTTTTTTCTTAACACTGAAGAATCTCAAATTGTTTACCTTTTTTTTATGCTTCTATCAAACATGACTTTTCGTAACTTTTAATCCTTGTGGAAAAATTTATTTTGCAGTGCTTAGAATTAGAGCTAAATTAATGGAAAAGAAAGAGGCGAAGGAGAAAGAGAGAACCTTAAAATTTCCATTACCTGTCTGGTGTGAATGGGGCCTGGGGTCTTGAAGCCTCCTTGACAGCTGCATTCAGAAACACTGTAAGGATCCGAGCTGCTTGATGAGCACTTGGAGAGTGAATCACAGCCCACCACAAAGGTGTTATCCAGAGGCAGTTCCTGAATGACATGGTGCTTCTTGGGGGGTACAGGAGTCTCAGGTTTAATTTGAAAGGTTGGCTGTGGAGAAGCAGACTTGTAGTGCTTTGCTAAATCTGGGCTATCAGGCTTAAATGTGGTTGGTGTAGTGGCCCAGTTATATTTTCCCATAGTCTGTTCCTCTAGTTCTACAGGAATGTCTAAAGTGCCATTTATGTGCTCATGGCCAGGATCATCAGGCTTAGATTCTTCAATAGTCACAAAATTGAGGAGAAGACTTTTTGGAGAGCGTTTCTTCTTCTTCTTCTTCTTCTTGATCTGCCTATTCTCTTGGTTTGGGGAAACCCACTCACCACTCTGCTTATTTTTCTGGACAACTTTGTGCCTGGGAGTCTGGCGGCATCGTACTAATGCAGTAACAAAAATTACCAGAATAACTGTCATTGTGCCTGCAATAATCGCAATTATGATCTTGACATAATCATTGGTTTGTGGGGTTATCTCACCATCCCCAATGTTCTGGCCAACTGGAGTTTCCATATTCCTGCGCACTAGCTCTTGTATGTAGGAACTATTGGTGACCGTCTCATTCACAAACAAATGCACAAGAGCTATAGTATAAAGAGACTCTGGCTGACCCAGGTCATTGACTTTTATCACCAGTCTGTGCAAGCCATGATCTGATGTGATTACCTTCTCTTTCAATGTAATATTGCCTGTTAACTGGTCAATTGCAAACAAGCCCCTTGAATTCCCTCCTATAATGCTGTAACGGAGCTCTGCATTCATTCCTGTGTCATTATCAACTGCAAAGACTTTAGTAACAACAGAACCTGGACTGGATGATGTTGGAATCAACTCGTATGAATAATTTGATGAAGGAATTACAAAAACAGGCCTGTTGTCATTTACATCAACAACATTGATCGTCACTTTGGCCGTTGAGGAACGCTGCAGTCTTCCTCCATCCACCGCTTTCACCTGAAAAGTGTATGACCCCTGCTGTTCTCTATCAAAAGTAATATTAGGTCTTATTACACCAGTAAGTGGATCGATAATGAAATTATCTCGACCATTTAATATAGACAGAGTGACTGCAGCATTCTCTCCAGAATCAGCATCTGTTACTGTGATAAGCCCTACTGTGCCATACATGGGTAAGTTTTCTGGAACATAGAAATTATATTCATTGTGTGTGAAAGCAGGGCTGTTATCATTCTGGTCCAGGACTGACACTGTCACAGTAGCATTGGTCTGCAAGGGTGGCATCCCATTATCCTTAGCCAGTACAGTGAAGGAGTACCTGTCTTGTTTTTCTCTATCCAGCTTTCTCACTGCTGTCAGAATGCCTGTGCGGCGGTCAAGATTGAAAATAGGGGGTGCATCAGAACCTAGAATATAGCTGATCTCAGCATTGCGCCCACTGTCGGCATCTGTAGCACTTATCTTGGTTAGCTGAGTACCAGGAGCATTGTTTTCAGGGATGGAAAGACCTATGATAGGCTGTGTGAAAACTGGGGCATTGTCATTTTCATCTTTAATTTTGATCAAGAGCATTGCAGATTGGTTTAAGGGAGGTTTACCTGAATCTGAAGCTACTATTTTAATAGCATATTCCCGTGTGGATTCATAATCTAGAAATGTAGCTGTCTCCAGAAGAAACTGATTATCAAACACTGGCTTTAGTCTAAAAGGGACATCATGATCTGTAAAACAAGTAACTTTTCCATTCAGATCAGCATCCTTGTCCATTACTGTTATCAATGCAATTTTTGTATTAAGTGGAGCTTTCTCAGACAAGAGCACTGTCCCATTCACTGGATTGATGATGTACCTTGTGTCAATTGATGGGACATTGTCATTAATATCTGTGACATTAACAGTCACTGTTGCTCTCGATGGAGTCGAACTGCCATCACTTGCCAAAACAGTTAGTTTGTGTACTGGAGATTCTTCCCTGTCTAGTGGCTCTCTTATGGTGATGAGACCAGTGGCATTATCAATGGCAAACAGCTTTTTGGCCAAGCTGGAGATCTGATTGCTGAAATAGAAGTGGATTTGTGCATTTGAGCCCAGGTCTGCATCAGTGGCATGGAGCTGAGAAACAGAGGTGCCCACTGGAGCATTTTCTGGAATACTAACTTCAACGTCATTCTCTTTAAAGACTGGACGATTATCATTCACATCAGTCACTGTGACTTGCAGGATTGCAGTGCTAGATCTTGGAGGACTTCCACCATCTTCAACTTTAATTTTCATCACATAGGTATCTTTCTGCTCTCTATCCAGGATCTGCTGGACAATCAGTTGAGGCCACTTATCTCCCTCAGGTGTCTCAATTATATCAAGACCAAATACATTCTGACCCTACAAGACACAGAAAGAAGATACTTTAGCATAGTAGTGCATTTAAGCAGAGAATTATCTCAATGTTCTGAAATTATCACAAAATATATAAGCATTATACAGGAATTAACACTTTTTATATTTACTCCTCGTTTGCAATATTTAATTTTGCTCTAAGCCACCCAGGGACCTTAAAAAAAGCTTCAGAACATACATGGAAATGAACTTATACTTCAGAATAACAGGTTATGAGGGTTTTTTTTTGTTTTTTTTTGGGGGGGGCAGGGGTACACATTGTGATTTGTTTGCTGGTTTCTTGGTGCTGCGTTTGCTCTTTAAACCAACTGCTCTCCTCCTAAAGAAAAGAGAAAATACTTGGACAGATGTGATTTGCTTTCTATACTGTACCAGTGAGTGTGGAGAAGAGCAATGTAGCCAAAGTTCAAAGTGTCCAAACGTAAGGTAATATGCATGCACTAAAGGACTTAAACAAATCTTCAATTTGAAGGAAAACAAGAAAGTTAAAGGGACTGCCTCATGGAACAACTCTGGACATGATCTGAAGCCATCATAATTTAAAAAAACAAAAATAAATCGTTTACTATACAGCCATAACAGTTTATTAGAAATACATAAAAAACACCTGAAAATTATTCCATTATTCCTCATGATTTGCTTTATATTTATCTTCTTTTTTCACTTGGATTGTTTTGTTTTGTTTTTTTTTCATTAAAAAAAAAAATAATCCCAGAACTGTGACATTCACTTTGAAAATAATTACTTCTTTTCACAGGGATTGTTGAACACATAACACTCCTGTAATGGAAAAGAAATACTATATATATTTGACAAACATGGCTTCCTTCAGAAGCCTTGCGTTGAAAAGAGTATGCTAAAATAAATACAATAAAACAAAACAAATTCTGTGTAAGAATGGACTGTTTTGTTTAAGTGTTTTGCCAGTCAGAATTTGACATAAACAAACATTTCTTTCATGGAAAAGAACTATCCATCCCCATATCAAACATAACTGAGCAACTTGCACAGTATTTGTGACATTATATTGCAACCAGGGGCAGTCTAAAGTGAAGTGGAGTACATTCTGAAACAATAAATAAGAACACAGCTTTTACTTATTTAGTAGAAGACACGAAAATATTAGTTTTAAAAGAAATGTTTTCTCAAATAGCAATTCTACATTTATCTCTCTATTGAGAGAAAGTGTGGGTTTCCTATTCATCTTCAATCAGCCTAGCAGTTAGTTGTAATAAATTGCATAACTACTAAGAAATAATGAATTATATATGTTTTAATATAGAATTCCAGAAAAAAAAAAAAAAATGTAACAAGCTGGTGGAGGGGGGCGGACATATCAGCTATCTTTTACTGCTTTATTTGTACACAAATTGACAGATGGGCAGTAATTATTCTATCATTGTATCTCACAACTACAACAAAAAATTCTCATAGACTTTCAATAGGTTCAATTATACAAATGAATACACATCTCTGCATTTCTTCAACTATCAAGTCAAAAGCAATTCTTCATTATACCATAAAATTAATAGATTTGATTCTCCATAACTACCATAAACTAATGGAGAAACAGAAAAGAATGCAAAGAACAATTCCAGGTCAATTATTACCATTTGAGTAATTTTTATGAAAAAAAAAAAAAAAAAGAGAAAGAAAAAAAAAAGGTTACTTAAGAAAATTTCTTGCTGTTCATTAGAGGATCATGCATCTTTTTAAACTACTAAAATAAAGGGATCTTTTTTTAATTTTTTTTTTTTCCTAACTTAATTCACATTGGGATAGAGTTAAATACAGCCATACGCCACATTTTATCAAATAAATTTTCTGAGAGAGTGCTCCCATTCCAAACATTCCCAAAATGATGACACATTCAAGTAGTGTATTTTGAAGATTACAAATATATAATTCTCTCCCTCGTGAGAAAAGAAACTAAGAGTTAAAAAGAGAAACAGGAAAAAAAACCTTCAGTGCAAATTTTTTCTGTTGAAGCAAATGGATCTATCATCACCAAAACCTCAGTGAAATCAAAATTTCCTACAATAAGATTGGTTTTGGACTGAACCTCAATCATCTCATTATCCCAGTGATCTGAAGGTTTCACCCACGCTAGAGTACTGCTATAAATCTTTAGAAGTGGTATAATAGGTAATTAACACTTATGTAGTACCTTTCACCATTAAATTAATTTTAGAAATAACCTGTTAGTTTTTTTTTCCATGGCTGTGTCAGAGAGTGAAAAATAAAACGCTGAATTTTCAATCTAAAAAGACAGTTTAAATGATGTAATCTAACTACTTCAAGCAGAACAAGGTTTCAGAGCCAACATCAACTTTAAGAAGCTCCGAGTTCTGATCACAATATTATTTACCAGTGGTTTAAGCAACTTGTAACCTTATTGGATTTTCATAACATCCTTTTCAGTTGATTCATGCCTAAGGTAATATTTGAAATGATGAAACTGGTATACTTGCTGAACACTCCTTGCCATATATTTACCTGATCATTTGTAATTGATCCAAATGTCCTTTTCGGAGCTGTTTTGGGCTGTCATGTAAAATAAAAAATTAGAGAGTTTTAAAACAATTGTAACATGTAGGTAAGTTAATAAATACATAATCAATTAAACATAGATATCTAATGTGATAACCTAGAAAAGTCAAAGTATTACGAACAGGACTGCATGTAGCAAGATGTACATAGTACATAGTCTACACCTAACTTGCCTCTAGACATGCACAAGGCACTATTACACTCTCTCATCACAATATGTGATTGAATTCATTAGTTGTTGCCTACATTTGCTTTGTAATCACTGTTTTTTGCTTGTTTGTTTTTGCTCTGAATGTTCAAATCCACAGTAAAAAAAAAACTCGGAAGTTATACACCAATCTAAACTAAAATCTGTGTAGTCATAAACCTAACATGCTTCACCCATACACAGAAGATAAGGACACGATGTATTACCAACATCTACATAATAATTCACTATTTTTCAGCTTCCAATAACAAAAGTGGCTCTACAAAAGCTGGTCTGAAAGTGACAGACACTTCTACCAAATTACTAATCATTTCATTTCAACTAAACAAAAACAAAATTCAAAGCCCTCTTCTTTTAGAAATACTCCTTCCAAAAGAAGGAAAGTTAACAGCTGCCAGTAAGGCAATTAGCTAAGTAAGCCTGCCTCTTAACCTTCTCCATAACAATTTTTGAGACATTCACATGCATCCTATTAGACAGGAAGCTGATACAAAACCTGAAGGACAGTTAAAGGGATATCATATGTATGTCTGAGATATGCTATAAATTCCCTGTCCTCCAATATGCACTTTGTACTTCAAGTAAACACTATATTTATATCTCTAGATATAAAAACAAGGAAAAAACAGGAGTTGTTAGGCATTAATTAATATATTTAGAAAGATAATTTTTATGTTCACATTACATGTGTGTGAGAATTACAGATTTGCTCCAAAAATCTAAGAACTAAGCGAAAGAAATGACTGTATTTTAGCCATGTAATTCCCTAACACATCACTGTGTTTTTGGACGTAACAAGTAACAGTTCTGAACCAGCTCCTAAATCACAACCTCATCTTGTTTGACAGCCAAACAAGACACCTTAGGCTCATAATCCCGCATTTTAGAGCTCTCAGATGAATGCTGACTGGGTGTTGGAGCAGTGTGAATCCGTAATGCCCTCCTATTCACTACCTGCACTATAACCATATCAGTACTCTCAGGCAGAAGGGGATTCAAACTGACAGTCACCTGTATACAGGAAAATAGAAACAACTGAGGTATTTCTGAAAATTACCCTAAAGCAGAGATTGCCCAGGATCCTCAGCTTCTAGTACTTTTAGTTCAAATTTATCATGATGGACATTTATAGATTTGGCTCATGACAAGTGGAAAAAATAAAATTAAATAGAAAAAAAAAAACTTTGATAGGACTTGTTAAACAAGTAAGCAACTAAACAAGTACTAAATGTAAGTTGAGGTTCATTGAATTATTTTGTTCTCTGTTATTTTCAAGATAATTTCATTTGAAAAGGTGCCTGATTTCTATAAACAGGTGGTATCTTCATTGCACCAAATCCATAGCCGTGCTTTTAGCAGAAAGTTATTTAGCATGAGTAACTTATTTGATCGGAGGCCCATCTAAACTGAAAGTTTGGCTACAAGTGAAACCACTGTATCCTCCTCTTATGTTTATGTTTGAGGACAAAATGTTGATAAAATTTTTCATTTGAATGTCATGATAGACCTCTCCTCAGGTATCCAAAAATAAAAAAGAAAATAAATGAACAAAATCCGATGTCCTCCAGATTAATATCAGAAAGCCATTCTTTCACATGGACACATTTTTCCCAACACTAACACACAGCTTTTTGGGCTTGTCGGTCTGGAACAAATACTGGTGAACTGTAGATGACCGTAAGGCCTTCTCAGGGCCTTCACTCCTTGGAAAGTTTTCCAAAACTCAAAAGAGGAAGTTTATGTGGGAGGTGTAACAACCACTTCCTGCTTTTTAAAGACACGAAGCTGTGCTTTTCAAACAATGAAACTCATCCTTTTTACATTATTCTGAGAAAACAGTGGAGCTAGCAAATAGAACTGTAAAAATATATGACGAAACACAAGTGCAAGATGCCCCTTCTCTACATACTGGAAGGTAATAAATCACACTGCAATTTCAGATTAATAAATCAGAGACAGCTGCTCAGAAGTAGTAACAGAGTACTGAAAGTAGTTCCACAGAGACTAAATTCTAATACTCATTAAATAGAAATCTTTTGATTATGTTCATCAGGGAATGCTGGGGATAAACCAAAAATGTATTTTTTGGTGCTGGATTTCATCAGAAAGCCAATTTGTCTTCTTCCTCCTCCAGTATTACTGATTCCCATTTGTGTGACTCAGTAAAACAGCAGCAAAAGAAAAAAATGAAAATACTGTGTTACAGTATGGTAGCAATACCATTTTGAGACCCACCTCTGAAACCCTGTAATACTTGTGTGCACTGAAAATTTCACATTATAAGCCACCATGACTTTTGACTACGAGTTATATTCCTAAAAATGCCTTCTCTGCAAGTTGTTTGGAATAAAAAAAATCTTTCAAATGTGTCTGATACACACATTTACAAGTATTCATATTCAAGATGGTACTACAGATGGAAATTATTATTCTATTTATTTCCTACCTTCAATGCAGTTCAATAAAACTGCACAGAAAGAGAAATAATTTATTATATTACAGCAATACAAAGACTTCTATCAACTGCGTGTATGAACATGTAAGCAAAGTCAAAGATACTGAAAGAAGACAAAACTCTCTAAAAAGACAGAATAACATCTAGGATTGACTCAATTATTTCACAGAAATGTGAAGGACCACTCACTACAACAAAGTCATTTTCAGTTGTTGTAAGGATTAGATTAGTATCTCAAAATCTTAAGGTCACACAATAAAACTAGTTGCTGGATATGTCATGCATTCTACCTACAGATTTTTTATTCTACTTCCACCCTCAATTAACTTTACTGTTACTGTAAGAAGAGGCACACATGGATATATACAAAAACCCCACTGTAAACTGGAAAATTAAGTGAAATCAGTTTTGAAATTCAGTATTATGGCTTTTAACAAATCAGCAAAACCTAGACTAATTTACCAAAAGCAAGAATGATAGCTGGAATGCAGAGCTTCCATGATGGTTAAGCAGCATTAAAGTTATTCCTTATTATGCTCTTAAGCACGATCTGATTAGTTTTAACAGCTGCCCAGCAGGAAAAGCCAACCAATCATTCCACAGCAATATACATATTAACATACTTCTTTGCATTTAGTTTTCACTCATTTCAGGGGCAGGTACACACTGCACTACAGTTAGAGCTGGCACCTTTGGCTTTGAAAGTGATACCAAATAGTCAAAATGAAAACAATGTCAGAAAATCCTGATAATCACAATATATCTTAATACCTTAAAACCTTTTCTGATAAATAAACTTATTCCACTAATACATAACAGGCAGCAAATTGGTTTTGAGGTTCCATGGGAAACGGGATGGAGAGGAAAACTGAAAATACTGATTTATTTGTAGTTTAGAATGTGCTACAACAAATAGTATTTAAAGATGCATAATGGAAATGAGGATAATATTATATAGCTAGGGTTAAAATGAAGTGGAAAACCTCAAAGAGAGTCATATAATATTCCATTCTTAAAAACATAGAACATCTTGACTCAAAAAAAAGAAAAAAGAAAAGAAAAGAAAGACAATATGCTTGATAAGGCAGAGAGAAAAAAAATTACAATAATTTGACTTTGGAACATCAGCAATAACCATGGCAATAATACACATCACATTAATAGAGACAGCAATTATAGCACAGTGTGATAAAAATGTATTTCAACACTGACAGCTGATGATTCAGAATTTTTTCCTTTCACCAATGTTTCTTTTTTGTTTCCTTAAAATTGTCTGAAATGCTCTTTGCTACATGTCCCAGCATCAAAAGCTCTACAGGACTTCAGTGTTCAGACCCATTATATTTCAGGGCTAGGGAATATAAATTACTTTGCAATAAACCTTTCTTTCGGGAATAAAAATAACCATACTAATGCAGTCAAGTGCCACAATCTACAGTTGACAGTGGATTTAAAAGTATTCTTTGATATTTATAAGTTTATAATTTTGGACTTAGCATTTTTCTTCCCTGTGTTTCCTCCTGAAAAGAAGAAAAACATTCATTCTGTGTATTTAGAGTAACAACTACAAGAATTATTTAATTCTCTATCACTATCAAAGATCTGAAAGCTAAAACTAAAAATCAAGAACACTATAATTGTATAAGCTTCTTTAATATTTGAATTATCTAATTAATGACATCTAAATCTAGGAGAAACTGTAATTCCCTCTACCATATTCAAAACATATCTTATAAACCGGAAATCTTTATCACCCCAAAAACACAGCTTATGGAAAAATGATTTGGGGCAAAAGAAAAAACTCACAGGTGTAGAGAAGACATCTAGCCTTGAAGTAACTCAGAATTTTTAATAATAGATTTGGAACATTACTAGGATTCATATGAACCCCACTGGAAAAATAATTCAAGCTTTCTCAAGACAGATATCCAAATTTTGAGGAAAATTTTTATTGCTGCACCCACAATAAATAAAAGGAGCAGAAAATAATATTCACAATGTTATTCTGAAACTAAAATTAGAATGGATTGAGAACTTGCAGATTCCTTGCAGCAATACAAGCGTGATTAGTCACTTCCCATCAAAATTTGCGAGAACAATTTTTAACTCGGTCAAAAAACAATGGTATTCAAGTGAAATTGTTCCTGATGGAGACAGCTGTTGCTTGCTTTAGTAATAAGGTTCTTATTTAGCAACAATGAGTTTAGTCACAAACATCTGAAGTATGAAAAATACAAAAAAAAAAAAAAAACAACCACTGCTGGATACACTGGTGAAGAGTAACACATCAAACAGAAAATCAAAGTTAGTATCACCATCTCAATCTAGAACACTTTATATTTTTAGATAATAGTAGAAACTACGGGTATAGTATGTCCTAAGTGCACTGTTTGCAACCTTCCAGAACAAAAGATGGTCAAAATATAAATTCCTAAATATAAATATATTGTCTAAGCCGCAGTCACTTCCTCTTATACATACAAGAAGTTCCCTGAATCACAGAATCCTCAAAGATGGAAAGAGCCTCTGAAAGACATCAAGTCCAACTCCTCTACAATGAACAGAGATACCACAGCTAGATTAGGTTGCCCAGCCTCGCCTTGGAAGTCTCCAGGGATGGGGCATCAACCACATCTCTGATGTAACCTGTTCCAGTGCCTCACCACTCCCACTGTAAAAGATTTTTCCCTTCTGTCCAATCTAAATCTACCCTCTTTGAGTATGAAACCATTTCCCCATGCTTTATCACCACAAATTCTGCTAAAGAGTTGTCCCCCTTACCTTCCTGTAGCTCCCCTATAGATACTCAAAGGCTGCTATCTTGGAGCCTTCTCTCAGCCTCAGCTCTCTCAGCCCGTCCTTGAAGGAGAGGTGTTCCATTCCGTGGACCACTTTTGTGGCCCTTCTCTGGATGTTTACCTGGGCTCACTGCTCAAGTCTGTGTAGATGGCATCCTACTCCTCTGGTGTGTCAACTGAATCCAATAGCTTGAGGTCATCAATAAACCTGATGAGGGAGCACTTGACCCCAATGTTGATGTCACTGATTAAGATATTAAAGAGTATTGGCCCCAGCACTGACCCCTGTGAGACATCACTTGTCAATGATCTCCATCCAGACATTGACCCACTGACGACCACTCTCTGGACTCAATCCTGCATCCAGTTCTTCATTCACTGAACAGTCCACTCATCAAATCCATGTTTGCAATCAATAGCTGTTCCCTTGTCCACTGATGCAGTAACACCATCATAGAAGGCCACTAGGTTGGTCAAATAGAATTTGCCCTTAGTGAAGCCACGCTAGCTCTCCTGTATCACCTCCCTGTCTTCCATGTGCCTTAGCATGGCTTCCAGGAGGATCTGTTCCATGCTCTTCCCCAGCACAGAGGTGAAACTGACAGGTCAGTAGTTCCCACTGTCACCCTTTTTACCTTTTTAAAAAATGGGTTGATAGCAGGACAAGGGGAAAGAGTTTTAAGTTGAAAGAGGGAAGATTTAGATTGGATATCAGGGAGAAGTTCTTCACAGAGAGAGTGGTGAGGTGCTGCAATGGACTGCCCAGGGAGACTGTGGATGCCCTGTCCTGGAGGTGTCCAAGGCCAGGCTGGATGGCGCCCTGGGCAGCCTGGTCTTGTATTAAATGTGGAGGTTGGCAGCCCTGCCAGCAGCACAGTGTTTGGAGCTTGATGATCCTTCAGGTCCCTTTTGACCCAAGCCATTCTATGATTCGTCACTTACACTGAGAGGGACCCTATCCCCTCCTGCCATACCAAATGTATGAGGGCTGTGTGGCAAGCAGTTATCAGGGAAGACTGAGGCAAAAAAAGTTAAGTACCTCAGCCTTCTTCTTGTCTCTTGTTACCAGTCTGCCTCTGTCTCTTATTAGGAGGAGTATGTCCTCCTGGACTTTCCTTTTCTGTTTGAAGTACCCATACAAGCCTTTCTTGTTCTTTCTGGCATCCCTAGCCAAGTACAGTTCAAGTTGGGCCTTGGCTTTCCTGACCTCATCCCTACAAAACCTCGCAGCCTCCTTACACTCTTCTCATGGTACCTGTCCCTGTTTCCACTGTTTGTGCATTTTCTTCTTGCCCTTCAGTTTGACCAACAGGTTCCAGTTCAGCCACACTGGTTTTGTGCCTTCCTTTTCTGACTTGCTATACCCAGGGATGGAGAGCTCTTACACCCTGAAATAAGTCTCCTTAAAGATCTGTCAGCTCCACTAGCTCCACACACCCTTGATCATGAGGACTGTCTCCCAGGGTGTTCTATTAACTAACCCCCTGAAAACCTGGAAGTTAGCTTTCCTGAAGTTTGACATCCTAATTTTACTGTTCAGTCATCACATGTTCCTCTGGAAGGAGGTAACTTGTAACAGAAGAGGTAACTTGTTACACATATTTCTCAGCTAGCAGATCTGAGGATAGACAATAACTGGAAACCTGCAGGCCACACCTGATCCCTTGAATGGCTGCAAAATCAAGGCACGTCCTGCTACCTAAAGATCTATTTCACTAGAAATGTAGATTCAGTAGCTCCAAAATAAGATAGAAACCTATCAACTAAACTTTACAACTGCTTAATACATTGTACCTGGAGTAGTGTTTATCTGTTTAAAGAATTACTAGTAAACATTTTTTGTTGTTGTTTCTACTTCTATGTGATTTACCATTGAGAAAACTACAAATAATTCTTAAATTGTCAATTTGCCCGTACAAGTGAAAGTGAGGTTTTTATTCAATATCTTTTGGAAGAGCTTAAAAAAGTGTTTATCCCTAAGTGTGTTTCCTATGCAGTTGGATTCAAAGGACTATGTAAGGATATCCCAAGTCAATTATGCTCAGAAAGCATCACCACATCTGTGTTAACATACTGATCTGTCTGGACATCAGCAAATGATAATATTCACATAAGATGGATGAACTGAAGATCTCCATTTGACAGATTTGTGCCTTCTAGCTTGAGTCTATCATCTTGCCCACATAGAGACATGCTAAGTTATATATTATTGTTTCATGACAGCTAGTGTGAAAATCAGAGCCTTGAATGCAAAAAGATACACCAACTTGTCCCTCACCCTAACTCACTGAACTTACTGTGCCTGGAAGCAAGACTTTCTCCTCCAGTCTTCAGTCAACCCCTGAAAGGGATGTCAGGATAATGGAACCTGACAGTTTTACAGTAATGATGCCATAAACCACCCTAAAGAAGCCTTGTATCAACCAACAAGAAACAATTACCTTGACTCTTGACTCACTGGATTCAAACTACCATCGGTCATTAGCAGAGTTCTATCTACTTAGAGACAATAATTCACAACTGTAAGAATGTAAATCAGATTATTTTCCTCCTTAAAAATAAGACAGTGACTATTTAAAAAAAAAAAAGCTCATAGATGACCACTTAACCTTCCAAGATCTCTCTGAACAAATTACTATTGAGCAATATTTGTATTCTACCACAAACCTTTTCACAATGAAATATACTTTAATACTTCATATAATAAGAAAAATTGACAAATTAAGGGTTTTGTAGGAAGGCAAACGTTGAATTATATAATAAAATAGTGACAATATGGTTTTGATGGAAAGTTGAAGTTAAAATATTTTCAAGAAAGGGAGCTATATAGAGGGAAGACAACAAATCTATTATTGTGTGAAATTTGCTTACATAGCTGAAGTTAAGCAATGGGAAAACAGGGAGAATAAAAATACGTTTTGCTAGATTTCCAAGAGTAAGGACAAACAGGAAGGATAAGAATTCTATCTATTTATAATACAAATTTCTCCAATCTTCCTATGATTATTAATAGAAAATAAGATCAAATGAAAGTTATTTCTCCCTTTCATATATTTGAAGAGGAGCTTTTTGAGACTTTAGGATGTCACTTAACAATCTTAAACATGCCTCAAGTTTCCACATCTCATTTTATAGCTAACTTCAGCTCATGTCATGTCATCCACCCACTCAAAACTTTTCACCTAAGCTGAAAGCTGCATAAACTCTCTATTCTGTTTGAACTATTTCTCATTATTTCAGAATATTTTATATCTCGTAAGGAAACTTAACAGGAAAACTCTGCACAATTTGTGTTAAAGGGTACGAGAATTGCTCCAAAAGTAATACCTCCGGTTTTATTATGTTGGCCCATGATGCCAGAGGAGGGTGTTGGATGGCAGTAGAGGTTGAGTCTTCCAGGCAATATTCAGGCTATGCATAAGATGCCAGCAGAGGGGCAGTCTGACAGAATGGCATCTGACGTGGATCAGTGTATGAAGTACAGGTAAAACTGAATTCATCTATACATTAGTAATTGCCCCCATTGACATTCATTGATACCTGCTGAATATTTATGAAGACCAAACAGTGGATGTGAGCATCCACATCACAGTGGATGGAAAGTTTCAGCAGCAGAAAAAGCTACATGGAAGATAAGCCACATTCCATACAGCCAAGCACAACTCTCACAACACAAAATAAAGAGCATTTTGATCAACTCATCCACATGAATCAACTACTGGCACTGATAGAGTTTTATAGCAAGACTTTTTATATTGAATGGTGTTATTGTGCTCTTTATATCTGTTGTAGTTTCTATGGAAATAAAGAGGAGGCATTACTTCTAGGACTTACACGGCTTTACAATGGTAACGACCTATGTGGACTAAATGAAGCTACACTGTAACATCAAAGAAATACATAGATCCATAGCTGCAACAGAGAAAGTGCAAGATGTTTCAATTTTGACCTATTCCTTATAAGTACTGCAGACTTCAAAAGAATTACTCTGCATCCTTTAAAATACAGACCCGGTGTCCTAGCAAACCTTTCTCTGCTGAAGGGCAGCTAAAAGTTACCTTAGAAAGGCAACACATCCAACTCTCCATATTTATTAAATTACAGGCACTAGAGGGTGACTTTAGAGCTTGGCAGGAGCGCACCTCTAGAGCAAAAAATTTCCTAAATCTACTTTAGAGCCCCCTAAATCTATTATCTTTCCCACCTTTGCTGGCACATGAAGTAAGAGAGAAAACAAAGCAGTGTTCCCCAAATACATGAAGTATAATGCATAAGAGCTATTACAGTGATAATGGAAGTTAACTTGTCCTGCAATGTTACACTTAATAAAGTCCCTATGTTAACTCAATTAAGGGACTGTGAAGTAAGAAAAACAAATCAGGAGCACAAAGACAGGAGGTTTAAGCAGCTGATGATTGGGTCAATGCAGACATTCTGGTGAACACCTATGCTGAGATCGTTCCAAGTAGATGAGCATCCACAACCTCTGTTTGCTTCACCATGCAACTTGTTTGCAGGGTGCTTCCTTCCCTTCTGTCTAATGTACTCAACTGTCATGGTTTTATGATTTTTGGTCATCAGTATTCCACACCATAACATCATGTAATGCATTGGGGGTGGGGTTTGATATCTGCCGAATGTTCGTCTGTCGGAGAAGAACTACATTTCCCCAGGAGACTTTGCGGTCAGCAAGGGGATATAACTCCAAGCAAGGTCACCTGATTCTTCTTCTTCGCCTGCTCTTCACTGTCTGCGCTTCGCTATCTGCGCTTTGCTGCCTGCGCTTCGCCATCTGCACTTCGCCGTCTGCACTTCAGTCTCTCAACTGGACTGCACTTCTCACCCCAGCATTGTGGTGAGGTCTATACAATTCAAACAGACTCTCTCTCTCTCTCTCTCTCTCTCTCATTGTATTTTACTAATACTATATTTAGTAAAATCATTTGTTCCACCTCAGATCAGTGCTGTTGTTTTCAAGTATTTTGGGGTCCCCTGCTTCCCCTTTCCCAGAGGCGCGGATCCGCAGATCCCTCCGCCCTGCTGGTCACGGAACTGGGCCGGACCAGCCCATAAACCGTTGACATCAACTACTAAGATCATACTAGTATCACACTAAAAAGCAAGCAGGTCATAGGGAATTTCCATTTTCCCACCTTCAGCATCAGTCTTTTTGCTATCAAATTTGTAATTCTGTCTATGATATGATTTTCAATACTGATTTCATAAATCTAACTATTCCGTTCTAATTTAACTGCAAATCTAGTCACACTTTGTAATTTTAACTGCCTTCCTTGCTTTCATTTTACATAAAATATATCTTCTTACATTCCCAATTTTCACAGACAAGCAGTGATGTTAGTTACTTGATCCCAAACTCCTGCAAGGCTAAGAAACTAGTTTCAAGAGAAGTCTAGAAATCTGATGAAGATTTGTAATCTCCATCTTCCATAAGTCAAGGAATTGATAAATTGTATCAGAAAGCAGGGAAAAGCTTAGACTGAAAGACATTGCAAGAGATGATTTACAGTACCAAGAGGTAACTCTCCCCATCAGAGGCAAGACTGACGTGTTGTGAGACTGAGTAAGAATCTATTTTGTCAGATTACAGATGTATGAACTGACAGCTACAAAGAGATTATTATATAAATCTAGAAGGAATCCACCAGCTGCTTCTGATGATAGGTAAATACAGGAATAATATTCTGACAAGTAAGAGTAATGGAACTATAGCAGTAACACCAACCTAATTTCCCCCAAACTGACACAGATTAAACAAGCAACAAACTATCAGAACAAAGGATTAGCTCACATTAGAAAATGCTCTGCTCCTGTAAGAGCAGAGCTCTGCTTTCACTCTAGTCCATTGCTAATTGCACGTTGTAACTATGCACCGTGTAGTTTATGTGGTTGTGCTGGTTGACAAGAAATGCTAAGGAGTCAATAATAGGATTTAATTTAAGCAGGCACAGATATGAATCCATTTGGAAGAACAAAGCTGACTCTCCACAACAGTGTTCTGAGATCCTGTTTAAAAAACTGCTCTGAAACAGCTCTCATTTTTAACAGTCAAGAGAATAACAAAATGCTTCACATGGCAATCCTCAAAGCCAAAGCACAGGCCTGTGTAAATTCCACGTCTACTGATCAGGTTATACTAAATATTAGCTTGCCTTGAACTCAAACATGTGCTGTAATCAACAACAGCATGCATGCATTTTTAACACACTGATGGTATTACTAGACACAACGCATAAACATTTTATATACATTTGTGAGCAGCCTGACCACCCGAAGAAGCAAAGACCCGTGGACCATGTAGTTGCTCAGGGAGGCAACCACGTGATGCAAGAAGAATAAAACATGCACTGTCAACTCCCACTTTATGCTCAACTAAGACAAAAATCACTGCTTTCTTATCTGGCCATTTCCCTCCCTGAACTGCTTCACCATCTGTCGTAGCTTTCTTCTCCATCACCTCTTACTATCAATGTTATGCCATCCTTCCTCCCTCTCTAGACTTAAGGCAGTTGTTCACTGTAAATAATTTTCTTTTTAAAATTACTTTTAATTAAGTTCACCCTCCCTTGCCTTGTCCACAGTAAACACTACACAGCATCTGCTATTTGAACACTTCATGTTATCCTATCCACAGTTTGGGCACTGCAGTAGAGCATCATGAACATTTATAGCTCTATGCACAATTTCTTTGGCTAACAGCAAGGTGTACTGCATGACTGTTTCCTGAAATCTTCTTTATTGTGGCAAAAAAGAAAGCTTCACGTATTGTTGGAGTATCACTATTTTTAGGTCATTCAGTATTTGTAAACTTCAACTCGAATAACTTGGTCAGTTGCTAGAACTATCACACTGCTATCACATCTTCAAAAATGTTGCAACTGCTTTTCTAAATAAGAAAACAATTCAAAAGGAATCCTACGGACCATATTTGGGTTTTCTTACAAACACTGAGATGAAAACTAGAAACACTGTTTTCCTTAGAATTGTCCTCCATATGACTCCTGAGTAGGACAGGAACAAACGCAGAGGTTATCAACAACTGTTATTTTCTCAGAGTTCACAGTTTTCAGACATTATATCGTTCAATCACAGACACCTGGAAAGGTCTGAGCTTCTCATACCATGAATCAGTTACAAAAAAAAGTCTCCTTCTATTCAGATGTTTTGAGAAAATGCAGGAAGGAAAAAATATGCAAATGCTAATTTGAGTGGTAATTTAAATTGTACAAAACTGTGAGTGTTCCATTAAACAAATCAAACCCTGTGTTACAAAACTTGCTAGTAAGTCTGAACCCAAAACAAAAGAATAACATTTTAAGATGTTCTGTTTTCTTTTTAGAAAGAGGTAGGAGTTTCAAATAAAGTGAGTCACTTAATTAAATGACTTTGTAATTCATTAATGATCTGTTTTGCAAAAAAACTGAATACAACAATTAAATGCAACCTTTATCCCATACAGGAAATACTGTAACATTTGATTATTTGAAATAAAGTACAGAGTTGCTGAAAATGTGCTAACGACCTCTAAGCTACACAGATGAGTTTGTAGTTAACAGCTTGGTGTCTTTAGAAAATTGTTATGTCAGAAATCTCTTTACCTCTTCTGAGAAATAGGCCTGGCTCTGTACAGACAGTAGAGTATTTTAGTTAAAATTTTTTACCAGTGAAATGCAACTAAAGAGATTTCCCTTCATTGAACAGCTTGTTAATTTGCCATTACTTTCTCTAAAGTATGTAGCAACATATTCACTCTGTTGCTGCATGCATATTAAAGCTTCAGCTTTTGTGCTTCCGTGAAGTGACATGATATGCATATCTAATCACCTCCCACCTCCACGCTCACTGCCCTGCCTTCACATCCGCTGCTTACCTCAAATCCCCACAACACTGTTACATTACCCCTGCTAAATTCATCCTGTGCATTTGTATATGCTGTCACATTTCTGCATGCTGCTTAAATAGTGAAGGAAAATATTAACACATCAGAAGACATCAGTAACTTCACAGCATACCCCCAGCAAGAGGCACAGAGTAATGTATGAGATGCATTTTGGAAGAAAATGCAAGCAACACCATTTTGTGTTCATTCTCCCTCCTAACACTGTTAACCCATGGAAAAAAATTCTCATGCACCTCTTCCCTTCCCCATTCATCTCCCTTATCTTCCACAGTGAACGATGGATCTTTGTTTATATGCTCTGTCCTGCCTGCTCAACAGCATCTTTCATTTCTACCACTTCCTTCTCCTTCTTTTTTGATCACTTTTGATACTAACACTGTAAAAACTACCAGGAACTGAGTAGAATAATACATTGATGCTACTATTCCATACAGTGTCTGTCTGATGAAAACTGTTTTGGCGATATACAGATACTTTCCAAGCTACGTGAAATCTCTGTCTTATTTAAAGACAGTAAAACCATAACTTGAAAATTACCTGATAAGAAAGCACACAAGAGAAAAATGTAATTAAAGCATAGACAGAACAGCTATTACAGAACAGAATAGTCTGTCTTACTATTTCATGGCTTCTCTATAAGAGAGCACATTACTTAATCTCCTGGGCTAAGCACTACTGCTCAAATATAACAGTCATGCAACAGGGAGGCACAAACCCACTGCAACATATTGTTATATTATTATATTGGTGGTGATGAGAGCACATCCTTGATGGTGCAAGAAGATTATCAGCCAAAGCTGTACAAATAATTTGAATGTCAGTGGACTGTTAAGGAAGACGTGTGTGTTTCAGTTACACAGGCACACACACACAAGCAGCTTTCTCCAAGAAGATGAACTACAATGCTCTCAGGTGTATAGGATAAGATTTCAAAAGCTGTCTGCAGTGTACCACTACCACAATTCACAGTTTCATATTTCTAATTATTTGATGAGAACCGACAATAGTTGCGGGTCAGCAAAGACAAACAACAACACATTAGAAGAGAAGAAACTCACCTTAAGTAGTTCATAATGCTGAATACCATTCACACCAATGTCTGGATCAATGGCAGATGGAACAGAATAGCGAGAATTAATCGCTGTGTTTTCAGGGATAGAGATGTTAATAACTGTAGATGGGAAGAGGGGGGCATTGTCATTTATATCCTCTATTAGGAATCTGATCTTGACCAGTCTGAAGACTTCATCAGGCAAAACGGCAACCTCCACCTCATAAAAGCAGCGATTCTCACTAAAGATGCCAGAGCACAGCTTCTCTCGGTCAATGCGGTTTGCAGTTGTAAATATCTCACCAGTGTTCTCCTCCACTCGTACTAGTGGTACATCCCCAGTCTTATACACAAGCTTGAACTGTAGTGGCGAGGAAAGGGGGACATCTGGATCCAGTGTTAAATTAAGATCCTTGAGCAAATTGCCAATGAGGACATTTTCAGGCAGTTCTTCCCGCACTGTGTAGTTCTTCTCCTGCGCTCCAGATTGAAATACAATACAGGCTAATAAGACTGCCAAGAGGTAGGTTCCAGACAGCAAGTCCATTTCCAAATTGATTAATGAAGGTTCATGCAGAACACCAGGAGTAGCTGGAAAAAAAGGAAAAGAGAAAATATTTTAAAAATATACAGAATATTGTGGTTTGTAAGTGGTGAAGGCATGAAAGGACTGCCTTTCCCATAGCTAACAAGCTGCAGTGATTGAAAACCCATCTAATAAAATGGTATTTGACTCAACAGTCCTTCAGAAAACTCATAAAATGTCTTGCATGTATTTTTACTTACAACTACTTACTTAACTTGAGGAAAGAATCCTGGAACTGAACCAGAGTTAACAAGCACAAATAACAACAAAGACAAATAATTATTTCTATATCCAGCTTCAGATTTTTCTTTTTGAAGAAAATCCTTTCCCTTGAACCCCCTGCCATCTGTCCTCAATTTTTGTCTCCAATAAAAGTATATGCAAGGAATTTGGAAGCAACCATCTGCCGGGAACAGGAGCTTTTTATACCTTCTGCTTTGAGGTGGGAAACTAAGAACATGCATTTACCTTGCCTCCCAGTTTTGGGCTTACAAAGTTATATATTTGTTGACCAAATTTATTTGCTCTTGTTTTTAATAAAAGAACTTAAACTAGCAAGAAAAACTAGCAGATAGTGCAGAGTTCTTCAGGCTGAAGACTTTCCAGCAAACAAATCATAATACAGCACTCTCCAAGGAGAGAAGGTTTGATTTAGTCTTTGAAAAATAAACTGCTACTCAATTCAGTCAAATTTCTGTTTGTTACCAAAACCCATGACAAGAGTGGACAAATTCCAACATAAAATAAGGAGAAGAGCAAAACACTGAAACTTTTCAATCTAGCACTACAGCTAAAACATTTTTCCTAGCAGCAAGCATAATCTTGTAGCGGCTTCAGCTATCCAATAGCTCACCAGGCCAGCAAACAATCTCTACCTCAGATTCTTGCCATTAATCTCCAATACAGTGGGATGTATTGTGCTTTCTTTGATTAAAAAAAAAAAAACAACAAAAAACAAAAAAACCTAGAGAGAGAGAGACTGTGCAGGAAGGATTTCCCCTCTGTATTTAATGTATCTTCTGGAGAATCAATTGAAAGAAATTTAATGTAACTCTAAATCTGGTGAAGTCTACTTATACATGAGCAAAGCACTCTGAGACACCAACACCTTTAAAGTGAAACACAGGTTTGATTAGGGTTGAGTAAAAGAACATTATGTACTTTACATTCTAATTTCTGAATAACCATATTTTCTCCTTTCAAGATCATTAGCAACTGAACTAAATTTACTGAAGGACTGAAGAATGGAATGACTTATAGGTATATACAGATAAATACCTTCAGCTGACAACATTTAGAGAAAAACACTGTTTAGTTCCACGCATAGAATATGCTGCTTTGCCTAATCTTTACATCAATCTGCCTTCACAGAATGCAGGATAATCCTGAATACTATTTAAGTAAGATAACTTTCAAGAGTTCTGTCTGAATTTATTTTCATAGTTAATGAAATTTCAGATCATACCAGCTCAGTGTCTTTTTCAAATATAGCTTTATTTGCCTATTTATATTATTTTCACTGCTTGGGTTAAAGCCATTAACTTTTTCCCTCTCTTTCCTGATGTTATTCTCTACTCTCCCTGTCATAGTACAAAGTGATTTACAACTGTGGGTCAAGCTGCATTGGTTTAAGGAATTCCTAAAGCCAGTATTTATCTTCACCCTTTAGTTACTGCCTTTCAGCAGTATCACTTCCAAAGCAATTTAAATTAAAACATTTGACTTGGCAGTGAAACAGATTAGGAACACAAATTTAATTATTCCATTTCAACTCTGCAACCTGCTTTTCAGTGGGAGTAAGTAGCAGATAAAGAAAGCAACTTCTAACATTCCAAGGTGTTATCTTTCTACATCAACATGATTTAACTGCAAAGCATTTTCTGGCTTTGTGATTACACATAAGGAGCAACACGTAAGAAAAATCCAATTCTGCAAGTCCTCACTTATGAAAAAAGTCATTACCAACAACAGTTATTCAATTAACCTGAACAAGATTACAGACATGGGTGAAAACTGGATATGCAATTTACGTGGCACGGGTACTGCATTACCTGCAGTATTCAGTAGTTCAACATCAGGCATAACACAACACTAAAAACATATTCAAGAATGAAGAAACAACATACTATAAACAGCCATTCTATAAATCCATTACAATATTGCTCATTTACATATGTAAATGAGCAAGTCATCAGCAGATACTGGTTATCATTTACAGTAACACTACGGTAGCAGCATGAATTTAATGAAAGAATTGTGGTCAAACCGCACAAATATACCAAGCTAGTTAAAATAGTTCTAAGCTACGTTTGCTGTATTTGTCCCCAACTCTCTAACAAACATCACACCTGCTAAAGGAATTGCACATGTATACTCGAGCTGCAAAAGGACCTTGTTTCAGAAATCTACTTTTTGGTATACATGATTGTTTAAAAAAGAAATAAATTTACTTTGTTTTCACATAAAACAACAACAAAAACCTGTATGGGATACTGAGTTACAGATATGGAGCTGCAAGAGACTGTAATACGTAAGTCGGTTAGTCAGGAAACTGTGAAGTGGAACTTCCACTCCTTACATTACAACATATATTTTTCCCCACTGTATTTTAGGATACAAATGTTGAATCGTGCCATTAAAGCTATTTTTGTTTTGGAAGAAATATAGTAAAACACTGAAACAGGAGGGCACTATTACTGTAACCATGACATAGATAGTAATGTCACTGTGTTTGTTATTCCCATACATTTTCCTGAAAAACAAAATGGTAAAGACATGAAGTACACAACGTTAAAGAGTTAAAACTCCTAGAAAACAAAACAAAACAAAAACTGCCTGGCCTTAAGACACGAATATACACACACACACATATACATATAAAACCTCATAATTCATAATTCTTAAAGTTTTGGAGAATGTACTACATTTTAATACTTTTTACCTGTCTTTCTAATCAGTTCTAGGAACAGTTTTGGACCCTTAAGAACTGTTCTACAGTTACAGCCCTTTAAAGTGGCAAAAAAAGATTAGTCAAGTTTTCAGTTTAGACATATGATGGAACATCTTATGCCATGGGAAGAGTGTTGTTCTTTAAGCAACCTATTTATATAGTCATAGCTGTATGTTGCCTGTCATTTATGTCATAGCACTGATGGGAATACCATGGCAACAGCAATGCAAAGAGAGGAGCAGGAGGTATTTGCTATCAACCAAGCACATTTCTGAAGGACCTTTAAAAAAAAAAAATCAAAGTACTTCCAAAATTCTCAAATCTTAGAAGAAAAGGAAGGCAAAAGGAATTACAAATGGAGACAACGGAGCCACATAAAATGGGACATTAAGAGAAATTGTCAAAAGAGAGCATGTGAATGGTAACAGATGGTGGAAAAAGACATGAACTCAGAAAGACAGGCAAGATAAAAATACAAAAAGGAAAAAAAAAGGAACAGAGCAGAAAGTCAGTGACAGTACATGTGGGGAAACAGGTTCTCCTGATGACTGAAATATAGAGGCCATGCAGAGTAGTCCAACTCTGAAGCACTTTCTGTAAGCTCCAACATCTACACTTCTAAGGTGAAAAAATAACAAATAGAACTGAAAGAGGTAATGTTTAAAAACTGTTTAGCAGGAGCTAACCTTGAGCTTTCCAAGCTATTTTCCTAGCTTTTAAAAGAATTCACTGTTGTCTCTGTATGCTGAATTCTGATGGACAGGAGGGGAAAAAACAATTACTAATCTACTCTAACATCTGAGCATCTATGTTCATAAATACAGCTGTTAGGCTGTTGTTGTTTTGTTCAATACACTAAATATTCATGTCATAATCTGAATATCATTATAGCAGCCATCAAATCATACCTTGAGAAGTAATGAGAATATAAATATTACAGCTACCTCATGGAGTAAGACTTGAAGGTAGAACTAAACTCAACCTTTACACACAAGACTCTACCTGCTCCCTTCCAGTAAGGATTCCCAAAGCTTAATATAGGACTGGAATAATGGATGTTGCTGAGGAAAATCACAGATCGGTAGCAAACGCAGCAAACAGGCTGTAAAGGGAGCATTATTTCTTGATATCTAGGGTCAGATTTGATGAATAAATATGATCTGATGATACCTTGTAGCAACTACAAGTTTGAAGATAAATGCACCATAGATTGCTTTAGGAACATTACACTGAAATCCAAAACTCCTACAGTACCTAAATATCGAAAAATTATCACATTCACATTAATCACATGGACAAACTGCGTTAGTTTATCACTTGTTTTCAATATAACATTCCTTTCATTTGCTTCTAATCAACTTGGGACCCCTTAAATAGGCGCAATTAAATGGCTTTGTTAAAACAGTTTGTGCTCAAAGCACAACACCTGTAACACCAACTCTCTTTCAGGCAGTTCCATGATTATAATGCTGTTTAACTAAAGGCTGAGCAATTTGTAAGTATTCCAGTTCACAAAGGCTCCCTCTGAATAAAAAAGTTCCACGCTAGTCAGTTTTTGAATCCTGTTTGATGTTGGTATGGATTACAACTTTATTTGGTAAACCTCAGCTGCTGGATTGCTAGGAATGCTATTTTTGCCATAAGTCACCAATATAACTGATTAGGTAACACCTGCCTTCCTCATCACACATATCATGCTGTGTTTAAAAAACTCACTGATTTTTATGACAGGTAGCAGCCCTTATTTTATTTCTTATCATCTTTGATGACAAGAAAAAAATAACATAAAGCTTCAGCCTGACAAGAATTCCCCTCTTCTTTATAATGCCAAGATAATGATAAACAAACGGTAACAAACATCCTTAACTTTCTTTCATGTTCCGAACTGAAAGAGAAATTATTTTCCAGCCCTTACTATTTATCCACATAATACACTCCCCACATAATTCATTTTGTGATCATATTCAAAGAGTGAAACCTGCCTCACAGAGAAATAGACAGTTTGTTATATTCTCAGGGCTTTCCAATTCATTCCCTTATATGATTTTACTCTAAACCCGCTATGGGACTGATTTATTCTTTGATCTATCTTTTATTAGTGTGATGGTACTGACTTCAGTGAGGTTACTTTAATTTGATTCTTATCCAGTGATGAACTGGAAATTTGTCTCACCAAGCAAAATACACAGCCACTGAAGGCAACAAAAGAATTAAATGAGCATAAACCACAACTTGCTTACTGTCCTATGGACAGTTTTCACTGTTTAAAAAACAGTATTTGTCTTTTTTTCCCCCCATTTATTTTACTTTTTACCCCTCCACCCCCACCGTTATAGGAAGTTAGAAACACTCTTTCCTCGAACAAATAAAGTTGAGGAGAAAAAGGCAGATTCCTGCAGCTCCGTGAGGAAGATGCCCAGGTGTGCAAAAGAAGAAATTCTTAGATTCCTACCGAAACAGAATTCTATGTTCCTGAAACTAATCTGCAACTAAAAGCAAGAGTGCTTATTACAACTTGTCTCAAGATGCTGGAAACAGCGGGCAGAACTACAAACACAACAGGCAATAATCACGCCGCATGGACAAACTGTACTCAATCACATTGGTATCTGGCATAAATAGTTATTTCTTCTAATTGTTCCAAATGAATCCCTGTAAAGCTGTTTTACTAAAATGGTAACCACGGACCACATTTGGGAGAATGCATGTACCAACTACTCAGCAAAGACTTTTAAAATATCCTTTAATTTCAAACCTGTGAGAGTAAGAAGTACAAAGTTTATTTATATACCATCAGCATTAGGAAGCAGCTGCTCCTGATGTTAGCATCAGAAACAGTTTTGATCTAGAGCTGAACAGAAAGCTAATGGTAGAGGTCAGAAATAGTGGAAAAGATCTCCCTGATGGTAAGTATGGATAACTTTATCTTAAACATATCAGTGTCTCTATCTAAGAAAACAAATAAACGTATAAAGGTCTGAGTGCCACAACTCCCATGCCAACACATCGCTCTACAAGTTAGAGTATGTATGTATATATATTCACTAAAACTCATTTACTTGCAAAAAAACCCCAAGTTATCAATAGCATGATACACAATGTCACTGCTTTTTTTATTTGCATTTCAACACAAGAACACCTCTTCACATTAAGTGAAATCTGCATTAGAGTTGTTTCTTGAAAATCTTTTCGTGACTCAAATCTCAGACGTCTACTAAAGCAAGCAAAAGCATCATCCATGAGCCAGTAACAAAAGCACATGCTATCAGAATAAGAAATTACACAGACATGTGATTGCTGGATGTATTTCAACTTCAAGCATGTTTTGTTTATTCAAAAAGGAAAGTAAATCTGATTTTAGTCATTTGTGTCAAATCCTTCGAAATAGTGATTGTCAAGATCACCTGTTTCATACATAATGCATTCTGCCTTATTGACTTACTGCCAGTTCATAACTTTCATTATTGCATAGTAGGAAAATACACTTCACAGTATCTACAAACAATTCAAGCATTTCTAAATAAAGACAGGAATAGTGCTTACAGCTGAATGCTGTACTTTCTATTACCTACTCACAGCAAATACAACTCTGATGAGAGAGCCCAGGCACGCACATAATGACATTTCTTCATTGTAGACTAGCAGAAAACAGCCTCTTTCTTACCTCAACACCTTTCAGTTCAAGACATTGAAGTGACCTGGCTGCATTAACATAAACCTCTCAAAAGATCCACTTTTTGGATGTTTTGAGAAAACACTGTTCCAAACACTTTAGAAATAAATACACATATACATATGCCTCTTTTTCTTTTAGTAAAGAGCTGTTGTTCAAAAAGAAAAACTACTTATGTTCTGAAATTCTTGCTAAATTCAAGATATATGAAATTTTGCAACAGCTGAACCATTTCTGAAAAGAAATGAAAATGTAAATGCTCTCCTGGGCAGCAGTACTCATGTATTAAATTTCGATTAAAATCAGAGCCTAACCTTTTTTCTACAAATTACTTTTTCAATTGGTTAAACTTTCATATTTCCATCAGTTACTCTCTCATGATACATTCCCAAAAGCATAAGCTTCCTGTGAAGTCACTCTCAGATTTTTTAATGTGTTCTTAGAGTATTCCCACAAGCCAAAAAGGAAAAGACTGCTGAACTTTCTACATATTGCCTGCTCAGCAAGTAATCAGTGCGCTACCATGATGGAAGACCAGTATACTGCATTAAGAAAGCATTCATAAAATAAATTGTAATATTTGTTTATTCCAGTCTCCCATCAAACTGTCTAAAAATGGACACTTCCATTTCTGATGCTGATAGGCTCAGGAATGACCACATTCCAACATACAATCTTCATATATTTACACAGTCTTCATTAAAATAATTCATTACTCAAAATTATAATTAACAAGTAACTAAGAATCGAAAACCTTCTGCTTATTTTCTTATTTCCCAGTAAAACAGAAGAAAATAGTTTAGGTAGTTTTAAATTCACTTGAAATGAACTTCACAAGAAGCAAAGTGGCTCCTATGCAACCACTGCCTTTAAGCAGAAGTTTACATAATACAGAAAGAAAGCAAACTTTAATGTTGCCTCAGATCCTGCAGAATCACTTCGGTCACAAGAACACATTCCTCACTGACTGGCCGCACAGCTACCAGTTCTCATAGGGGATTTTTTGGTCCTTTTTACAGATTGCTTAAATGGAAATGAGATTCAAACTAGAAAGTACCGGTCAAGAGTTGAAAACACAAAGGAGGTTTTCCATAGTTCAGTGTATAATTCTCACCAATTAACAGCCAAATCAGCATTTTTGTCCGAATCTGCCATGCGGATACAGCACAAAAGAATAAATATTTATAAATAATAAAAGTAAACATAAGCCTAGAAGCTGTAAGAATACCAGGCACAAATTGCACAGCGGAAGAAACAGACTCTGAAGTTACGGATGGGCACAGCAGCTTGTTCACTACTTCCCCAGCAGCAATAAAACATGGCAGGGCAAAAAGCAGAAGATTCAGAGAGAACACGTGAGCACGGGTTCTGCAAGGATAAACCAACCGCCTGCTGATAAGAACCTAAGTCAGAACCACGGACCTTTGTTAGGCAGGCGCTCCTCACTCGCCGTCCAGGTCGGCTCCTTCCCGCCCTGAACTCAGCGGGCTCCGCGCTCACCGCTCCGCCAGGCTGAGGGTGGGCAGCGGCGTCACGGGAACAGCCGCCAGAGCACCCGCCTTCGAGAACGTTCGCCGAGGGCCCCAAGCTTGGTGCTGCGCGCCGCACCTGGCGGCCGAGCCGGCCCGCTCCGCCCCGTCACTGCCTGCTGAGAGCGTGGGAGTAAAGTAGGTACGAGTACAGCAGCGCTAATGTAAAACACTGAGGCACCGCTTGCCTGCAGTGGAGCAAAGCTGTTCGGTTGAACTGGTGCATGTTTGTGCACCATTTTTTGCACACAGCTGATGAAGAAAGCTAGGCTAGAGGGCTTCGAAAGTTGTTACATGAATAAGTGTTTACGCTGTGGCCCTCTACGCATTCTGGCCCAAGTAGCCTGAGTTCCATAGCATCCACGGAGTAAATTGTTCTGTGCTCCCTTTCCCAGAGCTCCTTCAGCACGATAGTTTTGGTGCGGATTTTCAAGACATAATCTCCATGTTTAGAGTCTGTGAAGCACTTTGGGGATCTTTCAAGATGAGAGGTGCTAAATGCACAGAAGGGGTCAGCGATAGCGGCTGCAGCGCTGTGCAGTTTGAGAAAAACCTATGAGGAGAAAATGAACCACCCTTCTCCTAATAACTGCAGAAAATAAAAGTATCTAAAAGGAAATGAAAAGCTGCTTGTAATGAGAGTGTCTGAGTTTGAGCTGAGTTTGTTAGAGTGTACAGGATTAAGGTCAAGCCTCACGTATTCCTATCTTACATTATCAACAACACACATTTGTCTTATGCTCTTCCACCAATCACATTAAATAATGCCATTACTTCCATCTGGCACAACTGTTTGTAGCTATTTGTTCTTCCTGGTCTAAGGAGGAATTCTCTTCTTGCTGTACCCTTGTACCATACAGCAACCTTTACTTAAACACGTTGATTCCACAACTGTAATCAAAGCCAGCAGTAACTGTAATGGCTATTTTATACTCCAATTGCTGCAAAATTGTGTTTTCTTAATGTTTGATGTAGCTTTTAATCAGAAAAGGCATTGGAAAATATGCAGGAATTGCAACAAAGTTTTGTTTAATACTTCATATATTAACAGTGTAGGACTGAACTGTTAATGACTCAGTATTACCATATGCATGACTAATAAAGATATGCCAACTTTTGACAGGTGAATTAGTATAAATTTTTGAGAATTGTTTCTTTTATTAGTAAAATGTATAATGCATTTTTGTTACATAACAAAAAAAGTCTAAAATTATGTAGTTTCTATAGATACAATTAAAAAATATTTTCCCGTTATTAAAGTAAAAATTAAAAAAAAGCAAACACCATTATAATCCTCTCACTCTCCTGGGAAAATACTTTCTAGTGCATAGCTCCTCTCAACCTGACAGAGACCCAAACTGCTCTAGAGATTGCAGACACACGGATTGCTTCTCAAAGCACTGAAATTCTGTGCCAGGAGCACTAGAGTAAAGTGGTTCTGGAAAGGGGATTGAAAACTAGATTATCCAGTGGAAGTGGCAGAGTGTAGCACTTTAGACATGGAAGAAGGCAGATGCCAAAAACACTTGGACTACTTGTCCTAAAAATACTCAGGAAAAAGTCACAGGATGGAACATTATTATAAAAATACCTATAAAATCTGTCGTAGTAATTTGATGTGCTGGGCTTGATTCCCTATTTTAAGTTTTCTTTTAACCTGTATAGTCAATGTGCTATAAAAAGTGGCAGAGAGTTTCCTGTTGATTCAGATTTCCTAAATCGATTCAAATCCACTGAAATCAGCGGCTTCTTCTGCAAGATTTACAAAATGTGCCAGAACTGTAGCTTTGGAAATGGAATGGATTATCTTAAATGTAATGTGAGAGAGCCCACACATCTCAGCAACAGAACTTTATGAAATATTTACATATTGTTATGCATCTGCATTGAATACTTCATTTTACATTCTAATACAAATGTTAGGCCAGATCTGAACAAGCTATACATTCAACTATAACCTGCCATGGTAAACCAGATGCTTAACAAAGTCTCAAAAAAAATTATATAAATAAATAAAAAATAGAGGTTTTGCCAAGTTCTGTAAGTTTTTGAAGACACTGAGGCTCCTTCCTATGAAATTGTACTGAAGCAATGGAAATTGCATTTTGTCACTCCCTTCTTACTGAGAATTGTCAACAATTACAATGAAATAAAAGTTTTTTGAATGTGTACAAAGATTTCCTGTGTACAAATACACATGTTCATTGGCTCGGTGTCGCCAATCTACTACCAATGATCACAGAATCACAGAATTTAGACACAAGTGATGGTCATGCCAGTGCTCCACAAACACGTGTGAAAAAGCTGGTTCTGCATATAAACAAAGTTACTTCAACCCTTGAATAAAGCTTATTTTTTGAATGTGTAAAAAACAAACAAACAAACAAACAAACCCAAAACCCCCGAAAACACATACTGGCCAATTAGCTGAAGCAATCACAACACATAAGATCTTCAAATAACATGGGATTGTATTAAATGCTGGTATCATTAGTAAGTTTCATCCTGCTTCTCATTATGATAACACGCACTGTTTCACAAAAAATGACCAAATACTTTTCAGTTATTTCTGGAGATTAGATGTTTTTATTAGAGTTGTAATATCGATGTCATGAAAACACAGCAGATACATTATTCCTTTTCATCAGCTAATTATGCCTCCAAATCTAAGACCTACCAAGAAAACTGATGTTTTTCTTCATACTGAGAAGCTGTTGTGAATGACTTAAGTAAGATCAACACAAATGACGTAAGGACATAATTATATGTTGCTTCACAAGGGATAAGAACAATGCCAAGATTTACTGCTCCATCAATTTGTGGTGATGGAATTAGAAATATTGATTTGTGATTAAGTTAGTAGAGAAAATCATATTTTAAATCTTTAACCCCAACAGTGCTTATGTAACTGTCAGTCAGATCTCCTAATGACTTCCAGCAAAATTACAGGTGCTCAGAATTTTCAAAATTCAAACCCAGAGTGTTTAGTAAAGAAAATTTGCTGTTATGTTACCAAAATCTATCAGGGTTACAATGTTGTATCAGCTTTGATATGTATTAAATGCACTACAGCAAATTTCCCAGAGAGGAGTTCAGCTACAGGGATTGCAAGTATTATGGTATTATTGTATTTAAAAGTAGCCACAGTTTCTGTAACAACATAATTATTAGGACTAAAACATCAGATGGCTTAACAAGACTGCTGGAATACTTTGCTGGAATTTAATGACTTTAGTCCCATTTACCCAGCAAAGTATTACGATGTATTTTGAACATTCTCAAAGCTGAGACTATTAAAAAGAGTGATGTATTGTCTTACATCTCCATGGGATGTGCAGCCCTATTTGTCCAACACAACTCTGCTGTATTTTACATGACTCTGCACGTGACACCTATTTTCTCGTAACTAGAGGTGATGGTTTCCTAGAGGCAGCGTAACGTCTCACAGTGATGTGTTTCTATGCATCAGTAGAAGTATGCATATCATCTATTTGCTGACTACTGCCAACACAGCATTAGTGAGGAGATTTATTTATTTATTTGGTTGTATGCCACATATCACTTTTTTTTTTTTCTTTTTCTGACAGCTTGAGGAGATATATTATCCCTCAGTGCACAGTGGATGAATGCTGCATTGTTTCAAATGGAAAATCATTCTCTGTAATCCAAGGAATACTGCCAAGTCTGATTTTTTCAAATCAGTTCAAGAGGTTTATGTTCAGACTTGGCTGGAATACGGAGGCATACAATTTTTGATCAAATCACACAAATACAAATACTTGTAGTTCTGCTGTCAGCATGCAATGCTTTCTTGTTACAGAAGAAATGAGAACTCTTCATGAAACATAACGTGTCAAGCATGTTTTACCAAAGATTTGCTGATGTGTTCTACTTTTACTCTGATTAATACAAAAATCACCTTGAAATCCACTTATTTTGTCCTAGAAAAATACATTCAGTCACCAGAATTGTTTAAATTCATATGATTTCAAGAAGATTTCAGGAGAAAAATGAAACAAGTAACTATGCTGCTCACACGGTTTCCTTTCTTATACTATTAGACATCAGTGCATGGGCTGTCTGTTATTTGTTAGTTTTATCACAGAGACATTACGAGAATGCCGTTAGAAAAAAATATGATGAATTTCCAAGCTGATGACCAAAATAGTGCTGTCTGGAATGCAGATTATGCTCAGATGTATGCTTTTAACATGCTCTCTGGAAAACAGTAAGAGCTTTGCAATCTCCTTGACTACTAATAACTTAGAATTCCATCAGAGATAGATAAAAAAATCATTAGAAAAACAGCTATTTCATTAATCTTGTATTTGACTTGAAAAGAAAGATATGAATAAATATACTGAAATAAAATTGTAGTTAAGTTTTTCACCATTCAGTTGAGCAATGCAGCTATTTTTGTTTATCGGTAGCTTGTCACCAAAACGTTTATTTCATAAAATTTTAAATAAAGAAAAATATACCATTTGTTGTTTAATTTTAAAATGCCCAAAAGCTGGCCATTTCAAGTCAGTATCTTTACTGATACTAGTGAGAGTCACCACATATGAAAATGTTAAAATTGCTTAAGAGTTGATCACATTTTATTCCAGCACAGGACTCGGGTTGCAAGAGTTAAGGAGTACTGGTAACTTCTTTCCTTCAGTTGCTGAAATATATATATACATATATATGTATAAAGGTGATGTGAGATGTTGCACTGTGTACTCTGTTTAATTTTCTTTTGTTGTTGTTGATGTTGTTTCGTACACCGCTACTTTGGCATCAGATAGAGTATATGTGAACAACTGTTAGTTTTTACATCTGCTCTTCAGAAATCATAAATAATACTGACCCTTTTTAAGTTTCTGAGCATAATTAAGTAACCCAAGCAGGTTCCTAAGACAAATGTTACCACTACGTTGTGTTTTCCACAGGAGAAGCAAGAGCTTTTGCTTTGAGAATAAACACATCAGTATCATTTCTGTTTGTGGGCAACTTCAACCTTTTGTGGTAGTAGGGAGGAAAAAAGTGACATGTAGGTGATGTCTCAGTGATGTCAGCACTGGTAAGACACTGCAGGGCGAGAGAAGAATATTTTCAATGCAAATATGAATGACATACAGAAATGAACTAAATATTAATTATCTGCAAGAGAAGAGCAAAATAAACATGCACTAAGTTGTGTTTAGGCAGGTTGTACTGTCAAAAGATTCTCATCATACATTACTTTGCATATGATAGTTTAAATGCAACATCCTCCCTTGGAAATGAAAGATGCATTTTTATTTATTCATTTTCATCCAGAGCTTTTGCAAATTGTCTTTGTGTAGGTCTATATTATTATGTTTTAGCAAGCAGGCCACCTAGTGCCTAACAATAACAAGTACTCTATAATGATCTTAAAGTTCTACAAGAACAGTTTGCTTGTTTGACTGGATTTCAAAATAATTATCCTGTTACAAATCTGCAAAAATAGGAGATTTTTTTTCTGTGGAGTGGGATTTTGACAATTTCCTGTAAAGTTTTTGAATATGAGATACCCAGCTTTTTCTTGTTAAGAAAAAAGTTACTTTTCTTTAAAAGCTTCTTTTGTAAGTAATTAAACTGCTTGTATGGTTTCTACATTTTTCTGAAAAAATAAATGCCAGTCTTTTTCTGCAACTTGGATTTTCTAATAGTCCCAGACAGGTAAATTCTCATTTCATCTAGTAGATTGAAGAACAGTGTAGGTTTTTAATAGTGTGAATTTGGTATATCTGATATTACCATTGCAAGGGCTATTTCCTCTTAATTTCATTTGTGTCTGTATTTTAGAGTTCAGTTGAGCTTCTTCTAAAATAGTTGGCAAGGTTTCTGTAAACATCAAGAGATACAGTGCTTATTAAGCTTTCCATTTCATCTTGGTGATATACTGCTTTCTTGTACATTGGAGTGAAAATTTAATCATCTCAAGAAGCCAATAGTCCCTCAAAGTAAAAAAGACTACTCCATTTCTCTACTCAATTATAAATTACCCTTTGTGCTTTCCTTGGTACAGTGAGACTTGTGGTAAGGCTATGTTCAAAGTTATAAGAAAATACTGAACCTGAAAATACTGTTACCTTATTATTCAAATTCTATCAACTAATTTTCAAATGCTCTCATTGGATATGTCAGTGTGAAAGTCAGTGAAACCGGAAATGATTTAATCAGAATCAGCCCCCCTAAGCTTTAGCAGGACTCAGGTTCCCACGGCACTGGGAAATACATACCAGTGCTGGATAGCTCATCCAGTGCTCTTGAAGTTCAGGTCAAGTACTGTTTCAAAATCATATTCACTTTGGAAGCATAATACTCTGAATCTTCTCTTTCTGGTTCAATTTGTAAACTTACTTCAGGCATATCTTTGTGTATATATGTGTATGTGTGTGTGGGCTCAAGAAGCTGACAAATTTTACTTTTTCCAGTCTTGAGCAATCAACTGTGGAGCTGAATCCAGGAAGTGAAACTATCAGTAATGGTTGCAGGGATGGCTGCGCTATCAATGCAGCCCATCCTTTTCTGCCTAGCAGTTTTCCTTCCTTAAGAGTGACAACTGTTAAAGAACTTCCTTGATTTAACTATATATGTCTGAAGTAGAGGACCTGTGACTGTGTTGTCGCTGTGACATCCCTTGGGTGATGGGTTCTCTCATTTATCGGAGTGCTTGTGCACACTGACAAGTACGATGCCTGCCCAAAATGACAATACTACATAGTACAACTGTATCCAGCCTCCTAGATTGCTGCATGCACCAGAACAGTCTGCTAACTCAGGCTTTTTCACCAGTGGCCTTTCCCTGGAAATCTTAAGCTTTTTTCTTTCTTTCTTTCTTTCTTTTTCTGATAGGGAGGGAAGGGTCTTCAAGAGAGTCAAGTCATGCATAACAAGGCTTGTCCTATTACCAGGCTAATCTATAAGGCTCAGTCTTTATTCTTTCTATCCTCAGCATAAGACCAGATTAGAAATAGCAACAAAAGGTTTTGGTTTTCTGATGAGTTAAGTAAGCTGGAGGGAGAATAGAACGGGCAGTTGTAGTTTCAACATTGGCATCTGGTCTAAGCTTAAGTATTGTATGCTGCTGCAAGCAGTGCAGAAGTGACAGCATATCTATGTATCAAATCTAGTCCAGGAGGAGAAACACTGGTGTTGTTTGCAAAGTGGTTAATTATTTATAATTCTTCTATTTGAGGAAACGGCCAATAGTATTAGCCACGCAAGCCTCTGTACACTAATGTAATTAGTCTTATGCATTTTAAGACCAGATAGAATGGTATTAGAGAGAATGGAGGACTATTTTAATTGGATGATGGCAAAATCCCTCTAAGTACTATGGCTGCCTCCTGTATTCAAAATCCTCTAACAAGTTAACAGATTCCAATTGTTTTCTGAAGTAACAGTATTTCTATCTAAATTATATTAAATGTGTCAGCTCATTTCTCAAGTAAAAAATGATAAAAGCATATTCAACTTCTGCAAAGCTGATCACTTTAAGGAAAAAAATAAGATAATTAAAAGCTGTTACAACTGACAATACAACACTGCAGCTTTAAACTTCTCCACTAATTACAGCTGGTAACTTTTAATAGTAGCAGTGAGTCAGATTTGACATTACAATAGAGTCCTAGCCTCTTCCTGGGGAGAAAGACTCTTGGAAAATACAATTGCAAGGTGAATATACCTAGCCAGGACCACTGCAAGTTTTGAAAAAACAGCAACCACTTTCATTTCTACTCTTTCTGAGAAATCTAGATTAGTTCCCCTTTGAATGCAGTCTTTAACTAGGTTGAATGTTACAAGGGGGAGCTGATACTCTGACAATATTGAGGGCTCCTCAAGAAGACCTTCTTCTATGGGGAATTTCTGAGGCAAGAATTGTGCTGATAAATAGCTTTATACCGTTCCTCTTCTTTTTAAGTATTTGCATGACAAGACACAGGAAAAGCATTCTGAAGCAAACTATGCTTCTTGATCTAGTATTAATTAACCTTTTCTTAGTTTAGTATTGAACTTCTACAGAAGCCAGAAAAATTCTGAAACTGCTATAGCTTAAAAACAGTGGATGTTTTTTCCTCCAAGAATAGAGTCCATAGTGTCTTTAACAGAGATTAAAGGAGGAGCAAAAATGAAAATTAAAGCCAGGTAGGCTTTTACTGAGCTGTATAACAGGAGTTGTTCCCTGGTCTCTCAGTCGGCCAAGCTGAAGATTGGGCCAGTATGTTTCTTCATAAAGCTTGTGAAATTGGTATTTCTTTCTAAAGAAGCAGAATACAGAAGTGAAAAGGTCTGAATTCCTCACCACCACAAACTGATGAAGACTCTCATGATGGTCATTTTGTCTTTTTTTAAATTAATCGTAGATTTAAAATCTTAAGGCTACACATCTCCATATTTCTAAGGACACTTACTGACCGTCGTGTGAAATTAGAGGAGTGTGTTTTAGGAGCATGTATGATAGTCATTAATCCAAAGTTCTTTTTAAACCAAATCACTTCTAGTGATTTTTATCTGTCACTGGGAATTTGCTTGCATGAAGTAGTTCTATCAGATTGGATTGGTAGTTCAATGCACAGAAATCGGAAGATATCTTAAGAAAATATTATTCCCTGGTTCTACTATGCTTAAATGAATGCCAAAGTCATTTTATGATCAATGCAGTGGAAAAACAAAACAAAACAAAAGTCAGTGTTTTAGGCTTGCCAAATTAATGGATAATTCTTTGTAGGCTTTATGCCTTATTGTGTCTGTTTCTCAGATCAAGAAAATTCTCTTACTGAGGAAATTTTTCAGCCTAAAGATAAAAGCCAACATACATGTATGGAAGAACTATTTCTCCAGGCTTTGATTTACTGCAAATCTAAAAATAAAAAAGAGCATAGACACATAATAGCTGGGTTTTCAATGTCAAAAGCATGTTCTTATTTGTGGTATTGCATAATTCCCAAAGAGTCTATTTTGAAAGGGTGAAAGAAACAGTGAGGAAAAAATGAAGTGTTGACTTACCGTTCCTTAACAGAGATCTTCCTTAAGATCCACCTACTTGTAAATTTCACACTTCTGTCACTATACAGCTAGTAAGACTGATGAGCCACCATCCTGTTCATACAGTAGGACATCAAGACATCAGTTAGGTATCCCATGGCATTCAGGGATCCACAGCAAGGCAGATTTTGTGCAGCTGTCTTGCAACATTCCTGCTTACTTAATAATTATTTCAAAAGATATGGACACTGTGGAGTGAACTATGTAGAGCAATTAAAATGGACCCATATGTTGTTGCTATCTGCTATGAAATGTTCAGAGAACTTAAATGCAAGGAATGTGAAACCATTTTAAGGCTATGCTTGTCTGAATATAACCTGTGTAGCCTTGCTTATCTCACTGTCTTATCAGGCAATATTTAACTATCTTGATTGTATGACATTCACTCTGAAGTGATCATGGGAAGGAAAAACATTCTTAGTATAATTTCAGGTCTCATCTGGTTTTAAAAGTAATTAAAGAGAAGGATTTCCTTCCATTTAAAGTGTCCCCAGAGTAGAATTTAGTGGAAAAAACTTCGAAGAGCAAATGAGGAAAGTTCTAAAATAAAAATACTCAAGGGATCGTATCTCAGACACAAATATTTTTTTTAAACTTACAGGTGCTCATAATTACTTGTAAGGCAGAAAACTAATTACAGTAGTCTTTAGGGAGTTTAAACATGGTAAATACTGAGTTAAATAAGCCTAAGTTTTTGAAAGTTATTTGTATACATTTCTTATTCAGTTGTCACTGGTATGTAAATGTGTTTTTTTTTTCCATTTCATTTTTAAAAACAAATATATTTTTATGTTACAAAAGGACAGTAATTATGAGAAATAGACCTCAGTTCTTCTAAATTGCCTGCTTTTCAGTGTTTAAAAAACTCTTCTTCTTATGAACAGAGAATATCTCTGTGCTTCTTAAATGAATCTGTGAAATCTTGTTTTTATCAGCTACAAAAGCTGGTATATCCTATGTTATCAGTATATATTTAAGCCACGGCAGAACTTTTTTTCTTTAATGTGAGTTAGTGTGTTCTTATACTGAGATAAATAATAATTAATGAAATATTTTTCTGATATAACTATGTAAAATTGCCATTATACTAGAACACAACATATGATGAAAAAAAAAAAAAAAGACTGGCTTAAAAGACTGAAGTTAAACATTGAGAACAACAACAACAAAAAATTTAATAAGGATTCTACATATATCCAAGCTACTGTTGTCTTTTATATGCAATGTATTTAATTGTTGTTGAGACAGAAATTACCACAACCCCAAGGAAAATGTGCATAAGCTACAAGCCATATGTTTGTCTCTTTAGCTATGTTGGCAAAATACAGAGCAGAGAAGCAAGACATCAGTTTTATTGTATATTCCATTTCTAGTGGATTACTACAGCACGTCTGAATTCATCAATAAGTTGTAGAATTAATCAGAATAAATTAGAATTAAGTATACTTTTTGTTCAGTAAACTATGACTTCTCAGTACTGTAGTGTATCACATATGGTTTCTAGTTGCATGTCAGTCAGACAGGATGCTAGGAGCTTTTAATAACTCCTTTTGTACTGACATTAGTAAAACAGAAATTAAAATAAATACATTACAGAAAAGTATGGCCCACTTCTTTCAACTTCCTACTTGACTTTTAAATGAAAGTATTTTAAATAACGCGAACGAAAGCCCACCTTATAAAGCTAATGTTACACAGATGTAATTAATTTCAAAGAGCAGTACAGCCCTGTACTATATTCTTCTGATGTGTATTGATGTTCCATTGACTTGGGTAAGATTCCCATTGGTGTTGTTCAGTTGGAGTCAATGCTGATTTTGGTGTGCTGAGTGAGAGATTCACTGTTACAGCATTCCAGGTCTTTGACATAAACCATCTCTAATATTTTGGCATTATAAATATTATTCTCTAAATGCTAGATTTGATGACACTGGATAACTCTACTTTCCTGGGCCCAGTATATGTGTCACATAGTTTTAAAACACAGCACCTATGTGAAATCCTGTAAGTGAACAGTCACAGATCTTTTTGGTTATCAAATTTTTTTTGGTGCAGCTAAGAAATTGGTTAGCTCTATCTCTAATATTTTTGGGTTATGCACTTACCACTTACATCTAGATTCATTTGAATTTGTAACAAATTGTCTCTTTATTAAATCCAGGAAGATCCCCTTGACAAATCCTTATGTGGTCAAGTGGTAGTTAATTAGCAGACAATAGCTACACCTTTCTGAATTTGGTAAAGGTGTGGCTAGTAACACAAGAATGTTAATTAAAAGACAGATTACTGCATGTTCTTTGATTGATTTGATGTTCTCAGTTTCTCTGAAAAGTTAACCTTTTTTCCATTTTTCTTTTGTAAGTAAGGTCACTCTGACTTTTAAAATACACTACTTCAGCAATGGTGGTTAAGCAGAAGGATCATATCCAGCTCTTCTACAGTGTGGACAGCTGACCTTCTTAGAACTAGGTTCACTAAATACGTGAGTTGCTCTTTCAAAAGATGGATGTATTATTGGGCTTGTGCTTAGCCCATGAGGAAATAATGTAAGAATATTGCCACAGAATCATAGAATTGTAGAACCATTTGAATTGGAACAGAACCCTAAAGGTCATCTAGTTCAACTTCCCTGCAATGATCAGATTGCTCAGGCCCCATCCAGCTTGAATGTCTCCAGCAATGGGGCATCCACCACCTCTCCAGACAGACCCGTTCCAATGCCTCGCCATTCTGTAACAAACTTTTTCCTTATCTCCAATCCAAATCTCCCTCTTTTAGTTTGAAACCATTTCCCCTTGTCCTATCACAACAGATCATGTGAGAGTCTGTCCCCTTCTTCCTTATATTCCCTCTTTATATTCTGACTCTTCAGTGTATTTGTGGCTGAACCAGAGACCATGGCACAGAATTATCAGACACAGCAGGTGGACAAACAAGGCCAGGGATGCTACATTCAGTGGGAACTGTTCTATAGTGCCATTGAAATCACATTACCTTGTCAACATTCAGTTAAGGCATGGAGGTCAAAGGAAGACAAGTAGTGTAGTATAGACACTGGACTTAAAAGTGGCAGACTTCAGCTTAGGTGGGAAGCTCTTTCAGGTGGGTGAGATCCTGTGTGAGGCAGCTCTGAAAAGAAGAGGGTCTCAAGAGAGCTGGCAGACTTCTAAGGGCAACCTGCAAGAAGAAGAACGCTCCATTCTAATAAGCCAGGAAAATGAGCAGACACAGCAGGAGACATGCTTGGTTTCAGAGGGAATACATGTCTGAACTCCAGTACAAAAATGACATACACAGGATATGAAAGTGGAGACAGACATCAAAGGAGACATAGAAAAGACCTCACCTTTCTGCCTCTGTCTTTATGGAAAAGGTCTTTGTGCCTAAGGACAGGCTTCAAGGACGAAAAGAACTACTGGCAGGAGGACAGAGCAAGGCCCTATACTGAGGTACGCGGTAGAAGAACAAGAAACAGCCATAAACTGAAACAGGAAAAGTTCTCACTGAATATTAAGGCAAATAGATACAAGTATCACTCTGGATAATGAAGCACTGGAGCAGGTTGCCAGGGATGATGTGGAATCTGTCTGTGGATGTTTTCAAGGCCTGCCTGGATAAAGCCTGGAGCATCCAGTTCTGAATTCATTGCTGACATGTCTCTGAGCAAGTGAATATTGGTCTAGAGACTCCCAAGGTTCCTTCCACTGTGAATTATTCTACGATTCTATAAAAATTTAATCGCAAGGATAAGGTACAGGTGTAAATATGAGCTTGATGTGTAGGTAGAAGTACTTTCATTTCTTTAATCTTGTGCCAGGATAAAGGTAAAAAAAAACAACCTTCCCTGCTATCACATTTGTGTCTAGTCAAAGAACCCGTGTCAGTTTTTTTAATATCAGCCAGAGGTTATCAAAGACAAGAACTTGCTGAGCATTCTGCACAACTGAAAAAGCAAAAACTGCTTCTCAGAACTATTTTAAATAATTCTTAGCTCTACAAGACTTATTGGGCATATTTTTCCTTTCTGCTAATGAAAATTATTTGAACCATGAAAATAGGTTCATCTTTAATTTGAAATACTGATTCAAGGGGAAAAAAAGTATTATGGATTTATTAAACTAGTCAGAATACCTTGAAAACTGGAAAATTTCCTAGCAAATGGAAAAAAATATTTATCCCATACTGTGAGTAGCTCTTATTACCAAAGTTAAGCACTCCATTTTCTGTTCAGTTCAAAAACAATGCTTCACTGTTATAACTGTACATTTTCAGCAAGAAAAACAATTCATGCTTATCATCCAGTAAGTTAAAATAACAGTCTCTGTAAAAAAAAAAAAAAAAAAAAAAAAAAATCTACTTGCTCCATAATCAGAACAAGTTACCTTACGTAGTATTCCAGATTTTGAAATGTCTGATTCAAAGCTAGAATCTACATAACTGCTCTAAATGAATTTCTGCTAGCTGTGATGGCAGTGTGTGTCAGGTCTCTAGCCTGGTTACTAGTGTTATGAGGAATATTTATATGACAAACACAATGAAAATGTCCAGCTGTTACAGCTGTGCAGCTTAAAAACCGCTGTGCTTATAGTTAGAAAGCTAGAGGAGATTGTTATGTCCACCTGATTCCTTTCACTGCCATATCATAATAATCACTTCAGGAAATGATATTTGTGTACTGTGCATCTGCAGACGTTAAAGTTTGTCCACTGAGAAATGACAAAATTATTCTACAGATAAACTATAATGAAGAGGAATAAGTCTTCTGCCTTTATAGATGGAATTAAACATTCAGGCTTCTCAAATCAGGAGCAATGTTCTAAGCAGAGATAAATTCAGATTTATCTTTCAAGATGTATTTGTGCAGTCATTAACATATTATATACAATTTTCTTGTATAAATGATTTACAATCCTGCTGTTTCTCATAAACAAGTATGCTACTTAATTTAGTTTGTTATAAGGTTAAATATGGTGGGTAATGAAACCGATTCATGTTTCTGTCTACGTACAATTCCAAGGAAGACAAAAAGAAAATTCATGATTTCAGCTTTATGACTGCAAACTTTTTAAATGGGCATGATAAATAAAGGATGCCATATCATTGAAGTTAGAAGTACTTCAGAAATTTTCCTTGTACTACAGAATGAGAGAGAGAAAATATTCTGAACTTATCTGAAATTATAGCCAGTAGGCTTTAACTTTAAAAAACATGCCTGAACTTTATGACTTTCTGTCTTTATCTTCCAGCAAGGTTTATTTTTGGTTCCTTTCCAAGTGAAAAAATGGACTATGAGATTCTCTTCAGGTTTAAAATAATTAGTAAACCCTTAGAATACTCATTATAAATAGATCAAAGCTTCAGCCCAACCTCGATACAAAGGCAAGCCTTTTAGATCAAACTTGAACTACCACCCATCCCACATATGTCCTGCTGATATCTTACTTTTGGTTCTGTTTAATTATTAACACCAAAATACTGAATAATTCACTATTTAAAGAAAAATACTAAGAAACTTCATTTACACAACTTTTACACCAATTCTATTTTCTCCTATTTTTTTCTTGTTAATCTGGAGTGGTTTTTGCTGCATATTTAATGGCCCAATCCTTCATTTACAGTCTAAAAGAAGTCAAGAAAGTACAAGCAGGAGACGTTAAGCATTAATCAGAAGATGAAAATAAAGATGTTCTAATGAACAAACTCTCCACCAACAAGTAGATACAATTCTTGACAACACCCCTCAATGCTCAGTTGCCTGAGAAATTTTGGATGAAGGTATTCTGATGTGTCACAAAAGAAAGATAAAAGTATCCCTGGGTGTCACTGTCATCTACACTATCCTGGTGGATCTGCGCAGTAATCTAAAAGGAAGCTGTGCTATGAATCTGAACTCTGGAAAGAACCTAAGAGCTTTCTAGATATCAGAAAGTTCTCTTCTTGCAAATCTGTTGCTTGAATGGAAGTAATAAAAACTGTGTAAAAAAGGTTTGTTAAACACTTTCAGAACACATTGAAGCTGAATACGGTACCAAAAATCCTGAAATAGCAAAATATCTTTATGCCTGTTCTTTTAAAATATGAACAACACGAAGTCAGAAACATGACATTTAATGGAAGTTATCTTCAACTTATAAAAAATAATATCCTAAAGGTGGTTTATTAGTCAGTTGACAACTGATGTGGATGGCACGTTCCTTCATGGTCTCTTTGCAATGAGCATTTCAGTATTCACACAGGTACACTCACCCTGGCTGATGTTTGCCTTGTATGCTTAGTACTCATAGCTCAGAGAAATATCTTTGATACTAAAGTAGCAAGTGCTTTTATACGAAGCTAAATCTAAATCTGCAGATTTATGAGTTAGCATTTTCAATTTGGAAAGGCGTGTGTAATTTAAGAAAAGGGTCAAAACTTTAAGATTTTTATTTTCCTCTTTTTTTTTAATCTACTACCACAACTTGAAAATCATTACATAAATATAAAGATCTAAGTATCACCTGATTTTTTTAAAAAACACCTTTATTTTTTCCTTTCCAATTTACTAAGAATGTAATAGGACAGAATTATGAAATTCATAGCAACTCTTCTCATGCCAGGACCAGAAATAAAGTTTATAAAGTATCTATTTTTATTTCATTCCAGTTATTCAGGAATAAATATATTTATTACACCCACTTTATATTCCTAGATTCTCCTCATGAGGGTTGTGTATTTACCCTCAGCAATCAATCCTGATTAGAACTTTTCAGTTCTCCAGAATCTTAATTTTAAAGCTCCAATTACTTTCATTTCCAAAGGATTTATTTTACCCCACTGTTATTTATGTCAGAGAGAATATTCTCAATACTGAGAATCATGACTATGAAAAGAAAATAAATAAATGGAATAAAAATGTTTTTAAAATAAATCCTATGTCATAGAATTCAATTCACCTAAACAACAACTGCAAAAAAGTAAATACTTCTTCAGATGTAACTTTCTTCTTCATTCACATTTTTTGTCATTCCTGGAAAATTTGTCTTGAGAGTTATTCTACAGGACTCAAAATTCAAGCAGCATGAAGAGGAAAACATGCAGGGCACAACAGTTTCCCCTAATTCTCCCAGATAAAATGCAGCCATTCAAAGTTCAGAACTGCAATCTCAGTAAGTGTAGCTCAGTATTCTTCCATTTTTGTTCCTTCTGCACTTGCTTCAGTTCACCATATAGATTTAAACAGCTGCGCAGTGTATAGCACACAGTGTATTACTGTATAGCAGCTCAGACTAAATAAGCAGATCTTTCTTTGGCTTTTTCATCCCCTGCAGAATAAGACGCCTCTATTAATTCAAATTGCCTGGTATATCTGGCAAAATGAGGCACCAAATGTTTACCACAGGTTAGAGAGCCACGTAAAAAACATAAAATATTCCATGCTTCTACCTTAGAAACAGAAAATGAAATGAGGTTGTGGTACATTTTGAAACTGGGTGAGTTGAAGCTGCAGTATATTTTAATTTAAATGAGAGTGAAGATTTTTGTATATTGCTTGCACTGATGCACCTGAAACCATACTCAGATTGACTGATAGTTCTAACAGGTGTAACTCCTCAAACTTAAGAGTAGCCTTTAAAGAAACAAACTCATTATCTAAACGGTTACATTTTATTTAGGAAGCATGATGCTAATTTTAGTTACTCACAGAGCTAATACTTATGCAATTAATCTAATTTACACAACATTCAGATGCATTCACATTCTTATTAAAGGCAGTAATCCCACAAAAAACAGTAAAACATGAAAAATTACTCAGCAGTTGAAGCAGAAGTCAAACAAAAAGTATTTCCTTTGAGACATGGATTACTCATGGAATCTCATCCAACTCTAGCTTTCAGTCCAGCTTCGTGCAAGTCTTTCAGTCAATTTGAACACACAAGGGTGTAGTTGCACATGCCTATCTCATTAGCATTAACTGATGATGGAAAAGCAAGATAGCAAGATACAGTTTTCTTATTTCTCATGAAACCTTGGGAATTCAATCACTTTCACAGGATGTAATTCTGCCACTAATTGTGATGGAAATTCCATGAAAAAAAATAAATAAAGATATCAAATTCTAAGAATATAGATAAATACATTTTGGGTTAAAATGTATCATTTCCTATTCTGTGTGCACTCAAATAGTATGGCTGAGTATAAACTGACAAGGAATCTAAGGATTATTTGTTAGTGGCAAATAAAAGGATATTCACCTGACATATGGGCAGCGCTATAGAGTGAGAGGCTTCCAAGTTCTGTTAAACTAACAAATGTGATTTTTCTTCTCTTTGATTTGCTTTGTAAAGAATACAAGATCATAACTTAACTTATTGGATTCCTTGCTTACTGAAACTGAATTACACACTGGCTGCCACTTCTGCTACTCATAAATGGTCTGTCACATAATCCACTTCTAGGTCCTCACTACTCAGTGCTGAGCATTCAGCATTCGGCGCTTTGCATTACATAATTTTGGTGACAGAGCTTTACAATGCACTGCAGTCTATTCAAGGAATTATTCAAGGAATAGTTCATTCTAAACTTCAGGTAATGGGCTTTTGGAAGTTAATCTTATACAAATTATCACCACAGACAATATAATTTCATATTTCCTCAGGATGTAAGTTCATTTAAGTCAGCGTAAGTGCAGAGGTGTCAAAAGAAGGACATATAGGCTATGTCTTTTCACATCAAACTATATTTTCAGAGTACCAAAATGTATGTAAAGAGAAGAGCTCACTTGGGGATGCTGGGCAAGATGATATGGAAACATTTTTATGAACAAAAACACATTATTTTAGAAATGACAGAATTTGGTGTAAAAATAAATAAATAAATGCAAACCCATTAACTGTAATGCAATTATCTTTCAAAGTTCCTTAAAGAAAAGGATGGTCCATGTTCCCACTAGATATTCCCTTCTGTATCTGCTTTTCCAAAGTGATATGTTTTCTGGAAAGCTCTAATAATTTAACTGATTTTGTAGCAAGGGCCAAGTCTTTCACTGATTTAAGAGAGGCATTAAGCCTTTGGAATTATAATAATATACAATATCTGAGATATTAGACCCTTCTTATTGTCATGCCTGTCTATGCAAAGCTACCATAAACGAAATGCCCCTACAGAAGTCCATTTTCCCATCCAGAACACTACAAATTACACTGCTATGAGGAAACATACTCAGGTGATAGGAACAAACTCTGGAAAAAAAAAGATAAACAGAAGAAGAATCATTTCCTCTATCAATTTTGGTTTCTAATAGCAATGAAGAGGACTGCAGTGCAGGGCTTCCTAGCAATTAATAGCTAGATGAGCTCTCTTGATTACTGCAAACTATCAGCTTCTTTCAATGTGTCATTAATCCCCCAAAACTTTACGTTAATTGCTATTGCTTAAGCTATACTCATTTTGACTTAGTGCCATATTGTGCCACGTTATTCAATGCCCACAGGTAGTCATGTGTGACTGAAGATTCTAGCTTTTCACAGTTTTCTGCCATTATCTCCCACTGCATTTCACCAATTGTTGTTGTCCTTCCATTGAACAAGCAGTTTGAAGAGGGAGAATTCTTTCTCACCCTTGAAAATGACCCCAAAATAAATCAAAACAGGAACCTATCAATATAGGCACTTAAATCATAAACTTAGTTTCAGCTATATGGGAACCACACAGGGATTTAAAAGATTGAAATTAGCGCAGGTGCACTTGCATGTAGCATCACAAATCAACAGCAACTCTGTGTTCATATTTCACACTCACATTATCTTCTAGAAACAGTTCGCCTCACAAGAAATGCGCAGTGTAGTTAATGTCAAGTATGTCAGCTGTGAATTCTTGCATCTGAGAGTTTAAATTTGATATAACAAAAGGACAGGTCTCCATGGGATTTTGATGGAATTTTGAAATTTGTCAGTTCTTTGCTAGCAAGAGAAATGTTTATATTAATCTACTTAGGAAGGAAAAAATAAATAATGGAAGTTCTAAAGCATGTAATAAAGGGATTCTGTTCATCAAATTTTAACCCCTTCCCACTTTTTTTAGTAAGATATAAATAATCTGTATGCACAAATACAAAAAGGACTACATGATATGGTATTTGCAGTAGCAAAGTCCAAGTCTGCTAAGACCCACAAACTCAATTCTGTCTTCACATACTCATTACAGGAGTGAAAATACGTGTGATAAATAATCCTCTTAGAACTCTCAAAGAATTTTAAGAGTCGTACTCAATCTGCACATTATTTAATGAGCATATTGGTCTATGAAGGAGGAGGATAGGCATGGGACCAGGCTTGGAAGATAATTATTTTGACATGATCAGCTGAATTTTATCACTATGGCTATATGTTTGATTTTGAACATTTTTACATTTATCATCAGTATTTGCATTTTATATTATGTTCTAAAGCTATTTGGAGCTTACACTAAGATTATTGCAATTTGTGTAAGATACACACTATGATTTCCCAAATGGTAAATATTTATGGGACAGATTAGAATAGTGCTCTACAATTTGGTAACACAAATCCTTTTATATTTTTAACTTCAATAAAAGATTGTTGATTAAAGTTCACAAAGCTTTAATCTTCAGATAAGTAGGTTTATTCAGATACTTATGCAAGATATGTAACAACTCGTATGCTGCTGATAAGAACTGGATTCTACAGTAACCTACATCTACAGTGAGGCCTAGAAAAGAAACTCATTATCACGAAAGGGAAGCTGAAACCCAAATGTCATTCATGTGAAAAACAAAAGCATTGAAAAAAATTGTTAGAAGTACCAATGATTAAGATAAACCAATGTAGAATAACAGGGTATTTTCTTCCTTTGGACTTGTTTTCTTCTAAATTATCATTTAATACCATATCCCACAATAAAATTAAGTTCAGCCACCTAGCAAGCAAACAGCATTCTGCTTGGTGTCCCATGGTGACTCCATGGCAAGTCACAGAGCAGCTCATGTTGGAAGAGTCCTTTGAAAGGGCTCTGGACTAATCTCCTGCACAGGTATTTGTCAGCTGGGCTCCAACCAGATGTTTCTCAGGCTGTGGGCAGTTGGACCTTGAATACCTCCAAGGACAGAGATTCTGCAGGGTTGCTGGGCAACCTGCTTCACTGCCTCTATTAGGAAAGTGGTATAAATCAATAACAAACTTACGTTAAAATTTGAGTACCATTTAGAAAATTCTTTTTTTAGGAGGTCAGACTCACTGACTCTGTTACACATGCTTGAGAACCATGACCTGTAGTTCACTCTAGGAACTCTAGTAGCTGAAAACAGTGATCGCCAAAGAAAAATGTGTTAGTGATTACACATAGGTGACACTTACGCAATCATTATACTGGCTGTCGTGTTGAACAATAATCTGTATGTGTTTAATATGCAGACACCTTATAAATAGCTAATAAATGATTAAAGAAAATTGCTGTTTTCATAATGAATTAGTACAAGATCTGTTGTACATAATATTTGGAATATTTGAATAGTTTAACATACTCCATTTATACTCCATTCTGCAGCTGACTGTTACAACACAAATTCACCACTGAAGTATTTTTTTTACTTGTTTCTATGTTTTTACAATATGCCAAATCTTGCATAAATGATTTTAAAAAATAATTTTAATTGTCAGGGTCAACCCACATGCCAGTTCAGAAAAAAAATAAAAATAAAAATAAAAATAAAAAATAAACTGCTTGAATTGTTTCCATCTTTGGGCAGAATGGGATGGAGCAGAAAGAGGCTCTTGACTGCAGCACAGCTGAATATAAACTGCAAGGGCTGAGAATTTGGTCAAGACAAAATTTCTTTCGCCAGCTCTCATTTTGGGAAGCTAAATGTCTTTCTTTCTAAATCTGGTCTTTACATCATTTATCCTCTTCCCAAGTTTCCGGCATGCTGTATTTGCCCATGAGACACTTTCATCACGTACAAATTCTGTTCTGTATTTCCAGTAACTCTCCCACAAATTTCAAAAGCCTATAAAATTATAATGTGTTCAGTGCTGCAGACCAATGTTGCAAACACTTGAAGGGTAAAGAGAAATTCCAACTGCAACAAAATCATTGTTTTCCAATGTGAAGGATCTTTCCTAAAGCATCTGTGTGATTTAGGCTCTGAAGATTTTAAAACCTTGCACTCAACATCTCTCCTTCCATGAAAAGGATGTTCTGGAAGATGGTAATCAAAATCCTTTTTCCATATTTCATGTTGAATCTGTGAGCAAAACACATATATCTATACTCTGCTGCAATCAATCTGTCAGAATCCACACGGAACACAAGATGCTGTATACTATGGAAGTGTAGGTCATTTGCTGTCTGAAAAAACACATGAAGATAAGTGAAACAACACTGGTCTTTATCAGGTTAGGTAGTATTTATGTCTTAGTGATAATTGACACAATAATCAGAAGTGTAAAAACCCTTAAATTAAAGAAAAAGGGAAGAATAAACTGTCTCTTCTGACATAAAGTTAAATTCTTTATGAACAGCTCTGCAGCTATCTAAGAAGTATATCTGGCAGTCCAAGTCAGTCCCTGCATAAAGTGATAGTTTATAATCTATTCAGTTGGCAACACAGCAGTTTCTAATGAAAACAAATGTATAGACAAATAGCAGTTTAGCAGCTCTATGGACGACAGCATGTATATAGTTCATGTTCTCTTTCAAGGTGCACTGAACCATAGCAACTATACATTACTTTACATTGATGCATTTTCCAACATAAATTGTCACCACTCTGGTTCTTCAAGCACTACTGTAGTGAGATGAGTCTACTTCAGGCTGAGTTGACTTTAGGATAGTTTATACCCAGATCCCTCCTTCTGCAGTTTTATAACATTCTGCCTGAAAATAAGGGCAGTGAATTCTGTTCTTGCCTCACCAGATTTTCACATCAGCTACAGGACACCATTTATTTGATAGTCTCCTTGCTACTTCTTAAATAAATGCAAACAAAAAAAAACAAGAGTATTCAATGAGATAAATATTAATTAAACTGTACATTTCTGCTATATTAAAAAAAAAAGCCCTTTTTATTGTATTACCATGCACTTCCTTTACATAAATGAAATTGAATGGGTGTAAGTTAGGGTAACCTTTCCTGAAGATCTTTTAACAGCAGTATCCACATCCTGTAAAATTGCCAACAGGTCATTTAGCTATTAAACAAGCCTTTGATGCCTTTGATCCTAAGGCACATTGGTGACATTGGGTTGTACTCTGTGGACTACAAGCCTCTCAAGGAGAATTTTTACCAGAATTATTTCTCCCTTAGAATCTCATACACAACAAATAGATCTTCTGTGCCCTTCACACACCTCTTCTTTTTAGTAAAAACTCAATACTTTATAATAATGCTGTTTTCGCCAAAGCATAGGACACATGTAATACCAGAGCTAACTGTAACAACAGCTTCACCCAAAACGTAGTACCACAGAGGAGAACTAACCTGACAGTCACTTTCACAGTTCTGCCATTCAGTTTGAAGCTATTCTACAGCTCATTTTTGCCAGTTGAGTACTCTGCATTAGAGCCATCAATGTTTTCGTCAGCATCTTAGCATTTTCCTTCAACACTGGGTGCTTTTCCTTGAGAATTTAATGTTTTGCCTTGTTTCTTGCTGTCTGATAGCTTAGCAAAGTGTATCAGGGTTTTGTATATTTTTTCTCAGTATTTGCATGTCTTGCCTCAAAGCTTCTCTTTATTATGAAGATTCAATGTCATAGTTTCCTTGAAAACTTATGCTTCATCTTGGCACTTTGCCTTGGTATTGCAGCACATTAATTTCAGTTCTTTGGTGTTCAGACCATGTGTATCTTCTGCCCTGTCTTTATGAAATTTTCAGGCAGGACTTTGCTCTAACTCTTTCTTTCTATAGTTGGTTCATTTCAGCTCTAAATCTTCCAGACTTAAGGCAGGGTCCAGCATATCCCAGACAGTGGCCTATCATGGTGTTCCTGAGTAATGCAATGTACTCTCTTACTTTTTTTTTTTCCTGAACTAATCCTTTTCCCACCTAAAATGGGCAAGATCTAATTACTGACTGAGCATCAGCTCCTGACACAGAACATTAAGCAGTAAGTTCTGCTCCGTTTGTTTCCTTTTTCTTATTCTGACACATCACAATCTCCTGCAAAGAGAATTATCATGGGAACTTCGTTACTGCTGGTTAGGTAGTCTGTTAGATTGGTCACTCTTATAGTACTATTATTACTACTATTACTATTCTATGGCTACTTCAACTATTCTCATTCTTTTTTCAAATCAAATTATGCGATGGTTTTCTACACCTTCAGGTATAAAACACTAATAGTTTGAAAATCATCAAGCTTCAATTCTTTTCCCAGTACACATAAGTTTAATGGTTTTTTTAATGCTCAGTGTTGGTGCTTGCTTTTGAAAAGAAATGATCAGGGAGAACTATGTGTGTATATATATATATATGCACATATATAGTACACTAACTATTCCTGGATCAGTGTCAAGTTCATATTGATTGTTTAATGACAAGAATATACTAATAAGGAGACATTTACCAATCTTTTTTCCAAAGTTGGCCACTTCAGTGAGCAAAACATCCAAAAGCTAACACATCAGATCATCTCAGAAGAGAGCAAACAGCTCTTAAGCACCGAAACTATCTTGTTTCACTTAATGCGCTACGCAGATTTTGTGTGTTTGAAAAACAGATCCTGCAACTTTGAATGATATGTAATAGAAAAGACCTGCTTTTTATGTCAGCAAAACTTAGCAGACATCAATCGAGATGAGCACATTTATGCTGCTGTAAAAAGTCTTATGCATATGAATGTTTGCACATATAAATATATTCAGCACCCTTAACGCTGAATTTAATTTTGTAGAAAAATAAATTACTCTACAATTGGATTCCTTAGTATATATAGTTCTGTAAGGGACAGCAGCAGTTTTGGGCTGTGGTTTTCTCCCATCTCAGTTCAATGATTGTCATACTGGTCAGAAAGATGAAAGAATTTCATCAAAACTGTAAGACCTCATCACTGCCCATCTAAATTTTAAAACTTATGCTTCTGTAAGTGCTGTACAAAAGAAGCAGGAGAAAAAGAAGAAAAGAAATTTTTAAAAAAGCAATACATTCTTATTAGACTCCTCACTGTGTCCTAAAAACAGCGGGGTTTTGAGATAATGGCAACATGCAGCTATTTACAACTTGTTAACCTTAACACTATGTTCTGAGAGCCAAACTGTCTGTGCACTAGCTGGCATTTTTCCTAAAATACTTGCAAGCCTTTGTAAAGGAAACAGTCACAGGGCTTCAAATAACTTTTTAGTACCTACTGCCTTCATAACAAGAAATGTTATGTTGCTTCTAGGGCCTATACTCACAGAAAAGAAGGAGTCAGTGTGAGACAAACAGGCAGAGAAAGGTAGGGGATAGTGGGTACATGAGAATCAGCAAAATGCTTTTTGTCATATAATAAAAAGAAACATAAGCATTTAACAAGTTGCAACAGTGACACTGCTTTTTAAGATACACCCAAAGACAAAGCCACTAGAAAACACATGATCATTAATCATCTTTTAGTAACTTTCTACATCACAAAAATAGTTCTACATGCATGAGCACGTTCCTTTACGTTTTGTGATATTTCAGTCTTAAGCCAGAACAGACTTGATGTCCTTATTCTTGTCCTGGTTTACATTCACTGACACACATTTAAAAATGCCATGACTGGCAGTCTGCTCAAGAGGATTCTACACATGGGTATTTCCAGTCAGAGATGAATTTTGCTGGGAAAGCTTCACGAAGAAGCCTTCTCAAAACCCATAAGCCCAGTGTGTAACTTAGACCAAGGATGTAAGTAATGACTTCCACAACAACAGCATGTTCATGCATACATAAAAGAAACACACGCATGATTTTAATACAGAAAGATAAAGGCACTTACACATATCTTGAAAAATGAGAAAGAAAAAAGTTGCAGGGAATCTTTACAAAATACTGAGAAATGTGTACTAAGAGAAGCTTCCATCGTCCTGCTGTTGTCGTGTTTTTATTTTGGACTCCAGAATATTTCCCGTATGACAAAAAGCCCAGATTCACATCATGCACAGAGCGTTGTGAATGGCTGTGTCAGCTGCAATACACACTATTCATAATGATGAGGCACTGTGAATACAGCAGTTTTCCATGCATATTATTTGCAAAGGGTGTGACCTCTCCAAAAGCTGAATGAATGCAAAACTACCGTCGTTATGTTCAACAGATGCGGTTAGAACACAGTTCATGTTTTGTTGTTATCCAAGTTTTCACTGCATTTGTACTCCATTCAAGAGTTACACTAACAAAACAAAACTAAAGCCAAAATTCACCCAAACAACAAACAAATTGGCTTTTTCATGGCAATAAAATGTTTACGTGCATCTTGGATGACCAATTTGAAAGTCTGAAGCAACAAATTTTGAGGAATTAATTTAGAAATGTTTATTTACGTTGTTGCTGTTCACAATGCATTCCAAATTCTGCATCTGTAATACTTCAGAGGAAAAAGCAACAGTTAAACAAATGATTTCATCACCAATTCTGGGTCTAACAAGTAGGCTTCTGGCTTGGTCAAGCCTGAGTGAATAATCAAAGGTATGAAGTGCCTTGTGGAAAGGAAAGCCTTTTAGCACTCCTGTGCTGTCACTTTTTGATTTACTAAAAAAGTGACTCACCAGAGGATTAAGCTGTTTTCACGGAATTCATTTGTTTCATCTAAGATCTTTTATTAATTCATATTTATTTAACTTAGAAAATCAGATTTTCAACATAAGGCCCTCCAAGTTGATTAACCGTGCAATAACTTTAGGTTTTCTTTCAACTCTAATGCTTTTTCTAACTTAGAAACCAAGGAAATAATCTTTGCAGGCTTCTTTCATAAAAAAATCAGATCAGTGCTGTTTCTCAGTATTTTGTTTGGAGATTTTTTTAGGTAACCACATCTCACCTCACAAACAAGACTTACTTGTACCCTTACTTTGTATTTCCTTATATACTGCAGCACTGGAGACCATTTAAAGATAAGGAGATTTTTGGCTTGTAAATCATCTTCCATATTTCTCTTTCATAAGTACAGATAGCTCCCATTCATCTTGTCTTTAATGACTACTCCCAGTAGAATGCTTACAGCTTTTTTAACCTGTACATCTGATCATCCTCCCAAGAGATTCATTAAAAACTTGAACAGGACTTTCTTCTCTTACAGGAAACAATACTCTGGTATTGTTCCTGATGCCTTCTAATAATGAATATATTCCAAGAGAAATTGAAAATCTGTGATTTCCCCCTGGTTATACACCTCATAAACATATCATCCATGATGCCAACTATACATTTAAATCACACTGTTTTGCTTAGCTGGGATTGCAGTGAAGTATCTTTTGAAACAAAATTTGCTGATACAAACGAAGGAAGTATCAGAACAACTGCCAGGGTTCTGTGTCTGTGGATACCAACTTATATTTGCATAACACTATTTTCTTTTACTAATGTAAAATAAACAGAATCTGTTCATATGCATGTGCCTTATTGAGAACATTTACTATTAAGTTTCTACAGTGGAATACATGTAATACCTTTATAGAGGCAGGCTGGATTAGCATTAGAATAGTGTAAGTAGCTCACTTTATATCCAAAGCTGACCATGTTTCTGATCATCAGTCAAGGAACAGCTCTTGCTGAATTACCACTATTTCATACCAGCACATCAGGGCATCTCTTTCATTAAGATTTGTCTTACAAAATAGCCCATCCCTGAATACAAGATGGAAAGAAAGTAATTGGGAAATGTTCCCAGTTGATGGCAAAAATAGAAAACCTCAATGATAAAGAGTAATAGAAAACCAGTTCATCCCTTCCTCCACACAGTGAAAAAACAGCAGAAATGATTTTCTGCTGAAGCTGAATAATTATATTGACATTTTTATATTCAGCACTATCAGAGTTGATCATCTTGAAGCAAGCCTAAGCCCCACGTCTAAAGTACGTGCTAAAAAGCATATAGTGAATGTCACAGGTCTATTTTTATGGAATACAGTTTTCCTATGGAATATTCTGGGTTTTTAGGAAGTTTTAAAGCATACTCTACATTAGCACTTCATGATTAAATTCCCATTGATGGAAAACCAACTAGGACCTTCTTGGAACTCAAGAAAACTTTGATTTATCCTAGTGGCCTTGCAGACACTTGCCTGTATTCCATCTGCTGTTATTGCCTATTTAAAATCCAAGGAATCTCACAATATCAGCTTGAGATGGTCTCTGGTTCAAATGCAATACATTCCTTTACACCCATTTATTAAGATAAACATATAATTAGGTTAAGAGGTTTTCCTTAGTATAACAGGAAACAGTCCATTGTTGTGTAACAACTGTGTTTAACCATCAAACAGCTACAAATAAACTGCAGACAGCAGAGATGTATTGAAATATTTCAGTAAAATCTAAGTATTTTTTAAGAGAAAGAAAGGGTTCTCGTTCAGATAGAAGAAACAAAATGGATAATTAAATGGTACGAGAAGAATCACGGGTGGAAAATGCTAAATACGTGCATTCAGTATTCTGCTGAGTTTCAGATAAAATTGGCCAAAATAAACAAGCATGGAAGTTTCTAAATTTCAGTTACAGTTAGTACATGCAGTATTGTATTTCTTTTAGAGATTTAAAAAATGTACCAATGGCTTCATATGATACAGATAGCGAGAAAATAAGTGGAAGTACCTAAATGAAAAGGAGTCTTATCTAGATTTAACAAAAAAAGAAAGAAAGAAATGTAGTGCAGACTCAGAATATCTTCCTAACTACTTTTCAGTGCACAATTTTGGTTTATTTGACTGCTTTGCCAAATAATTCCATGATGAGACAAAGAATAAATAAAAGGCTTATTAACAGTAGAGATTCTTCGAAAGGTACCTGGTTTTATACAGTCAGATGAGAAAATTCAAGTTTTGTTTGTTTTGTTTGCACTGGTATTACAGCATGGAGTAAAAGAAGACAAAAAAGGACAGCAAAATTAACCAAGGCAAGCTAACAAAATTCCTTCTCTCATTGATCCATTTTGCATTCTGAAGATTTTAGGAAAATGGTTGCAAAAGTTCAAGAGTCTCCAAATACCTTAAGAGTAAAAAGCCATTTAGGATGTCATTCTGCAGATCTGTTTTAAAACACGTGTAAATACCAGCCTACAGAATTTGCATGCTCTTAAGGAACAAACTGGAAGGCTTGTTACACCTTCTAGTACATCCTACCTACATTATGAGCTAATAAGATGTGGAATCACAGGATAATCCAAACTGGAAGGGGCCTATGTAAATGAACTACCCAACCTCCTGCTCAAAGCAAGGTCAACTATGAAGTATGAGCAGGCTGCTGAACTTTTTATTCAGTCTGATCCTAAAAAGCTCCAAGAACAAGGACAGCACATTCTCCCTACACAACTTGTTCCAGTTGCTTTTCTTTACTTGGTGAACCTAGATCACTCATTTCATTACCATCACTGAATACTATTTAGAAGCAATGACACAGTGAGTTAATGATAATTAGCAGAATGAGGAAACTGAACAAAACTGTTCATTTTTGGAGTGTCTAGAAGATGGCAGTCCTTTGAGTAATTTAAAAATTATTGGTTTTATAGGAATTTTTAAGAACTTTAGATTAATTTACAGTGGTTTTTTTCTTCCAATACTTACATTTCTGTCCATAAACCTATTGTCTCTTCTAAGCCTTCCTTATTTTCTCATATCCATTCAGCTCATACAATATGTTAAGTCTCTTTTCAGAAACTTCACTTTTGCATTTCTGCAGTGGACATGTAATGTCAATCAACCTCCAGACACTCCTGGAGTAAAGAGCACTTAACCATCAATATGAAGCATCAGCAGAATGCTCTTCATAAATACAAACAAAATTACACTCCACCTAATGTGTCCACTCCAGAAAACCCTCAGGAAAACATGGATTAACAGATCTGTCTTACAGCTCTGAATGTCAACTAACTTCGGTCTTTCAGGACCACAGGAAAAGAATTAGTCTCAGGTTTTCTTCCCCTGGGCTTTAATGTTTATAAAGCTGAGACTTCTGCTTTACTTTTATCTTTTACAGAAGAACTAAATCATGCAGCGTGTTTTACTCAGAAATTGAAATAAAACTAAAAAGTGCTTCCAAGATCAAAAGCAGTACTTTAAACTGTATTTAGAACAGCATTGCACAAAAGCAGTGAACAGATGACTTGTAGAAGTGTAGATCTGTCTTTATAACCTCAGTTCAAGGAGGCCTCCAAAAATTACATGAGATAGCACACACTGAGACAGAAATAGCAAACAAAATGGAGATCCAAGTCCAAGAACAAAAATAGCTGCTCTCTCCTGTTCACCATTCCTGTCCTGGTCACTTCTTTATTATCCTTTGAACAACCAGAGCCACAAGGATATAGCAAGCTCCTGAACTGGAACAAAAAATCCCACCCAAAACACAGTGAAAATGTATCACCTATATGGAGGAGTCCCTGGCTTTTTCACAGAATCATAGGAAAGTTCACATTAGAAGACATGTTTGCAGAAGCAGTCTAGCCAAACTTGCCTGAAGTTTCTAAGTTACAGCAGGTTGCTAAGAGCCAAGTCTAGAAATTTTCCAAGGATTCCTCTGAATATTAAATGAGCACTTTGGTATTATGCAAAACCAAAGCAGAAACCTCTTGAAGTATTTTATCTCACTGCCAACATCATCTTACCTTTGAGCTTCAAATAATTCACACTTATCCAGGGCTGAATTTTATTGTTAAGAAACTCAGTTTAAGGAAAAGGGAAAAGGAATCTGACTTAGTGCTAACTGGCATTCAAAACATAGCCTAAAATCATACAGCTGTCAACTCTCCATCTTGACAGAACTATTCACTACAATTGGGGCTGCCTTTTAGAGGATCCTTCGTAGACCTAACACCTCCAAAATATGAGAAAGAAATTATCCAACCCAGAAAGGACTTCAAATATTTCTCCCTCCAAAACATTTACAGCCAGGGTTGTAAGAGTTGCACCAGTTGAAGCTAAATTTATTGAAAGAGAAGAAAATGACACAACAGTGTTCCAAAAGACAGTGGTATCCTTAATCTCTTTAAAATGGTAATTCCCCTGGTGATGTGACTAAAGAATATCTGAGCATGTCTAACTGGTGTTAGATTTATCAGAGGCATTTTATTCCCATAATAGCTTACTGAAGCTGTTTCCAAGAGTATTTTGAAATTTTAACATCCCTCCTCATTATTTGTCTGTCTTCCCAGTCAGAACTGTTTGTAGGGTCGTGCTGATGCATATTCCTTACATATACACATAACCACACGGATGGCAATTGAAGAGATTTTCTGATCTTAAGTTCTTTACTAGGAGAGTGGTTAGGCCCTGGAATGGGCTGCCCAGGGAGGTTGTGGATGCCCCGTCCTTGGACGTGTTTAAGGCCAGGTTGGACGGGGTCCTGGGCAACCTGATCTGAATGTGTATGTTTGGTGGCCCTGCTAGGCAGGGGGGTTGGAACTACATGATCCTTGGGGTCCCTTCCAACCCGGGTGATTCTGTGATTCTGTGATTCTGTGATCCAAAATCACCAAAGTATCCTAAACTGTTCAGAAAGTAGCTTCTGTTGATTGTTTGCTGCATCCATCAATCACTGCCTTGCGGTTTGGTGGGCACTGACAAAGTCAAGGCACAGATCCTTCGCAGAAGTGACTGAGTTTTTAGAATGCAGTTATCTCGCAGTAGCTGTACTGCACCACCCGCCAGCTTCATCTAAATCACTTACTCTAAACTTTTTTCAATATATTTTTTTTAAGGTTTATAGCACAATAAAACATGAAAGTACTGCACCTGTCAGAATGAATTACATATAAGTAACTGAGACCGTGAATGTTTTTTTGCAGACTGATGTTTCGCTATTTTTTGATTCAGCCATGATTTTTTAAATACTTGTTTTTGTTAAGTATATCTCAGTGAAAATACAGTCGTTAAGTGTAAAGGGGACTCATAACAAAAAAAAAAAAAAAAAAAAAAAAAGAAGGCACTTATTTGAGGCCAGATCAAGCTTTTATGAAACTTAGAAGGAAAACATTCCATTTGTGTATGTTTTTCCACTGATGTTAAATAACAGTAACCAAAACTTAAACCTGCTTTAAGTTACCAAGATAAAAAGCACATGCAGCAAGCAATCGCTGAACAAATTATATATCTTGTATGAAGATAAACAGTCTGAAATAGCAGTAATATTTTGTCAATTAAGATTTAGGGAGTAATTTTGAAATACCCTACACAGTAATTCAGAAAAACACCACTCAGACACAAAACTGGAAAGAAATTCATTTTGTATTTTTATAAACTTCTTACTGAATTTGAGCTCAGCAATGAGATACAATCTCTGAAGCACTGTCCTATTGCAACTAAGGTACCAGCATGTTTACCTTTTTTCTCCGACTTAAGAGATAGTAAAAAAGATCTCAGGTTTAGTCTGCCATATGAATTTTTATTCTAATGAATAAAAAACAAGTTCAGCTATCAGAAATTCACAGAAATTTCAGAAATTTCATTCAATTCTTTTTTTTTTTTTCCTTTAATAAATGAAATCTTTCTCTTATGCTTATTTGTGTCAGTTTGTCTAACTGGATTTCAAAGTTTAGAGTGACAGAAAGTAGAAGAGATCTCTTTTTCTGACTGGAATACGTGCTTACTATGATTGTCTCAAAATACAACCAAGACTTTTTCCAGTGCTGGCTATTCAGCTTAGCAACAGTCAGGGTGAGCCTTCTGTACCACACATCTTTCCATCACTCACACTGACATTAAGAGAAGCAATACACACAGAGAAGCTATTCTGAATTCAGCAGCATTTCTAAACATAGTCAAGATCCACACAAATACATTTCTGTGCCCCAAACTTTGAAATAAAGCACCCAGTGAATGGAAGCAGAAGATAGAAGGTAAAAGTGTTAATTAAAACTGTCTCTGTTTAATCAGAATCATCCTCATTCAACTCTGACGAAACTTAACAGGCTGGTTGATGCCTAAACTTACCTGTTTAGTGAGACACAAAATGCAGAAAGTAAAATAAGACACAATAGGCCCCAAACTGAACACAAATCGTGATACCATACAGTCTTACTAGAATGGATTCATTTCTGTCACAGCTTTTCTAATTCTTCTGCTCCTCCTTCTTCTCTGTTTAAGTATGTAAAGTACTTAAGTATTTAAATCTTGAATAGAAAAGACTCAGTAAAAAGAATGTGATCACCCATTATTGGTAGCATAATTGCACTTGAGCTGCAATATTTTTCAAATATCAGATGGTGACTTTTAGTTTTAGCGTTTCCAATATTAAAGAAAAATTAGAAAACATGAATAAGGTACAAAGTGTTATTATCAATAGTCTTTAACAAAGCTTGTGATGTATATATACGTATATTTCTTGACAACAGACAAGCTTTAGGCTCTTTCAAAGTTCAACTCGCTTTGAACATCCGAGTCCTATTACACACTCATCCAAACTGTGGAAATCCTTTCAAATGGACTTCCACAGTTGCATGATAAACATTACTTGTTTACTGATTTCTAACTTCAATTAACGAAGTCATTTCAAAGACATAGTGCTCTCAAACGACCCAAACAAAGTGTCTTTTTCATTAAGGAAGAATATGAATTCTTTATTATTTTATACTCATTTTCCTCATTGTTTTTAAAAAGTCTGATGTTATTTAGAAGCTTTCACCTGCACATTAAAATGACACTATCATTTCTATAAGAAAATATCCTTCAATTCTACAATATTTTGCTTTAAGAAACAATTCAGTCTATTCTTTTTCATTTCAATGTGACATCATGTAAGTACAATTTTCTTTGTTTTCAGAGAAGAAAGTGATCATTTTAAAGCAAAACGTTTCCATTAAAACATTCAAAAACAAGCAAGCAACTCCCAAACTCTTGCAAATCAGTGGTATTTAGTCACCAAGAACATCTCTTCCTTTAGCACATGAGATTCAGATTGTGCAGTGACACTCACGTGTCTCAGAACTACAGAACTATAGAAGGTGTTGCTAGTTCATTTCTCATCGTAAGGCTACGAATGTTTGACATGTCCCTAAACTCCAGTTAGGAAAACAACATTTTCTGACTTCACAACAGTAATTCATTTCTTCTACATGAAATATCAGTGTGTTTTCTTTCTGAGACGCGTTCAGGAAGTGATCATCTTCATTTCCCCTGAATTGCCAAATATTTTTGCAAGCTGATTTTTTTAATGACTTTTTTTCCCTCTCCTTTCTAATTTGGAACACACTGAGTTAATGTTCCATGAACTCATCTCAGACCTACTCTGTATAATGCCTTAGAGTTCCTTCAGAGCAGTTCTTCAAAACTTGTAAAAGTTCTACAAATATGTAAGTAAAACTTAGCTCTTAAAGACATGCACTGATAGCCAAGATGTCAGAAATATCTGACTAATGGTTCACCACTCTGTAAATGTAAATGTCTTAAAGGTATTTTAAAGATAAGCTTTGCTAAGAAAGCATAGTTAACGCTGTTCTCCTAGATGTATTGTTTTTTTAAGGGGCTTGTACATGAAAAATGAATTAGGTAAAAATCAGTGAACACAAAGAATGTTACGACAGTTCCATTTTTCAGTCATTGTTATTTTGGATTATATACAATTTAAGTGCACTTAAGGGTATTTAGGAGTGTCCTCCAGAGTGTTATCATCAGGAATATCTAAAGTCCCCTCTGTAATTTGCATTCCTCAGATAGAACTAACATAAACAATTGTACATTAGTCATGAAGATGTGGATCTCTTGAACATTAATTTTAGGAGGAATTCCTTGATAATTGGACATGCACGTACACTAATCTGGCAAGCACTTAACCTCATGGTTCTGAATACACTTCTCAGAGAACAGGAAACTATTACAAAACCCTTATAGGAATCCATTTATTCTGATAAAGTCTCACATGTGAACAAGGCAGAAAGATGAACAGAAAATGAATTTTACGCATTTAATTCCCACTTTTCATCTCCCAAATTATTACTTTGTTACCTTGTGTTCTTGATCTTAATTTAAAACACGTTGCCACATACATTTTCCAAGGGTCAGTAAAATGACGGACAAAGCGAGATGGTTAGTCCATTTAATTGTAACTTTTGTTTCATTACCTACATCTTGAATATATTTATAAACCACTTGCATCAACTATAATTTGAAAAAGCTGCTACTCTGAGCTATAGTTCAGATTTTCTATCATTTGAGCCCAGTGTTCCTATACACAGTACAGATGCTCTTACATCACTATTTAATGGGGGCGTTTCAAACCACTGGAGTTCTGCATTTTTCCCTACACAGATTAGGGAAGGTTGTGGCACATCCTTCCTATATTTAACATCAGCATTTCATCACAAACATAATAACTGTTGGGCGAAAATCTTCCAGTATCTGAATCCAACCTGCTCCTCGACATAATACTTCCCCTTGAAGCTACCCTTCCTTTCAAAAAGAAATAACCTTGCAGTATACCTAAGTCAAACCAGTGATCCAAATGACCGTGTGCCTGCTAGAACACAGTTCCATACTTGTTTGTCAAGAAACAGGATGAAATGTGCTTATAAAATTACAAAGCAATCACAGATCCACACAACTGACTAAACAAGAGCTTAAACTATGACTTCCAGTAGCAGAAATTAAACTCAATTTCTGCTCAAAGTCAGGAAACTTCCTTTCTCAGAAGGATCATCAAAAAATGTGACTTTCTAGTGAAACTCCAGGTACAGGCGAGAAGCAGGCAGGTGACTTTCTGTTAATAGTTTTTTCTTACTTCACATTTTAATGGAATCTGTAATAGTGTCATTCTCCAAGTAGCATTCACATTTCCTTCAGTAGACATCTACGTATATTTGCCAGGAACTAAAGCTAAAAGAAGCCTGTGTGTGGCTTTCCAGGGTTGTGATCACAAGTCTGGTAGACTGTAGATTTCCATGTGTACACATTCATTAATTTAATGAGCTCACATGGAACTGTAATACTGATGGTGTAAGTAAATGAAATACACTGTGCCTAGACTTTGCAAACTTTTACTTGCTTTTTTTTTAATTTGGTATGTATATCCTGCTACTTCAGTAGACAGCAGAAAGCTCAAAAATTACCAATTAAATTCTTACAAAAATAATAAAACTACGTCCTTAAGGATGTAACATGTAAACACTGCTGACTACATCACCAGTGACATATTCTTTCTATACCAGCAGAAAAGCATTCCCTTAAACAGCCCTATCAAATCAAAGCCTTATACAATGTAAGATGTTCTCCTGCCAGGTAAATGAAGCAGGCAAAGTTTCCTAGCACAGAGAACTCCTCTATCTAACCCCACAGAGATGGGTTTTAAATACAATGGACCACCTCGGTTTATAATTTCACTATTAAATTTGGAAGTCACCATTAATTTCAAGGTTCATTTGTCTCTCTGAGAACATATTCAGCTCTGCTGAGCTGGTTACGTAGATTTGCTTGCCATGATACAGTCCTAGTTGTATATCACAACTTATGTAAAGGAAAACAACATTAATTTCAAAAGAACTTCCCTTGCAAAGTTAAAAGCACTTGCTGTTTAGTAGCCTAAGTTCTACCATTCTCAAGCAAAACTTCTATACAACAATACCTTTGATACCATGTTAGCATGTTTAGCTCCTAAATAAGTGTCAGGTGTTAAGGTATCTATGTTTCATAATACAAAAAATTATTCAAGGCCCTGTTCCAATAGAAATGCTTTTGCAGACAAGAATCTTTGGCCCTCACTGTGTTGGATCAAGAAGTCTTACATTATCTGTGGAAGAACATTTATTTTCTAAGAGTATCTGAAATACTTGATGTTCAACAGGCCATTTATTAAAAGCACTGACACGACTCTTTACAGTTCCTTGTTTACTGTCAGAACCATGATTTGATTTTATCTGCATGTTTAAATTCCATGGTCTTTTATAGCAATATTGTTTTTTACATTCACTTTCCCTGGACCTTAATGAAACCTTCCCTGCAACTGGGGTGGGCTTTTTCTTTCCATTCAAGTATAAAATGTTACTGTGAAAAATATTGTTTGTCATCCTCATTTGGACGTGGGTTTTGTTCTAAAAAGTTTTATGAGAATTAAAAATTCTTTCACTTGTGCCAGGGGTAATAAGCAGCAATACTCAGAATATATTTTCCCTGTATTCAACTATTAGTCACAGTGTGACACCTTTAAGATAATTTTAAGGACAGTTTAAACTCCTCTTACAGCGGAGCTTTTAGAAGTGCGAAAGCTACAGAAGCTTTTATGCTTCCTGGCAAGTCACTCTGCTAATTCAGAGCCCGTAATTGAAAAAGACTGCCTTTTAAATCTATTTTCCTTATTTTACCATTGGATAATGAGAATGGGAGTCTCCCTACAGATCTTATGAGATAATCAAATTCCCATTTCCACAGTAAATTTCCCACTTCATATTACTTGCCTTTATATACGCAGGGAGCATGAATTTTCAGAAGAGACAAGAAATGCTCATCGCTCCTTTGCCACGCTGAAGACTAACAACTGCTATAAATTCCCTCAGTGATCTCACTGCAGAAGGAGGCAATTGAGACAGCAGACTGTTAATCCTCCTTATCAATTTTTATTTAAGGGGCAAAACTTTCGTTGAATTGGACACCCATTTATTCTATTGCAATGTGCTTGGGAAAACAGCATGTGATATCTGGGGCCTGTGCCCAGTCACAGGCACCGTGTAGGACATGCAGCTGAAGCACTGACTGCACATGTATTTCCAGTTTGTAACTTCCAGCCTGCAATACCCATGAAGAGGTTACGAGCCTGGGAGCAACGACCTCGCTCTTTGGAGGCGGCTGACTAACAGACAGGCAATTGGAAAAGGTCTGGGGATGCTTTAGAAGAAAGGTCTCAAAGTGTGCACTGACCATTAGTACCACCCCGGCACCTGTGACAGAAGGACTTGGTTTCTACACTGCTGTTCTCAAGTGAACTATCTGGTGAGCGTGCTTCAGCCACTGCATCCCCAAAATCCTTTTAACACCTGTGTCTGACACTCAATGTTAATCAAAAAGCGTGGTTCTTGTTAGCTTCTTGAGAGGATAACTTAAAGGATTCAGACACAGACAGGGGGCTGTGCTCGGTTTTTGTAACTCTGCCCTTAGAAGAAATATCTAGAATAATGCCAAGGGCATCTAAAACAGCCTCAGATTGAACCAGTAAATCGAGATCTGACTAATTCCCGTGGTAAGACAGGGCTATTCTACTTTAAGGAGAGTCCTACTGCCTCCTTAATAATCCCAGGCCCCTTTAAAGCCCACTATAAACACCCACCTGGCTCCATAAGGCTTTCCAGATTGGAAATAAATTATTTTGTTGTTGTTGTTGTTTTTCTTCTCTAAATTGCTCAGGCTGGCATTATTTTCTACCAAGCTTTCTATAAATCCAACTTTACAGTGCTATATTAGCAAATGTCAATTGTTATTACACTTCATTACTTAGGATAACTTCTTTTATACCATATGAATGCATTAAGCTTAGATCCCATCTGCAAAACTAAATGTTAAATTACTAAATAAATGGGTGTTCTAATAGAATGATTGACATATCTTAACTATGGAAGTGTGAAAGACTACAGAGTAAGACTACAAATGCAATACAGGACCGCAGGTTCAGATCTTTGATCTCCTTTTTCTCAGAGGCTGTGATGTATAAAGCCAATTCCACTGAGCAGACAGTACTACACTGAATATAAATTATCCTTTAACTACAGCAAGGCTTACACTCAAAGAAATGCTGCAAGGATGAACAATGCAGCCATGAAGCAATAAAGAGTTCTTCTGCAGAAAAATTACAGACCCAGATCTGCATGGACAACCATGTTTTCAGAAGATAAATTTTGTCTCAGCTGTAACTTGATAAAAATTGGAGTCAATTTTGGAACATTTGTACATACAGAAGTATAATTAATGAACACCGCTTACTTTTTCCATTAAAAAGTGAGGCAGGAATGCTTGCCTTATTTTCCAGACTCAGCATCGTTCCCCTCAGCATCATAACAGTTGTTTTGGAAGGTGGATATCAACAGTCTCAATTGAACATGGCTTGAAATCTAAGCACATCTTTTCCAGATATCTCCTCAGAAGAACCGTCTGCCTACTGAGCCTACACTAAGCTCCCTGGAGCTTAGCCATGAATATTCTAAACTCATCTCTTACAAATCACAAGAAGTCTCCGTTTGCCAAAATAAAACACTTAAGAGGAATTCAATACTCTTAAGCTGCTTTTCTTCACTTCCTTTGATTATTTTAAATGAATAATTTCTGTCTAAACTTTATGCTAAATATACAGCAGGAGAGACACTCAACAGCGGAGCTATTACCTCTGATTTTGTACACAACTCAAATGGGAAAACAAATTACTTCTGACAACCTGGGATATTTTGTTTTGTTTTAATCTACATAATTTTATAATTAACCAACTCTTTTGCAGTTATACAAAGATACTAATGAGTATCTTTAGAGGAAATTTCTCTATTGTTTATTTAAATTACAGTGTAGGTGGTTCTAAGAAATGGGTCATTCCCAGTCTATGCTGCTTATTTGTATAACAACTTCCATTGTGTGTGAAGAAGTTTGTAAATAAATGACAAACTTTTCTCCTGTCTTACCTCTTTTGACCTGTGCAGTCTGACAGATCAACACTGCTTCCACTGCTGACAAGCAAAAAGTGAACATTTATCTTTGGCTTAATCTTTCTGTTCTCTTTGGGTTTCCTTTCAAAAAGACTCAAAGAAGGTGCTCTTTGTGGCTCATGCCACAAAGTTGTCTTTGCCAGAATAAAATTCAGCAAAAAAGAAGGCAAGGGTAAGCTGTTATCCACTGTTGTCCTCAGCTCTGCTTCGGTTCAATAAACTTGAACATCTTCCCCCTCCTTTGCCAATTGTGATAAGCAGCAACAATTACTCAAAATGCTTTATCAACTCAAGCTCAAAAAGACAGGATCAGATGAGTTGGGTCCACCTTTCTCAAGCTTACAGCTGTTTTTCATGTCCGAGGGGGGCAAATAAGTCCCTGTTTGCCTCTTGTCACTGAATTCAGAGCTACTTCTTAAAGGCAACTACACCAAGGCTGCAAAAGGAATAGAAGACAAATCCTCTCCTTTCTACAGCCTACAGGGCTTCTGTGTGTGACCAGCAGGCTGTAGGCTTTGTGCCATTATGGCAAAACTCATAAATGAACCATCCTTCCCTTCCCTGAATGGTAAGAAATATTTTATCCTTGCCTTTCTGTGTTCTCTTTCCTTGCCTTTCTGTGGTCTCCATAGCTGAAACCAAGTATTCATTGGACATCACTGCAATGCTTCTCTAACCAATTCTAACTGCATACGGAGCTTGAGTAATTTAAAATATATTTCAGCTTGATCTCTGCTTTATCCCATTCCAGTACTCCACATACACAGCAACTTTAAGCTCACAGATATCCCTCCATGGTTCAAGAAAATCCTTCAATCTAAGAACTTCATTTACAATCCAGCATAGTTTCTGCTTTCTTGTCTCCTCACAGCAGCTAGACATTTTGATGCAATCCTCATTTAATGCAATCTCCATTACAGGATTATGATCACATCAATAAAATGCTCCATATGGTTTTTATTTTTGGTTGTTTTTTTTTTTTTCATCCCTCTCCCTCTCTCATTAATACCAGCCACTCCATCTAGAAAAAAAAAAAAGAAAAAGAAAAAGAAAAAGAAAAAAGAAAAAAACAGAAAAAAAAAAAAAAAACCCACAAAAAAACACCCCACCAAATCCAACAGGATGATAGGATGCTCTAGGGAGGCTGTGGGGGGTACACATTCAACACAATGTAACAGCCAACGCAAACTGCCCATCAGAGGCTGAGCCCACAGATCTCCTCATTCCTGAGCTATGCAAGTTAGCTCTGTCCTCGCTGTTGAGCACAGATCGTAAAACATTATGTTACCAGACTAAAAATAAATATATATTTGCAATCACTTGCCAGCTCCATGTGCTTTCCACAAGAACATTTTACTCGATCGGTTCCATCCTATTCATACTGCTGTGAACGAACTGCTGATGCCCTGCTGGAGGGGGATACTGGGCATGAGCTCTAATATGAAAGGATGCAAAAATCCCTCTTTTCCCCAAGCCCCTTCTTACCTTCGGTGCCGTGGCTGCAAAAGATATCCCTATGCACGGGCTCCTCAGCACATCACCACGGCGGTTAGAATAGCGAAGGCTGCCCCACTGCATGCAAGTTGGAGTGCTTTGCAACAGCAAATCCTCGATCCAGAACACAAGCTGCTTCTTCCCGTGCAGTGAACCGAGCACGATTCATAAGCGACTTCCACATAGGGAACAAAATAGTAAAAGAAAGGGGGGGG